>NC_091472.1:150394127-150697157 GCF_036971445.1 Narcine bancroftii | reverse complement strand
GAGCATCAGAGGAGCATCAGAGGAGCATCAGAGGAGCATCAGAGGAGCATCAGAGGAGCATCAGAGGAGCATCAGAGGAGCATCAGAGTAGCATCAGAGGAGAATCAGAGGAGCATTACAGGAGCATCAGAGGAACATCAGAGGAGCATCAGAGGAACATCAGAGGAGCATCAGAGGAGCATCAGAGGAGCATCAGAGGAGCATCAGAGGAGCATCAGAGGAGCATCAGAGTAGCATCAGAGGAGAATCAGAGGAGCATTACAGGAGCATCACAGGAGCATCAGAGGAGCATCAGTGGAACATCAGAGGAGGATCAGAGGATCATCAGAGGAGCATCAGAGGAGCATCAGAGGAGCATCAGCGGAGCATCAGAGGAGAATCAGAGGAGCATCAGAGGAGCATCACAGAGGCATCAGAGGAGCATCAGAGGAGCATCAGAGGAGCATCAGAGGAGCATCTAAGGAGCATCAGAGGAGTATCAGAGGAGCATCAGAGGAGCATCAGAGGTGCATCAGAGGAGCATCAGAGGTGCAGGAGCAGGAGCAGCAGCAGGAGCAGGAATAGGAGCAGGAGCAGGAGCAGGAGCAGGAGCAGGAGCAGGAGCAGGAGCAGGAGCAGGAGCAGGAGCAGGAGCAGGAGCAGGAGCAGGAGCAGGAGCAGGAGCAGGAGCATCAGAGGAGCATCAGAGGAGCATCAGAGGAGCATCAGAGGAGCATCAGAGGAGCATCAGAGGAGCATCAGAGGAGGATCAGAGGAGCATCAGAGTAGCATCAGAGGAGCCTCAGAGGAGCATCAGAGGAGCATCAGAGGAGCATCAGAGGAACAGCAGAGGAACAGCAGAGGAGCATCACAGGAGCATCAGAGGAGCATCACAGGAGCATCAGAGGAGCATCAGAGGAGCATCAGAGGAGCATCAGAAGAGAATCAGAGGAGCCTCAGAGGTGCCTCAGAGGAGCATCAGAGGAGCATCAGAGGAGCATCAGAGGAGCATCAGAGGAGCATCAGAGGAGCATCAGAGGAGGATCAGAGGAGCATCAGAGGAGCATCAGAGGAGCATCAGAGGAGGATCACAGGAGCATCAGAGGAGCATCACAGGAGCATCAGAGGACCATCAGAGGAGCATCAGAGGAGCATCAGAGGAGCATCAGAGGAGCATCAGAGGAGCATCAGAGGAGCCTCAGAGGAGCATCAGAGGAGCATCAGAGGAGCATCAGAGGAGCATCAGAGGAGCATCAGAGGAGCAGCAGAGGAGGATCAGAGGAGATTCAGAGGAGCATCAGAGGAGCATCAGAGGAGCATCAGAGGAGCATCAGAGGAGAATCAGAGTAGCATCAGAGTAGCATCAGAGGAGCATCAGAGGAGCATCAGAGGAGCATCAGAGGAGCATCAGAGGAGCATCAGAGGAGGATCAGAGGAGCATAAGAGGAGCATCAGAGGAGCATCAGAGGAGCATCAGAGGAGAATCAGAGGAGCATCAGATGACATCAGAGGAGCAGCAGAGGAGCATCAGAGGAGCATCACAGGAGCATCAGATGAGCATCAGAGGAGCATCAGAGGAGCATCAGAGGTGGATCAGAGGAGCATCAGAGGAGCCTCAGAGGAGCATCAGAGTAGCATCAGAGGAGAATCAGAGGAGCATCAGATGAGCATCAGAGGAGCAGCAGAGGAGCATCAGAGGAGCATCACAGGAGCATCAGAGGAGCATCAGAGGAGTATCAGAGGAGCATCAGAGGAGCATCAGAGGAGCATCAGAGGAGCATCAGAGGAGCATCAGAGGAGCCTCAGAGGAGCATCAGAGGAGCATCAGAGGAGCATCAGAGTAGCATCAGAGGAGGATCAGAGGAGCATCAGAGGAGCATCAGAGGAGCATCAGAGGAGCATCAGAGGAGCATCAGAGGAGCATCAGAGGAGAATCAGATCAGCATCAGAGGAGCAGCAGAGGAGCATCAGAGGAGCATCACAGGAGCATCAGAGGAGCATCAGAGGAGCATCAGAGGAGCATCACAGGAGCATCAGAGGAGCATCAGAGGAGCATCAGAGGAGCATCAGAGGAGCATCAGAGGAGCATCAGAGGAGCCTCAGAGGAGCATCAGAGGAGCATCAGAGGAGCATCAGAGGAGCATCAGAGGAGCATCAGAGGAGGATCAGAGGAGCATCAGAGGAGCATCAGATGAGCAGGAGCAGGAGCAGGAGCAGGAGCATGAGCAGGAGCATCAGAGGTCATCAGAGGAGCATCAGAGGAGCAGGAGCAGGAGCAGGAGCATCAGAGGAGCATCAGAGGAGCATCAGAGGAGCATCAGAGGAGCGTCAGAGGAGCATCAGAGGAGCATCAGAGGAGCATCAGAGGAGCATCAGAGGAGCATCAGAGGAGCATCAGTGGAGCATCAGAGAAGCATCAGTGGAGCATCAGAGGAGGATCAGAGGAGCATCAGAGGAGCATCAGAGGAGCATCAGAGGAGTATCAGAGGAGCATCAGAGGAGCATCAGAGGAGCATCAGAGGAGCAGGAGCAGGAGCAGGAGCAGGAGCAGGAGCAGGAGCAGGAGCAGGAGCAGGAGCAGGAGCATCAGAGGAGCATCAGAGGAGCATCAGAGGAGCATCAGAGGAGCATCAGTGGAGCATCAGAGGAGGATCAGAGGAGCATCAGAGGAGCATCAGAGGAGCATCAGAGGAGCATCAGAGGAGCATCAGAGGAGCATCAGAGGAGCGTCAGAGGAGCATCAGAGGAGGATCAGAGGAGCATCAGAGGAGCATCAGAGGGGCATCAGAGGAGCATCAGAGGAGCATCAGAGGAGCATCAGAGGAGCATCAGAGGAGGATCAGAGGAGCATCAGAGGAGCATCAGAGGAGCAGGAGTAGGAGCATGAGCATCAGAGGAGCATCAGAGGAGCATCAGAGGAGCATCAGAGGAGCATCAGAGGAGCATCAGAGGAGCATCTGAGGAGCATCAGAGGAGTATCAAAGGAGCATCAGAGGAGCATCTGAGGAGCATCAGAGGAGTATCAGAGGAGCATCAGAGGAGCATCAGAGGTGCATGAGAGGAGCATCAGAGGTGCATCAGAGGAGCATCAGAGGAGCATCAGAGGAGCATCAGAGGAGCATCAGAGGAGCATCTGAGGAGCATCAGAGGAGTATCAGAGGAGCATCAGAGGAGCATCAGAGGAGCATCAGAGGAGCATCTGAGGAGCATCAGAGGAGTATCAGAGGAGCATCAGAGGAGCATCAGAGGTGCATCAGAGGAGCATCAGAGGTGCAGGAGCAGGAGCAGGAGCAGGAACAGGGAGCAGGAGCAGGAGCAGGAGCAGGAGCAGGAGCAGGAGCAGGAGAAGGAGCAGGAGCAGGAGCAGGAGCAGGAGCAGGAGCAGGAGCAGGAGCAGGAGCAGGAGCAGGAGCAGGAGCAGGAGCAGGAGCAGGAGCAGGAGCAGGAGCATCAGAGGAGCATAGGAGGAGCATCAGAGGACCATCAGAGGAGCATCAGAGGAGCATCAGAGGAGCATCGGAGGAGCATCAGAGGAGGATCAGAGGAGAATCAGAGGAGCATCAGAGGAGCATCAGAGGAGCATCAGAGGAGCATCAGAGGAGCATCAGAGGAGCATCAGAGGAGCATCAGAGGAGCCTCAGAGGAGCATCAGAGGAGCATCAGAGGAGCATCAGATGAGCATCAGAGGAACAGCAGAGGAGCATCAGAGGAGCATCACAGGAGCATCAGAGGAGCATCAGAGGAGCATCAGAGGAGCTTCAGAGGAGCATCAGAGGAGCATCAGAGGAGCATCAGAGGAGCATCAGAGGAGCATCAGAGGAGCATCAGAGAAGCATCAGAGGAGCATCAGAGGAGGATCAGAGGAGCATCAGAGGAGCATCAGAGAAGCCTCAGAGGAGCATCAGAGGAGCATCAGAGGAGCAACAGAGGAGCATCAGAGGAGCAGCACAGGAGCATCAGAGGAGGATCACAGGAGCATCAGAGGAGCATCAGAGGAGCATCAGAGGAGCATCAGAGGAGCATCAGAGGAGCCTCAGAGGAGCCTCAGAGGAGCATCAGAGGAGTATCAGAGGAGCATCAGATGAGCATCAGAGGAGCATCAGAGGAGCATCAGAGGAGGATCAGAGTAGCATCAGAGGAGAATCAGAGGAGCATCAGAGGAGCATCAGAGGAGCATCAGAGTAGCATCAGAGGAGCATCAGAGGAGCATCAGAGGAGCCTCAGAGGAGCAACAGAGGAGCATCAGAGGAGCATCAGAGGAGCATCAGAGGAGCATCAGAGGAGCATCAGAGGAGCCTCAGAGGAGCCTCAGAGGAGCCTCAGAGGAGCATCAGAGGAGCATCAGAGGAGCATCAGAGGAGCATCAGAGGAGCATCAGAAGAGCATCAGTGGAGCATCAGAGGAGCATCAGAGGAGCATCAGGGGAGCATCAGAGGAGCAAAAGAGGAGCATCAGAGGAGCATCAGAGGAGCATCAGAGGAGCATCAGAGGAGCATCAGAGGAGCATCAGAAGAGCATCAGTGGAGCATCAGAGGTGCATCAGAGGAGCATCAGAGGTGCAGGAGCAGGAGCAGGAGCAGGAACAGGAGCAGGAGCAGGAGCAGGAGCAGGAGCAGGAGCAGGAGCAGGAGAAGGAGCAGGAGCAGGAGCAGGAGCAGGAGCAGGAGCAGGAGCAGGAGCAGGAGCAGGAGCAGGAGCAGGAGCAGGAGCAGGAGCAGGAGCAGGAGCAGGAGCAGGAGCATCAGAGGAGCATAGGAGGAGCATCAGAGGACCATCAGAGGAGCGTCAGAGGAGCATCAGAGGAGCATCGGAGGAGCATCAGAGGAGGATCAGAGGAGCATCAGAGGAGCATCAGAGGAGCATCAGAGGAGCATCAGAGGAGCATCAGAGGAGCATCAGAGGAGCATCAGAGGAGCATCAGAGGAGCATCAGAGGAGCATCAGAGGAGCATCAGAGGAGCATCAGAGGAGCATCAGAGGAGGATCAGAGGAGCATCAGAGGAGCATCAGAGGAGCCTCAGAGGAGCATCAGAGGAGCATCAGAGGAGCATCAGAGGAGCATCAGAGGAGCATCAGAGGAGCCTCAGAGGAGCATCAGATGAGTATCAGAGGAGCATCAGATGAGCATCAGAGGAGCATCAGAGGAGCATCAGAGGAGGATCAGAGGAGCATCAGAGGAGCATCAGAGGAGCATCAGAGGAGCATCAGAGGAGCATCAGAGGAGCATCAGAGGAGCATCAGAGGAGCATCAGAGGAGCCTCAGAGGAGCCTCAGAGGAGCCTCAGAGGAGCATCAGAGGAGCATCAGAGGAGCATCAGAGGAGCATCAGAGGTGCATCAGAAGAGCATCAGTGGAGCATCAGAGGAGCATCAGAGGAGCATCAGGGGAGCATCAGAGGAGCAACAGAGGAGCATCAGAGGAGCATCAGAGGAGCATCAGAGGTGCATCAGAGGAGCATCAGAGGAGCATCAGAGGAGCATCAGTGGAGCATCAGAGGAGCATCAGAGAAACATCAGAGGAGCATCAGAGGAGCATCAGAGGAGCATCAGAGGAGCAGGAGCAGGAGCAGGAGCAGGAGCAGGAGCAGGAGCAGGAGCAGGAGCAGGAGCAGGAGCAGGAGCATCAGAGGAGCATCAGATGAGCAGGAGCAGGAGCAGGAGCAGGAGCAGGAGCATCAGAGGAGTATCAGAGGAGCATCAGTGGAGCAGGAGCAGGAGCAGGAGCATCAGAGGAGCATCAGAGGAGCATCAGAGGAGCATCAGAGGAGCATCAGAGGAGCATCAGAGGAGCATCAGAGGAGCCCCAGAGGAGCCTCAGAGGAGCCTCAGAGGAGCATCAGAGGAGCATCAGAGGAGCCCCAGAGGAGCCTCAGAGGAGCCTCAGAGGAGCATCAGAGGAGCATCAGAGGAGCATCAGAGGAGCATCAGAGGAGCCTCAGAAGAGCATCAGAGGAGCATCAGAGGAGCATCAGAGGAGCATCAGAGGAGCATCAGAGGAGCATCAGAGGAGCATCAGAGGAGCATCAGGGGAGCATCAGAGGAGCATCAGAGGATGATCAGAGGAGCATCAGAGGAGCATCAGAGGAGCATCAGAGGAGCATCAGAGGAGCATCAGAGGAGCATCAGAGGAGCATCAAAGGAGCATCAGAGGAGCATCAGAGGAGCATCAGAGGAGCATCAGAGGTGCATCAGAGGAGCATCTGAGGAGCATCAGAGGAGCATCAGAGGAGCATCAGAGGAGCATCAGAGGTGCATCAGAGGAGCATCGAGCAGGAGCAGGAGCATCAAAGGTGCAGGAGCAGGAGCCGGAGCAGGAGCAGGAGCAGGAGCAGGAGCAGGAGCAGGAGCAGGAGCAGGAGCAGGAGCAGGAGCATCAGAGGAGCATCAGATGAGCAGGAGCAGGAGCAGGAGCAGGAGCAGGAGCATCAGAGGAGTATCAGAGGAGCATCAGTGGAGCAGGAGCAGGAGCAGGAGCATCAGAGGAGCATCAGAGGAGCATCAGAGGAGCATCAGTGGAGCATCAGAGGAGCATCAGAGGAGCATCAGAGGAGCCCCAGAGGAGCCTCAGAGGAGCCTCAGAGGAGCATCAGAGGAGCATCAGAGGAGCCCCAGAGGAGCCTCAGAGGAGCCTCAGAGGAGCATCAGAGGAGCATCAGAGGAGCATCAGAGGAGCATCAGAGGAGCCTCAGAAGAGCATCAGAGGAGCATCAGAGGAGCATCAGAGGAGCATCAGAGGAGCATCAGAGGAGCATCAGAGGAGCATCAGAGGAGCATCAGAGGATCATCAGAGGAGCAACAGAGGAGCATCAGAGGAGCATCAGAGGAGCATCAGAGGAATATCAGAAGAGCATCAGAGGAGCATCAGAGGAGCATCAGAGGAGCATCAGAGGAGCATCAGAGGAGGATCAGAGGAGGATCAGAGGAGCATCAGAGGAGCATCAGAGGAGCATCAGAGGAGCATCAGAGGAGCATCAGAGGAGCATCAAAGGAGCATCAGAGGAGCATCAGAGGAGCATCAGAGGAGCATCAGAGGTGCATCAGAGGAGCATCTGAGGAGCATCAGAGGAGCATCAGAGGAGCATCAGAGGAGCATCAGAGGTGCATCAGAGGAGCATCGAGCAGGAGATGGAGCATCAGAGGTGCAGGAGCAGGAGCCGGAGCAGGAGCAGGAACAGGAGCAGGAGCAGGAGCAGGAGCAGTAGCAGGAGCAGGAGCAGGGGCAGGAGCAGGAGCAGGAGCAGGAGCAGGAGCAGGAGCAGGAGCAGGAGCAGGAGCAGGAGCAGGAGCAGGAGCAGGAGCAGGAGCAGGAGCAGGAGCAGGAGCAGGAGCATCAGAGGAGCATCAGAGGAGCATCAGAGGAGCATCAGAGGAGCATCAGAGGAGCATCAGAGGAGCATCAGAGGAGCATCAGATGAGGATCAGAGGAGCATCAGAGGAGCATCAGAGGAGCCTCAGAGGAGCATCAGAGGAGCATCAGAGGAGCATCAGAGGAACAGCAGAGGAACAGCAGAGGAGCATCACAGGAGCATCAGAGGAGCATCACAGGAGCGTCACAAGAGCATCAGAGGAGCATCAGAGGAGCATCAGAGAGGTATCAGAAGAGAAACAGAGGAGCCTCAGAGGAGCCTCAGAGGAGCATCAGAGGAGCATCAGAGGAGCATCAGAGGAGCATCAGAGGAGCATCAGAGGAGCATCAGAGGAGCATCAGAGGAGGATCAGAGGAGTATCAGAGGAGCATCAGAGGAGCATCAGAGGAGGATCACAGGAGCATCAGAGGAGCATCACAGGAGCATCAGAGGAGCATCAGAGGAGCATCAGAGGAGCATCAGAGGAGCATCAGAGGAGCCTCAGAGGAGCATCAGAGGAGCATCAGAGGAGCATCAGAGGAGCATCAGAGGAGCATCAGAGGAGCATCAGAGGAGCATCAGAGGAGCATCAGAGGAGCATCAGAGGAGCCTCAGAGGAGCCTCAGAGGAGCCTCAGAGGCATCAGAGGAGCATCAGAGGAGCATCAGAGGAGCATCAGAGGAGCATTAGAAGAGCATCAGTGGAGCATCAGAGGAGCATAAGAGGAGCATCAGGGGAGCATCAGAGGAGCAACAGAGGAGCATCAGAGGAGCATAAGAGGAGCATCAGAGGAGCATCAGAGGAGCATCAGAGGAGCATCAGAGGAGCATCAGTGGAGCATCAGAGGAGCATCAGAGGAACATCAGAGGAGCATCAGAGGAGCATCAGAGGAGCATCAGAGGAGCAGGAGCAGGAGCAGGAGCAGGAGCAGGAGCAGGAGCAGGAGCAGGAGCAGGAGCAGGAGCAGGAGCAGGAGCAGGAGCAGGAGCAGGAGCATCAGAGGAGCATCAGATGAGCAGGAGCAGGAGCAGGAGCAGGAGCAGGAGCATCAGAGGAGTATCAGAGGAGCATCAGTGGAGCAGGAACAGGAGCAGGAGCATCAGAGGAGCATCAGAGGAGCATCAGAGGAGCATCAGAGGAGCATCAGAGGTGCATCAGAGGAGCATCAGAGGAGCCCCAGAGGAGCCTCAGAGGAGCCTCAGAGGAGCATCAGTGGAGCATCAGAGGAGCATCAGAGGAGCATCAGAGGAGCATCAGAGGAGCCTCAGAGGAGCATCAGAGGAGCATCAGAGGAGCATCAGAGGAGCATCAGAGGAGCATCAGAGGAGCATCAGAGGAGCATCAGAGGATCATCAGAGGAGCAACAGAGGAGCATCAGAGGAGCATCAGAAGAGCATCAGAGGAGCATCAGAGGAGGATCAGAAGAGCATCAGAGGAGCATCAGAGGAGCATCAGAGGAGCATCAGAGGAGCATCAGAGGAGGATCAGAGGGGGATCAGAGGAGCATCAGAGGAGCATCAGAGGAGCATCAGAGGAGCATCAGAGGAGCATCAGAGGAGCATCAGAGGAGCATCAAAGGAGCATCAGAGGAGCATCACAGGAGCATCAGAGGAGCATCATTGGAGCATCATTGGAGCATCAGAGGAGCATCAGAGGAGCATCAGAGGAGCATCAGAGGAGCAACAGAGGAGCATCAGAGGAGCATCAGAGGAGCATCAGTGGTGCATCAGAGGAGCATCTGAGGAGCATCAGAGGAGCATCAGAGGAGCATCAGAGGAGCATCAGAGGTGCATCAGAGGAGCATCTGAGGAGCATCAGAGGAGCATCAGAGGAGCATCAGAGGAGCATCAGAGGTGCATCAGAGGAGCATCGTGCAGGAGCAGGAGCATCAGAGGTGCAGGAGCAGGAGCCGGAGCAGGAGCAGGAGCAGGAGCAGGAGCAGGAGCAGGAGCAGTAGCAGGAGCAGGAGCAGGGGCAGGAGCAGGAGCAGGAGCAGGAGCAGGAGCAGGAGCAGGAGCAGGAGCAGGAGCAGGAGCAGGAGCAGGAGCAGGAGCAGGAGCAGGAGCAGGAGCAGGAGCATCAGAGGAGCATCAGAGGAGCATCAGAGGAGCATCGAGCAGGAGCAGGAGCATCAGAGGTGCAGGAGCAGGAGCCGGAGCAGGAGCAGGAGCAGGAGCAGGAGCAGGAGCAGTAGCAGGAGCAGGAGCAGGGGCAGGAGCAGGACCAGGAGCAGGAGCAGGAGCAGGAGCAGGAGCAGGAGCAGGAGCAGGAGCAGGAGCAGGAGCATCAGAGGAGCATCAGAGGTGCATCAGAGGAGCATCGAGCAGGAGCAGGAGCATCAGAGGTGCAGGAGCAGGAGCCGGAGCAGGAGCAGGAGCAGGAGCAGGAGCAGGAGCAGGAGCAGTAGCAGGAGCAGGAGCAGGGGCAGGAGCAGGAGCAGGAGCAGGAGCAGGAGCAGGAGGAGGAGCAGGAGCAGGAGCAGGAGCAGGAGCAGGAGCAGGAGCAGGAGCAGGAGCATCAGAGGAGCATCAGAGGAGCATCAGAGGAACATCAGAGGAGCATCAGAGGAGCATCAGAGGAGCATCAGAGGAGCATCAGAGGAGCATCAGAGGTGCATCAGAGGAGCATCGAGCAGGAGATGGAGCATCAGAGGTGCAGGAGCAGGAGCCGGAGCAGGAGCAGGAACAGGAGCAGGAGCAGGAGCAGGAGCAGTAGCAGGAGCAGGAGCAGGGGCAGGAGCAGGAGCAGGAGCAGGAGCAGGAGCAGGAGCAGGAGCAGGAGCAGGAGCAGGAGCAGGAGCAGGAGCAGGAGCAGGAGCAGGAGCAGGAGCAGGAGCAGGAGCATCAGAGGAGCATCAGAGGAGCATCAGAGGAGCATCAGAGGAGCATCAGAGGAGCATCAGAGGAGCATCAGAGGAGCATCAGATGAGGATCAGAGGAGCATCAGAGGAGCATCAGAGGAGCCTCAGAGGAGCATCAGAGGAGCATCAGAGGAGCATCAGAGGAACAGCAGAGGAACAGCAGAGGAGCATCACAGGAGCATCAGAGGAGCATCACAGGAGCGTCACAAGAGCATCAGAGGAGCATCAGAGGAGCATCAGAGAGGTATCAGAAGAGAAACAGAGGAGCCTCAGAGGAGCCTCAGAGGAGCATCAGAGGAGCATCAGAGGAGCATCAGAGGAGCATCAGAGGAGCATCAGAGGAGCATCAGAGGAGCATCAGAGGAGGATCAGAGGAGTATCAGAGGAGCATCAGAGGAGCATCAGAGGAGGATCACAGGAGCATCAGAGGAGCATCACAGGAGCATCAGAGGAGCATCAGAGGAGCATCAGAGGAGCATCAGAGGAGCATCAGAGGAGCCTCAGAGGAGCATCAGAGGAGCATCAGAGGAGCATCAGAGGAGCATCAGAGGAGCATCAGAGGAGCATCAGAGGAGCATCAGAGGAGCATCAGAGGAGCATCAGAGGAGCCTCAGAGGAGCCTCAGAGGAGCCTCAGAGGCATCAGAGGAGCATCAGAGGAGCATCAGAGGAGCATCAGAGGAGCATTAGAAGAGCATCAGTGGAGCATCAGAGGAGCATAAGAGGAGCATCAGGGGAGCATCAGAGGAGCAACAGAGGAGCATCAGAGGAGCATAAGAGGTGCATCAGAGGAGCATCAGAGGAGCATCAGAGGAGCATCAGAGGAGCATCAGTGGAGCATCAGAGGAGCATCAGAGGAACATCAGAGGAGCATCAGAGGAGCATCAGAGGAGCATCAGAGGAGCAGGAGCAGGAGCAGGAGCAGGAGCAGGAGCAGGAGCAGGAGCAGGAGCAGGAGCAGGAGCAGGAGCAGGAGCAGGAGCAGGAGCAGGAGCATCAGAGGAGCATCAGATGAGCAGGAGCAGGAGCAGGAGCAGGAGCAGGAGCATCAGAGGAGTATCAGAGGAGCATCAGTGGAGCAGGAACAGGAGCAGGAGCATCAGAGGAGCATCAGAGGAGCATCAGAGGAGCATCAGAGGAGCATCAGAGGTGCATCAGAGGAGCATCAGAGGAGCCCCAGAGGAGCCTCAGAGGAGCCTCAGAGGAGCATCAGTGGAGCATCAGAGGAGCATCAGAGGAGCATCAGAGGAGCATCAGAGGAGCCTCAGAGGAGCATCAGAGGAGCATCAGAGGAGCATCAGAGGAGCATCAGAGGAGCATCAGAGGAGCATCAGAGGAGCATCAGAGGATCATCAGAGGAGCAACAGAGGAGCATCAGAGGAGCATCAGAAGAGCATCAGAGGAGCATCAGAGGAGGATCAGAAGAGCATCAGAGGAGCATCAGAGGAGCATCAGAGGAGCATCAGAGGAGCATCAGAGGAGGATCAGAGGGGGATCAGAGGAGCATCAGAGGAGCATCAGAGGAGCATCAGAGGAGCATCAGAGGAGCATCAGAGGAGCATCAGAGGAGCATCAAAGGAGCATCAGAGGAGCATCACAGGAGCATCAGAGGAGCATCATTGGAGCATCATTGGAGCATCAGAGGAGCATCAGAGGAGCATCAGAGGAGCATCAGAGGAGCAACAGAGGAGCATCAGAGGAGCATCAGAGGAGCATCAGTGGTGCATCAGAGGAGCATCTGAGGAGCATCAGAGGAGCATCAGAGGAGCATCAGAGGAGCATCAGAGGTGCATCAGAGGAGCATCTGAGGAGCATCAGAGGAGCATCAGAGGAGCATCAGAGGAGCATCAGAGGTGCATCAGAGGAGCATCGTGGAGGAGCAGGAGCATCAGAGGTGCAGGAGCAGGAGCCGGAGCAGGAGCAGGAGCAGGAGCAGGAGCAGGAGCAGGAGCAGTAGCAGGAGCAGGAGCAGGGGCAGGAGCAGGAGCAGGAGCAGGAGCAGGAGCAGGAGCAGGAGCAGGAGCAGGAGCAGGAGCAGGAGCAGGAGCAGGAGCAGGAGCAGGAGCAGGAGCAGGAGCATCAGAGGAGCATCAGAGGAGCATCAGAGGAGCATCGAGCAGGAGCAGGAGCATCAGAGGTGCAGGAGCAGGAGCCGGAGCAGGAGCAGGAGCAGGAGCAGGAGCAGGAGCAGTAGCAGGAGCAGGAGCAGGGGCAGGAGCAGGAGCAGGAGCAGGAGCAGGAGCAGGAGCAGGAGCAGGAGCAGGAGCAGGAGCAGGAGCAGGAGCATCAGAGGAGCATCAGAGGTGCATCAGAGGAGCATCGAGCAGGAGCAGGAGCATCAGAGGTGCAGGAGCAGGAGCCGGAGCAGGAGCAGGAGCAGGAGCAGGAGCAGGAGCAGGAGCAGTAGCAGGAGCAGGAGCAGGGGCAGGAGCAGGAGCAGGAGCAGGAGCAGGAGCAGGAGGAGGAGCAGGAGCAGGAGCAGGAGCAGGAGCAGGAGCAGGAGCAGGAGCAGGAGCAGGAGCAGGAGCATCAGAGGAGCATCAGAGGAGCATCAGAGGAACATCAGAGGAGCATCAGAGGAGCATCAGAGGAGCATCAGAGGAGCATCAGAGGAGCATCAGAGGAGCATCAGAGGAGAATCAGAGAAGCATCACAGGAGCATCACAGGAGCATCAGACGAGCATCAGTGGAGCATCAGAGGAGGATCAGAGGATCATCAGAGGAGCATCAGAGGAGCATCAGAGGAGCATCAGCGGAGCATCAGAGGAGAATCAGAGGAGCATCAGAGGAGCATCACAGAGGCATCAGAGGAGCAACAGAGGAGCATCAGAGGAGCATCAGAGGAGCATCTAAGGAGCATCAGAGGAGTATCAGAGGAGCATCAGAGGAGCATCAGAGGTGCATCAGAGGAGCATCAGAAGTGCAGGAGCAGGAGCAGGAGCAGGAGCAGGAGCAGGAGCAGGAGCAGGAGCAGTAGCAGGAGCAGGAGCAGGGGCAGGAGCAGGAGCAGGAGCAGGAGCAGGAGCAGGAGCAGGAGCAGGAGCAGGAGCAGGAGCAGGAGCAGGAGCAGGAGCAGGAGCAGGAGCAGGAGCAGGAGCATCAGAGGAGCATCAGAGGAGCATCAGAGGAGCATCAGAGGAGCATCAGAGGAGGATCAGAGGAGGATCAGAGGAGCATCAGAGAAGCATCAGAGGAGCATCAGAGGAGCATCAGAGGAGCATCAGAGGAGCATCAAAGGAGCATCAGAGGAGCATCAGAGGAGCATCAGAGGAGCATCAGAGGTGCATCAGAGGAGCATCTGAGGAGCATCAGAGGAGCATCAGAGGAGCATCAGAGGAGCATCAGAGGTGCATCAGAGGAGCATCGAGCAGGAGCAGGAGCATCAGAGGTGCAGGAGCAGGAGCCAGAGCAGGAGCAGGAGCAGGAGCAGGAGCAGGAGCAGGAGCAGTAGCAGGAGCAGGAGCAGGGGCAGGAGCAGGAGCAGGAGCAGGAGCAGGAGCAGGAGCAGGAGCAGGAGCAGGAGCAGGAGCAGGAGCAGGAGCAGGAGCAGGAGCAGGAGCATCAGAGGAGCATCAGAGGAGCATCAGAGGAACATCAGAGGAGCATCAGAGGAGCATCAGAGGAGCATCAGAGGAGCATCAGAGGAGCATCAGAGGAGCATCAGAGGAGAATCAGAGAAGCATCACAGGAGCATCACAGGAGCATCAGAGGAGTATCAGTGGAGCATCAGAGGAGGATCAGAGGATCATGAGAGGAGCATCAGAGGAGCATCAGAGGAGCATCAGCGGAGCATCAGAGGAGAATCAGAGGAGCATCAGAGGAGCATCACAGAGGCATCAGAGGAGCAACAGAGGAGCATCAGAGGAGCATCAGATGAGCATCTAAGGAGCATCAGAGGAGTATCAGAGGAGCATCAGAGGAGCATCAGAGGTGCATCAGAGGAGCATCAGAGGTGCAGGAGCAGGAGCAGGAGCAGGAGCAGGAGCAGGAGCAGGAGCAGGAGCAGGAGCAGGAGCAGGAGCAGGAGCAGGAGCAGGAGCAGGAGCAGGAGCAGGAGCAGGAGCAGGAGCAGGAGCAGGAGCAGGAGCAGGAGCAGGAGCAGGAGCAGGAGCAGGAGCAGGAGCAGGAGCAGGAGCAGGAGCAGGAGCAGGAGCAGGAGCAGGAGCAGGAGCAGGAGCATCAGAGGAGCATCAGAGGAGCATCAGAGGAGCATCAGAGGAGCATCAGAGGAGCATCAGAGGAGGATCAGAGGAGCATCAGAGGAGCATCAGAGGAGCATCAGAGGAGCATCAGAGGAGCATCAGAGGAGCATCAGAGGAGCATCAGAGGAGCATCAGAGGAGCATCAGATGAGGATCAGAGGAGCATCAGAGGAGCATCAGAGGAGCCTCAGAGGAGCATCAGAGGAGCATCAGAGGAGCATCAGAGGAACAGCAGAGGAACAGCAGAGGAGCATCACAGGAGCATCAGAGGAGCATCACAGGAGCGTCACAAGAGCATCAGAGGAGCATCAGAGGAGCATCAGAGAGGTATCAGAAGAGAAACAGAGGAGCCTCAGAGGAGCCTCAGAGGAGCATCAGAGGAGCATCAGAGGAGGATCAGAGGAGCATCAGAGGAGCATCAGAGGAGCATCAGAGGAGGATCACAGGAGCATCAGAGGAGCATCACAGGAGCATCAGAGGAGCATCAGAGGAGCATCAGAGGAGCATCAGAGGAGCATCAGAGGAGCCTCAGAGGAGCATCAGAGGAGCATCAGAGGAGCATCAGAGGAGCATCAGAGGAGCATCAGAGGAGCCTCAGAGGAGCCTCAGAGGAGCATCAGAGGAGCATCAGAGGAGCATCAGAGGAGCATCAGAGGAGCATCAGAGGAGCCTCAGAGGAGCCTCAGAGGAGCCTCAGAGGAGCATCAGAGGAGCATCAGAGGAGCATCAGAGGAGCATCAGAGGAGCATTAGAAGAGCATCAGTGGAGGATCAGAGGAGCATAAGAGGAGCATCAGGGGAGCATCAGAGGAGCAACAGAGGAGCATCAGAGGAGCATAAGAGGAGCATCAGAGGAGCATCAGAGGAGCATCAGAGGAGCATCAGAGGAGCATCAGTGGAGCATCAGAGGAGCATCAGAGGAACATCAGAGGAGCATCAGAGGAGCATCAGAGGAGCATCAGAGGAGCAGGAGCAGGAGCAGGAGCAGGAGCAGGAGCAGGAGCAGGAGCAGGAGCAGGAGCAGGAGCAGGAGCAGGAGCAGGAGCAGGAGCAGGAGCAGGAGCAGGAGCATCAGAGGAGCATCAGATGAGCAGGAGCAGGAGCAGGAGCAGGAGCAGGAGCATCAGAGGAGTATCAGAGGAGCATCAGTGGAGCAGGAACAGGAGCAGGAGCATCAGAGGAGCATCAGAGGAGCATCAGAGGAGCATCAGAGGAGCATCAGAGGAGCATCAGAGGAGCATCAGAGGAGACCCAGAGGAGCCTCAGAGGAGCCTCAGAGGAGCATCAGTGGAGCATCAGAGGAGCATCAGAGGAGCATCAGAGGAGCATCAGAGGAGCCTCAGAGGAGCATCAGAGGAGCATCAGAGGAGCATCAGAGGAGCATCAGAGGAGCATCAGAGGAGCATCAGAGGATCATCAGAGGAGCAACAGAGGAGCATCAGAGGAGCATCAGAAGAGCATCAGAGGAGCATCAGAGGAGCATCAGAAGAGCATCAGAGGAGCATCAGAGGAGCATCAGAGGAGCATCAGAGGAGCATCAGAGGAGGATCAGAGGGGGTTCAGAGGAGCATCAGAGGAGCATCAGAGGAGCATCAGAGGAGCATCAGAGGAGCATCAGAGGAGCATCAGAGGAGCATCAAAGGAGCATCAGAGGAGCATCACAGGAGCATCAGACGAGCATCAGAGGAGCATCAGAGGAGCATCAGAGGAGCATCAGAGGAGCATCAGAGGAGCATCAGAGGAGGATCAGAGGAGCATCAGAGGAGCAGCAGAGGAGCATCAGAGGAGCATCAGAGGAGCATCAGAGGAGCATCAGAGGAGCATCAGAGGAGCATCAGAGGAGCATCAGATGAGGATCAGAGGAGCATCAGAGGAGCATCAGAGGAGCCTCAGAGGAGCATCAGAGGAGCATCAGAGGAGCATCAGAGGAACAGCAGAGGAACAGCAGAGGAGCATCACAGGAGCATCAGAGGAGCATCACAGGAGCGTCACAAGAGCATCAGAGGAGCATCAGAGGAGCATCAGAGAGGTATCAGAAGAGAAACAGAGGAGCCTCAGAGGAGCCTCAGAGGAGCATCAGAGGAGCATCAGAGGAGCATCAGAGGAGCATCAGAGGAGCATCAGAGGAGCATCAGAGGAGCATCAGAGGAGGATCAGAGGAGCATCAGAGGAGCATCAGAGGAGCATCAGAGGAGGATCACAGGAGCATCAGAGGAGCATCACAGGAGCATCAGAGGAGCATCAGAGGAGCATCAGAGGAGCATCAGAGGAGGATCAGAGGGGGATCAGAGGAGCATCAGAGGAGCATCAGAGGAGCATCAGAGGAGCATCAGAGGAGCATCAGAGGAGCATCAGAGGAGCATCAAAGGAGCATCAGAGGAGCATCACAGGAGCATCAGAGGAGCATCAGAGGAGCATCAGAGGTGCATCAGAGGAGCATCGTGCAGGAGCAGGAGCATCAGAGGTGCAGGAGCAGGAGCCGGAGCAGGAGCAGGAGCAGGAGCAGGAGCAGGAGCAGGAGCAGTAGCAGGAGCAGGAGCAGGGGCAGGAGCAGGAGCAGGAGCAGGAGCAGGAGCAGGAGCAGGAGCAGGAGCAGGAGCAGGAGCAGGAGCAGGAGCAGGAGCAGGAGCAGGAGCAGGAGCAGGAGCATCAGAGGAGCATCAGAGGAGCATCAGAGGAGCATCGAGCAGGAGCAGGAGCATCAGAGGTGCAGGAGCAGGAGCCGGAGCAGGAGCAGGAGCAGGAGCAGGAGCAGGAGCAGTAGCAGGAGCAGGAGCAGGGGCAGGAGCAGGAGCAGGAGCAGGAGCAGGAGCAGGAGCAGGAGCAGGAGCAGGAGCAGGAGCAGGAGCAGGAGCATCAGAGGAGCATCAGAGGTGCATCAGAGGAGCATCGAGCAGGAGCAGGAGCATCAGAGGTGCAGGAGCAGGAGCCGGAGCAGGAGCAGGAGCAGGAGCAGGAGCAGGAGCAGGAGCAGTAGCAGGAGCAGGAGCAGGGGCAGGAGCAGGAGCAGGAGCAGGAGCAGGAGCAGGAGCAGGAGCATGAGCAGGAGCAGGAGCAGGAGCAGGAGCAGGAGCAGGAGCAGGAGCAGGAGCAGGAGCAGGAGCATCAGAGGAGCATCAGAGGAGCATCAGAGGAACATCAGAGGAGCATCAGAGGAGCATCAGAGGAGCATCAGAGGAGCATCAGAGGAGCATCAGAGGAGCATCAGAGGAGAATCAGAGAAGCATCACAGGAGCATCACAGGAGCATCAGAGGAGCATCAGTGGAGCATCAGAGGAGGATCAGAGGATCATCAGAGGAGCATCAGAGGAGCATCAGAGGAGCATCAGCGGAGCATCAGAGGAGAATCAGAGGAGCATCAGAGGAGCATCACAGAGGCATCAGAGGAGCAACAGAGGAGCATCAGAGGAGCATCAGAGGAGCATCTAAGGAGCATCAGAGGAGTATCAGAGGAGCATCAGAGGAGCATCAGAGGTGCATCAGAGGAGCATCAGAAGTGCAGGAGCAGGAGCAGGAGCAGGAGCAGGAGCAGGAGCAGGAGCAGGAGCAGGAGCAGGAGCAGGAGCAGGAGCAGGAGCAGGAGCAGGAGCAGGAGCAGGAGCAGGAGCAGGAGCATCAGAGGAGCATCAGAGGAGCATCAGAGGAGCATCAGAGGAGCATCAGAGGAGCATCAGAGGAGCATCAGAGGAGCATCAGAGGAGGATCAGAGGAGCATCAGAGGAGCATCAGAGGAGCATCAGAAGAGCATCAGAGGAGCATCAGAGGAGCATCAGAGGAGCATCAGATGAGGATCAGAGGAGCATCAGAGGAGCATCAGAGGAGCCTCAGAGGAGCATCAGAGGAGCATCAGAGGAGCATCAGAGGAACAGCAGAGGAACAGCAGAGGAGCATCACAGGAGCATCAGAGGAGCATCACAGGAGCATCACAGGAGCATCAGAGGAGCATCAGAGGAGCATCAGAGGAGCATCAGAAGAGAATCAGAGGAGCCTCAGAGGAGCCTCAGAGGAGCCTCAGAGGAGCATCAGAGGAGCATCAGAGGAGCATCAGAGGAGCATCAGAGGAGCATCAGAGGAGCATCAGAGGAGCATCAGAGGAGCATCAGAGGAGCATCAGAGGAGCATCAGAGGAGGATCAGAGGAGCATCAGAGGAGCATCAGAGGAGCATCAGAGGAGCATCAGAGGAGCATCAGAGGAGCATCAGAGGAGCATCAGAGGAGCATCAGAGGAGCATCAGATGAGGATCAGAGGAGCATCAGAGGAGCATCAGAGTAGCCTCAGAGGAGCATCAGAGGAGCATCAGAGGAGCATCAGAGGAACAGCAGAGGAACAGCAGAGGAGCATCAGAGGAGCATCAGAGGAGCATCACAGGAGCGTCACAAGAGCATCAGAGGAGCATCAGAGGAGCATCAGAGAGGTATCAGAAGAGAAACAGAGGAGCCTCAGAGGAGCCTCAGAGGAGCATCAGAGGAGCATCAGAGGAGCATCAGAGGAGCATCAGAGGAGCATCAGAGGAGCATCAGAGGAGCATCAGAGGAGGATCAGAGGAGCATCAGAGGAGCATCAGAGGAGCATCAGAGGAGGATCACAGGAGCATCAGAGGAGCATCACAGGAGCATCAGAGGAGCATCAGAGGAGCATCAGAGGAGCATCAGAGGAGCATCAGAGGAGCCTCAGAGGAGCATCAGAGGAGCATCAGAGGAGCATCAGAGGAGCATCAGAGGAGCATCAGAGGAGCCTCAGAGGAGCATCAGAGGAGCATCAGAGGAGCATCAGAGGAGCATCAGAGGAGCATCAGAGGAGCATCAGAGGAGCCTCAGAGGAGCCTCAGAGGAGCCTCAGAGGCATCAGAGGAGCATCAGAGGAGCATCAGAGGAGCATCAGAGGAGCATTAGAAGAGCATCAGTGGAGCATCAGAGGAGCATAAGAGGAGCATCAGGGGAGCATCAGAGGAGCAACAGAGGAGCATCAGAGGAGCATAAGAGGAGCATCAGAGGAGCATCAGAGGAGCATCAGAGGAGCATCAGAGGAGCATCAGTGGAGCATCAGAGGAGCATCAGAGGAACATCAGAGGAGCATCAGAGGAGCATCAGAGGAGCATCAGAGGAGCAGGAGCAGGAGCAGGAGCAGGAGCAGGAGCAGGAGCAGGAGCAGGAGCAGGAGCAGGAGCAGGAGCAGGAGCAGGAGCAGGAGCAGGAGGAGCATCAGATGAGCAGGAGCAGGAGCAGGAGCAGGAGAAGGAGCATCAGAGGAGTATCAGAGGAGCATCAGTGGAGCAGGAACAGGAGCAGGAGCATCAGAGGAGCATCAGAGGAGCATCAGAGGAGCATCAGAGGAGCATCAGAGGTGCATCAGAGGAGCATCAGAGGAGCCCCAGAGGAGCCTCAGAGGAGCCTCAGAGGAGCATCAGTGGAGCATCAGAGGAGCATCAGAGGAGCATCAGAGGAGCATCAGAGGAGCCTCAGAGGAGCATCAGAGGAGCATCAGAGGAGCATCAGAGGAGCATAAGAGGAGCATCAGAGGAGCATCAGAGGAGCATCAGAGGATCATCAGAGGAGCAACAGAGGAGCATCAGAGGAGCATCAGAGGAGCATCAGAGGAGGATCAGAAGAGGATCAGAGGAGCATCAGAGGAGCATCAGAGGAGCATCAGAGGAGCATCAGAGGAGGATCAGAGGGGGATCAGAGGAGCATCAGAGGAGCATCAGAGGAGCATCAGAGGAGCATCAGAGGAGCATCAGAGGAGCATCAAAGGAGCATCAGAGGAGCATCACAGGAGCATCAGAGGAGCATCATTGGAGCATCATTGGAGCATCAGAGGAGCATCAGAGGAGCATCAGAGGAGCATCAGAGGAGCAACAGAGGAGCATCAGAGGAGCATCAGAGGAGCATCAGAGGAGCATCAGAGGTGCATCAGAGGAGCATCTGAGGAGCATCAGAGGAGCATCAGAGGAGCATCAGAGGAGCATCAGAGGTGCATCAGAGGAGCATCTGAGGAGCATCAGAGGAGCATCAGAGGAGCATCAGAGGAGCATCAGAGGTGCATCAGAGTAGCATCGTGCAGGAGCAGGAGCATCAGAGGTGCAGGAGCAGGAGCCGGAGCAGGAGCAGGAGCAGGAGCAGGAGCAGGAGCAGGAGCAGTAGCAGGAGCAGGAGCAGGGGCAGGAGCAGGAGCAGGAGCAGGAGCAGGAGCAGGAGCAGGAGCAGGAGCAGGAGCAGGAGCAGGAGCAGGAGCAGGAGCAGGAGCAGGAGCAGGAGCAGGAGCATCAGAGGAGCATCAGAGGAGCATCAGAGGAGCATCGAGCAGGAGCAGGAGCATCAGAGGTGCAGGAGCAGGAGCCGGAGCAGGAGCAGGAGCAGGAGCAGGAGCAGGAGCAGTAGCAGGAGCAGGAGCAGGGGCAGGAGCAGGAGCAGGAGCAGGAGCAGGAGCAGGAGCAGGAGCAGGAGCAGGAGCAGGAGCAGGAGCAGGAGCATCAGAGGAGCATCAGAGGTGCATCAGAGGAGCATCGAGCAGGAGCAGGAGCATCAGAGGTGCAGGAGCAGGAGCCGGAGCAGGAGCAGGAGCAGGAGCAGGAGCAGGAGCAGGAGCAGTAGCAGGAGCAGGAGCACGGGCAGGAGCAGGAGCAGGAGCAGGAGCAGGAGCAGGAGCAGGAGCAGGAGCAGGAGCAGGAGCAGGAGCAGGAGCAGGAGCAGGAGCAGGAGCAGGAGCAGGAGCAGGAGCATCAGAGGAGCATCAGAGGAGCATCAGAGGAACATCAGAGGAGCATCAGAGGAGCATCAGAGGAGCATCAGAGGAGCATCAGAGGAGAATCAGAGAAGCATCACAGGAGCATCACAGGAGCATCAGAGGAGTATCAGTGGAGCATCAGAGGAGGATCAGAGGATCATGAGAGGAGCCTCAGAGGAGCCTCAGAGGAGCCTCAGAGGAGCATCAGAGGAGCATCAGAGGAGCATCAGAGGAGCATCAGAGGAGCATCAGAGGAGCATCAGAGGAGCATCAGAGGAGCATCAGAGGAGCATCAGAGGAGCATCAGAGGAGGATCAGAGGAGCATCAGAGGAGCATCAGAGGAGCATCAGAGGAGCATCAGAGGAGCATCAGAGGAGCATCAGAGGAGCATCAGAGGAGCATCAGAGGAGCATCAGATGAGGATCAGAGGAGCATCAGAGGAGCATCAGAGTAGCCTCAGAGGAGCATCAGAGGAGCATCAGAGGAGCATCAGAGGAACAGCAGAGGAACAGCAGAGGAGCATCAGAGGAGCATCAGAGGAGCATCACAGGAGCGTCACAAGAGCATCAGAGGAGCATCAGAGGAGCATCAGAGAGGTATCAGAAGAGAAACAGAGGAGCCTCAGAGGAGCCTCAGAGGAGCATCAGAGGAGCATCAGAGGAGCATCAGAGGAGCATCAGAGGAGCATCAGAGGAGCATCAGAGGAGCATCAGAGGAGGATCAGAGGAGCATCAGAGGAGCATCAGAGGAGCATCAGAGGAGGATCACAGGAGCATCAGAGGAGCATCACAGGAGCATCAGAGGAGCATCAGAGGAGCATCAGAGGAGCATCAGAGGAGCATCAGAGGAGCCTCAGAGGAGCATCAGAGGAGCATCAGAGGAGCATCAGAGGAGCATCAGAGGAGCATCAGAGGAGCCTCAGAGGAGCATCAGAGGAGCATCAGAGGAGCATCAGAGGAGCATCAGAGGAGCATCAGAGGAGCATCAGAGGAGCCTCAGAGGAGCCTCAGAGGAGCCTCAGAGGCATCAGAGGAGCATCAGAGGAGCATCAGAGGAGCATCAGAGGAGCATTAGAAGAGCATCAGTGGAGCATCAGAGGAGCATAAGAGGAGCATCAGGGGAGCATCAGAGGAGCAACAGAGGAGCATCAGAGGAGCATAAGAGGAGCATCAGAGGAGCATCAGAGGAGCATCAGAGGAGCATCAGAGGAGCATCAGTGGAGCATCAGAGGAGCATCAGAGGAACATCAGAGGAGCATCAGAGGAGCATCAGAGGAGCATCAGAGGAGCAGGAGCAGGAGCAGGAGCAGGAGCAGGAGCAGGAGCAGGAGCAGGAGCAGGAGCAGGAGCAGGAGCAGGAGCAGGAGCAGGAGCAGGAGGAGCATCAGATGAGCAGGAGCAGGAGCAGGAGCAGGAGAAGGAGCATCAGAGGAGTATCAGAGGAGCATCAGTGGAGCAGGAACAGGAGCAGGAGCATCAGAGGAGCATCAGAGGAGCATCAGAGGAGCATCAGAGGAGCATCAGAGGTGCATCAGAGGAGCATCAGAGGAGCCCCAGAGGAGCCTCAGAGGAGCCTCAGAGGAGCATCAGTGGAGCATCAGAGGAGCATCAGAGGAGCATCAGAGGAGCATCAGAGGAGCCTCAGAGGAGCATCAGAGGAGCATCAGAGGAGCATCAGAGGAGCATAAGAGGAGCATCAGAGGAGCATCAGAGGAGCATCAGAGGATCATCAGAGGAGCAACAGAGGAGCATCAGAGGAGCATCAGAGGAGCATCAGAGGAGGATCAGAAGAGGATCAGAGGAGCATCAGAGGAGCATCAGAGGAGCATCAGAGGAGCATCAGAGGAGGATCAGAGGGGGATCAGAGGAGCATCAGAGGAGCATCAGAGGAGCATCAGAGGAGCATCAGAGGAGCATCAGAGGAGCATCAAAGGAGCATCAGAGGAGCATCACAGGAGCATCAGAGGAGCATCATTGGAGCATCATTGGAGCATCAGAGGAGCATCAGAGGAGCATCAGAGGAGCATCAGAGGAGCAACAGAGGAGCATCAGAGGAGCATCAGAGGAGCATCAGAGGAGCATCAGAGGTGCATCAGAGGAGCATCTGAGGAGCATCAGAGGAGCATCAGAGGAGCATCAGAGGAGCATCAGAGGTGCATCAGAGGAGCATCTGAGGAGCATCAGAGGAGCATCAGAGGAGCATCAGAGGAGCATCAGAGGTGCATCAGAGTAGCATCGTGCAGGAGCAGGAGCATCAGAGGTGCAGGAGCAGGAGCCGGAGCAGGAGCAGGAGCAGGAGCAGGAGCAGGAGCAGGAGCAGTAGCAGGAGCAGGAGCAGGGGCAGGAGCAGGAGCAGGAGCAGGAGCAGGAGCAGGAGCAGGAGCAGGAGCAGGAGCAGGAGCAGGAGCAGGAGCAGGAGCAGGAGCAGGAGCAGGAGCAGGAGCATCAGAGGAGCATCAGAGGAGCATCAGAGGAGCATCGAGCAGGAGCAGGAGCATCAGAGGTGCAGGAGCAGGAGCCGGAGCAGGAGCAGGAGCAGGAGCAGGAGCAGGAGCAGTAGCAGGAGCAGGAGCAGGGGCAGGAGCAGGAGCAGGAGCAGGAGCAGGAGCAGGAGCAGGAGCAGGAGCAGGAGCAGGAGCAGGAGCAGGAGCATCAGAGGAGCATCAGAGGTGCATCAGAGGAGCATCGAGCAGGAGCAGGAGCATCAGAGGTGCAGGAGCAGGAGCCGGAGCAGGAGCAGGAGCAGGAGCAGGAGCAGGAGCAGGAGCAGTAGCAGGAGCAGGAGCACGGGCAGGAGCAGGAGCAGGAGCAGGAGCAGGAGCAGGAGCAGGAGCAGGAGCAGGAGCAGGAGCAGGAGCAGGAGCAGGAGCAGGAGCAGGAGCAGGAGCATCAGAGGAGCATCAGAGGAGCATCAGAGGAACATCAGAGGAGCATCAGAGGAGCATCAGAGGAGCATCAGAGGAGCATCAGAGGAGAATCAGAGAAGCATCACAGGAGCATCACAGGAGCATCAGAGGAGTATCAGTGGAGCATCAGAGGAGGATCAGAGGATCATGAGAGGAGCATCAGAGGAGCATCAGAGGAGCATCAGCGGAGCATCAGAGGAGAATCAGAGGAGCATCAGAGGAGCATCACAGAGGCATCAGAGGAGCAACAGAGGAGCATCAGAGGAGCATCAGATGAGCATCTAAGGAGCATCAGAGGAGTATCAGAGGAGCATCAGAGGAGCATCAGAGGTGCATCAGAGGAGCATCAGAGGTGCAGGAGCAGGAGCAGGAGCAGGAGCAGGAGCAGGAGCAGGAGCAGGAGCAGGAGCAGGAGCAGGAGCAGGAGCAGGAGCAGGAGCAGGAGAAGGAGCAGGAGCAGGAGCAGGAGCAGGAGCAGGAGCAGGAGCAGGAGCAGGAGCAGGAGCAGGAGCAGGAGCAGGAGCAGGAGCAGGAGCAGGAGCATCAGAGGAGCATCAGAGGAGCATCAGAGGAGCATCAGAGGAGCATCAGAGGAGCATCAGAGGAGCATCAGAGGAGGATCAGAGGAGCATCAGAGGAGCATCAGAGGAGCATCAGAGGAGCATCAGAGGAGCATCAGAGGAGCATCAGAGGAGCATCAGAGGAGCATCAGATGAGGATCAGAGGCGCATCAGAGGAGCATCAGAGGAGCCTCAGAGGAGCATCAGAGGAGCATCAGAGGAGCATCAGAGGAACAGCAGAGGAACAGCAGTGGAGCATCACAGGAGCATCACAGGAGCATCACAGGAGCGTCACAAGAGCATCAGAGGAGCATCAGAGGAGCATCAGAGAGGTATCAGAAGAGAAACAGAGGAGCCTCAGAGGAGCCTCAGAGGAGCATCAGAGGAGCATCAGAGGAGCATCAGAGGAGCATCAGAGGAGCATCAGAGGAGCATCAGAGGAGCATCAGAGGAGGATCAGAGGAGCATCAGAGGAGCATCAGAGGAGCATCAGAGGAGGATCACAGGAGCATCAGAGGAGCATCACAGGAGCATCAGAGGAGCATCAGAGGAGCATCAGAGGAGCATCAGAGGAGCATCAGAGGAGCCTCAGAGGAGCATCAGAGGAGCATCAGAGGAGCATCAGAGGAGCATCAGAGGAGCATCAGAGGAGCCTCAGAGGAGCCTCAGAGGAGCATCAGAGGAGCATCAGAGGAGCATCAGAGGAGCATCAGAGGAGCCTCAGAGGAGCCTCAGAGGAGCCTCAGAGGAGCATCAGAGGAGCATCAGAGGAGCATCAGAGGAGCATCAGAGGAGCATTAGAAGAGCATCAGTGGAGGATCAGAGGAGCATAAGAGGAGCATCAGGGGAGCATCAGAGGAGCAACAGAGGAGCATCAGAGGAGCATAAGAGGAGCATCAGAGGAGCATCAGAGGAGCATCAGAGGAGCATCAGAGGAGCATCAGTGGAGCATCAGAGGAGCATCAGAGGAACATCAGAGGAGCATCAGAGGAGCATCAGAGGAGCATCAGAGGAGCAGGAGCAGGAGCAGGAGCAGGAGCAGGAGCAGGAGCAGGAGCAGGAGCAGGAGCAGGAGCAGGAGCAGGAGCAGGAGCAGGAGCAGGAGCAGGAGCAGGAGCATCAGAGGAGCATCAGATGAGCAGGAGCAGGAGCAGGAGCAGGAGCAGGAGCATCAGAGGAGTATCAGAGGAGCATCAGTGGAGCAGGAACAGGAGCAGGAGCATCAGAGGAGCATCAGAGGAGCATCAGAGGAGCATCAGAGGAGCATCAGAGGAGCATCAGAGGAGCATCAGAGGAGCCCCGGAGGAGCCTCAGAGGAGCCTCAGAGGAGCATCAGTGGAGCATCAGAGGAGCATCAGAGGAGCATCAGAGGAGCATCAGAGGAGCCTCAGAGGAGCATCAGAGGAGCATCAGAGGAGCATCAGAGGAGCATCAGAGGAGCATCAGAGGAGCATCAGAGGATCATCAGAGGAGCAACAGAGGAGCATCAGAGGAGCATCAGAAGAGCATCAGAGGAGCATCAGAGGAGCATCAGAAGAGCATCAGAGGAGCATCAGAGGAGCATCAGAGGAGCATCAGAGGAGCATCAGAGGAGGATCAGAGGGGGTTCAGAGGAGCATCAGAGGAGCATCAGAGGAGCATCAGAGGAGCATCAGAGGAGCATCAGAGGAGCATCAGAGGAGCATCAAAGGAGCATCAGAGGAGCATCACAGGAGCATCAGACGAGCATCAGAGGAGCATCAGAGGAGCATCAGAGGAGCATCAGAGGAGCATCAGAGGAGCATCAGAGGAGGATCAGAGGAGCATCAGAGGAGCATCAGAGGAGCATCAGAGGAGCATCAGAGGAGCATCAGAGGAGCATCAGAGGAGCATCAGAGGAGCATCAGAGGAGCATCAGATGAGGATCAGAGGAGCATCAGAGGAGCATCAGAGGAGCCTCAGAGGAGCATCAGAGGAGCATCAGAGGAGCATCAGAGGAACAGCAGAGGAACAGCAGAGGAGCATCACAGGAGCATCAGAGGAGCATCACAGGAGCGTCACAAGAGCATCAGAGGAGCATCAGAGGAGCATCAGAGAGGTATCAGAAGAGAAACAGAGGAGCCTCAGAGGAGCCTCAGAGGAGCATCAGAGGAGCATCAGAGGAGCATCAGAGGAGCATCAGAGGAGCATCAGAGGAGCATCAGAGGAGCATCAGAGGAGGATCAGAGGAGCATCAGAGGAGCATCAGAGGAGCATCAGAGGAGGATCACAGGAGCATCAGAGGAGCATCACAGGAGCATCAGAGGAGCATCAGAGGAGCATCAGAGGAGCATCAGAGGAGCATCAGAGGAGCATCAGAGGAGGATCAGAGGAGCATCAGAGGAGCATCAGAGGAGCATCAGAGGAGGATCACAGGAGCATCAGAGGAGCATCAGAGGAGCATCAGAGGAACATCAGAGGAGCATCAGAGGAGCATCAGAGGAGCATCAGAGGAGCAGGAGCAGGAGCAGGAGCAGGAGCAGGAGCATCAGAGGAGTATCAGAGGAGCATCAGTGGAGCAGGAACAGGAGCAGGAGCATCAGAGGAGCATCAGAGGAGCATCAGAGGAGCATCAGAGGAGCATCAGAGGTGCATCAGAGGAGCATCAGAGGAGCCCCAGAGGAGCCTCAGAGGAGCCTCAGAGGAGCATCAGTGGAGCATCAGAGGAGCATCAGAGGAGCATCAGAGGAGCATCAGAGGAGCCTCAGAGGAGCATCAGAGGAGCATCAGAGGAGCATCAGAGGAGCATCAGAGGAGCATCAGAGGAGCATCAGAGGAGCATCAGAGGATCATCAGAGGAGCAACAGAGGAGCATCAGAGGAGCATCAGAGGAGCATCAGAGGAGGATCAGAAGAGGATCAGAGGAGCATCAGAGGAGCATCAGAGGAGCATCAGAGGAGCATCAGAGGAGGATCAGAGGGGGATCAGAGGAGCTTCAGAGGAGCATCAGAGGAGCATCAGAGGAGCATCAGAGGAGCATCAGAGGAGCATCAGAGGAGCATCAAAGGAGCATCAGAGGAGCATCACAGGAGCATCAGAGGAGCATCATTGGAGCATCATTGGAGCATCAGAGGAGCATCAGAGGAGCATCAGAGGAGCATCAGAGGAGCAACAGAGGAGCATCAGAGGAGCATCAGAGGAGCATCAGAGGAGCATCAGAGGTGCATCAGAGGAGCATCTGAGGAGCATCAGAGGAGCATCAGAGGAGCATCAGAGGAGCATCAGAGGTGCATCAGAGGAGCATCTGAGGAGCATCAGAGGAGCATCAGAGGAGCATCAGAGGAGCATCAGAGGTGCATCAGAGTAGCATCGTGCAGGAGCAGGAGCATCAGAGGTGCAGGAGCAGGAGCCGGAGCAGGAGCAGGAGCAGGAGCAGGAGCAGGAGCAGGAGCAGTAGCAGGAGCAGGAGCAGGGGCAGGAGCAGGAGCAGGAGCAGGAGCAGGAGCAGGAGCAGGAGCAGGAGCAGGAGCAGGAGCAGGAGCAGGAGCAGGAGCAGGAGCAGGAGCAGGAGCAGGAGCATCAGAGGAGCATCAGAGGAGCATCAGAGGAGCATCGAGCAGGAGCAGGAGCATCAGAGGTGCAGGAGCAGGAGCCGGAGCAGGAGCAGGAGCAGGAGCAGGAGCAGGAGCAGTAGCAGGAGCAGGAGCAGGGGCAGGAGCAGGAGCAGGAGCAGGAGCAGGAGCAGGAGCAGGAGCAGGAGCAGGAGCAGGAGCAGGAGCAGGAGCATCAGAGGAGCATCAGAGGTGCATCAGAGGAGCATCGAGCAGGAGCAGGAGCATCAGAGGTGCAGGAGCAGGAGCCGGAGCAGGAGCAGGAGCAGGAGCAGGAGCAGGAGCAGGAGCAGTAGCAGGAGCAGGAGCACGGGCAGGAGCAGGAGCAGGAGCAGGAGCAGGAGCAGGAGCAGGAGCAGGAGCAGGAGCAGGAGCAGGAGCAGGAGCAGGAGCAGGAGCAGGAGCAGGAGCAGGAGCATCAGAGGAGCATCAGAGGAGCATCAGAGGAACATCAGAGGAGCATCAGAGGAGCGTCAGAGGAGCATCAGAGGAGCATCAGAGGAGAATCAGAGAAGCATCACAGGAGCATCACAGGAGCATCAGAGGAGTATCAGTGGAGCATCAGAGGAGGATCAGAGGATCATGAGAGGAGCATCAGAGGAGCATCAGAGGAGCATCAGCGGAGCATCAGAGGAGAATCAGAGGAGCATCAGAGGAGCATCACAGAGGCATCAGAGGAGCAACAGAGGAGCATCAGAGGAGCATCAGATGAGCATCTAAGGAGCATCAGAGGAGTATCAGAGGAGCATCAGAGGAGCATCAGAGGTGCATCAGAGGAGCATCAGAGGTGCAGGAGCAGGAGCAGGAGCAGGAGCAGGAGCAGGAGCAGGAGCAGGAGCAGGAGCAGGAGCAGGAGCAGGAGCAGGAGCAGGAGCAGGAGAAGGAGCAGGAGCAGGAGCAGGAGCAGGAGCAGGAGCAGGAGCAGGAGCAGGAGCAGGAGCAGGAGCAGGAGCAGGAGCAGGAGCAGGAGCATCAGAGGAGCATCAGAGGAGCATCAGAGGAGCATCAGAGGAGCATCAGAGGAGCATCAGAGGAGCATCAGAGGAGGATCAGAGGAGCATCAGAGGAGCATCAGAGGAGCATCAGAGGAGCATCAGAGGAGCATCAGAGGAGCATCAGAGGAGCATCAGAGGAGCATCAGATGAGGATCAGAGGCGCATCAGAGGAGCATCAGAGGAGCCTCAGAGGAGCATCAGAGGAGCATCAGAGGAGCATCAGAGGAACAGCAGAGGAACAGCAGAGGAGCATCACAGGAGCATCAGAGGAGCATCACAGGAGCGTCACAAGAGCATCAGAGGAGCATCAGAGGAGCATCAGAGAGGTATCAGAAGAGAAACAGAGGAGCCTCAGAGGAGCCTCAGAGGAGCATCAGAGGAGCATCAGAGGAGCATCAGAGGAGCATCAGAGGAGCATCAGAGGAGCATCAGAGGAGCATCAGAGGAGGATCAGAGGAGCATCAGAGGAGCATCAGAGGAGCATCAGAGGAGGATCACAGGAGCATCAGAGGAGCATCACAGGAGCATCAGAGGAGCATCAGAGGAGCATCAGAGGAGCATCAGAGGAGCATCAGAGGAGCCTCAGAGGAGCATCAGAGGAGCATCAGAGGAGCATCAGAGGAGCATCAGAGGAGCCTCAGAGGAGCCTCAGAGGAGCATCAGAGGAGCATCAGAGGAGCATCAGAGGAGCATCAGAGGAGCATCAGAGGAGCCTCAGAGGAGCCTCAGAGGAGCCTCAGAGGAGCATCAGAGGAGCATCAGAGGAGCATCAGAGGAGCATCAGAGGAGCATTAGAAGAGCATCAGTGGAGGATCAGAGGAGCATAAGAGGAGCATCAGGGGAGCATCAGAGGAGCAACAGAGGAGCATCAGAGGAGCATAAGAGGAGCATCAGAGGAGCATCAGAGGAGCATCAGAGGAGCATCAGAGGAGCATCAGTGGAGCATCAGAGGAGCATCAGAGGAACATCAGAGGAGCATCAGAGGAGCATCAGAGGAGCATCAGAGGAGCAGGAGCAGGAGCAGGAGCAGGAGCAGGAGCAGGAGCAGGAGCAGGAGCAGGAGCAGGAGCAGGAGCAGGAGCAGGAGCAGGAGCAGGAGCAGGAGCAGGAGCATCAGAGGAGCATCAGATGAGCAGGAGCAGGAGCAGGAGCAGGAGCAGGAGCATCAGAGGAGTATCAGAGGAGCATCAGTGGAGCAGGAACAGGAGCAGGAGCATCAGAGGAGCATCAGAGGAGCATCAGAGGAGCATCAGAGGAGCATCAGAGGAGCATCAGAGGAGCATCAGAGGAGCCCCAGAGGAGCCTCAGAGGAGCCTCAGAGGAGCATCAGTGGAGCATCAGAGGAGCATCAGAGGAGCATCAGAGGAGCATCAGAGGAGCCTCAGAGGAGCATCAGAGGAGCATCAGAGGAGCATCAGAGGAGCATCAGAGGAGCATCAGAGGAGCATCAGAGGATCATCAGAGGAGCAACAGAGGAGCATCAGAGGAGCATCAGAAGAGCATCAGAGGAGCATCAGAGGAGCATCAGAAGAGCATCAGAGGAGCATCAGAGGAGCATCAGAGGAGCATCAGAGGAGCATCAGAGGAGGATCAGAGGGGGTTCAGAGGAGCATCAGAGGAGCATCAGAGGAGCATCAGAGGAGCATCAGAGGAGCATCAGAGGAGCATCAGAGGAGCATCAAAGGAGCATCAGAGGAGCATCACAGGAGCATCAGACGAGCATCAGAGGAGCATCAGAGGAGCATCAGAGGAGCATCAGAGGAGCATCAGAGGAGCATCAGAGGAGGATCAGAGGAGCATCAGAGGAGCATCAGAGGAGCATCAGAGGAGCATCAGAGGAGCATCAGAGGAGCATCAGAGGAGCATCAGAGGAGCATCAGAGGAGCATCAGATGAGGATCAGAGGAGCATCAGAGGAGCATCAGAGGAGCCTCAGAGGAGCATCAGAGGAGCATCAGAGGAGCATCAGAGGAACAGCAGAGGAACAGCAGAGGAGCATCACAGGAGCATCAGAGGAGCATCACAGGAGCGTCACAAGAGCATCAGAGGAGCATCAGAGGAGCATCAGAGAGGTATCAGAAGAGAAACAGAGGAGCCTCAGAGGAGCCTCAGAGGAGCATCAGAGGAGCATCAGAGGAGCATCAGAGGAGCATCAGAGGAGCATCAGAGGAGCATCAGAGGAGCATCAGAGGAGGATCAGAGGAGCATCAGAGGAGCATCAGAGGAGCATCAGAGGAGGATCACAGGAGCATCAGAGGAGCATCACAGGAGCATCAGAGGAGCATCAGAGGAGCATCAGAGGAGCATCAGAGGAGGATCAGAGGGGGATCAGAGGAGCATCAGAGGAGCATCAGAGGAGCATCAGAGGAGCATCAGAGGAGCATCAGAGGAGCATCAGAGGAGCATCAAAGGAGCATCAGAGGAGCATCACAGGAGCATCAGAGGAGCATCAGAGGAGCATCAGAGGTGCATCAGAGGAGCATCGTGCAGGAGCAGGAGCATCAGAGGTGCAGGAGCAGGAGCCGGAGCAGGAGCAGGAGCAGGAGCAGGAGCAGGAGCAGGAGCAGTAGCAGGAGCAGGAGCAGGGGCAGGAGCAGGAGCAGGAGCAGGAGCAGGAGCAGGAGCAGGAGCAGGAGCAGGAGCAGGAGCAGGAGCAGGAGCAGGAGCAGGAGCAGGAGCAGGAGCAGGAGCATCAGAGGAGCATCAGAGGAGCATCAGAGGAGCATCGAGCAGGAGCAGGAGCATCAGAGGTGCAGGAGCAGGAGCCGGAGCAGGAGCAGGAGCAGGAGCAGGAGCAGGAGCAGTAGCAGGAGCAGGAGCAGGGGCAGGAGCAGGAGCAGGAGCAGGAGCAGGAGCAGGAGCAGGAGCAGGAGCAGGAGCAGGAGCAGGAGCAGGAGCATCAGAGGAGCATCAGAGGTGCATCAGAGGAGCATCGAGCAGGAGCAGGAGCATCAGAGGTGCAGGAGCAGGAGCCGGAGCAGGAGCAGGAGCAGGAGCAGGAGCAGGAGCAGGAGCAGTAGCAGGAGCAGGAGCAGGGGCAGGAGCAGGAGCAGGAGCAGGAGCAGGAGCATCAGAGGAGCATCAGAGGAGCATCAGAGGAACATCAGAGGAGCATCAGAGGAGCATCAGAGGAGCATCAGAGGAGCATCAGAGGAGCATCAGAGGAGCATCAGAGGAGCATCAGAGGAGAATCAGAGAAGCATCACAGGAGCATCACAGGAGCATCAGAGGAGCATCAGTGGAGCATCAGAGGAGGATCAGAGGATCATCAGAGGAGCATCAGAGGTGCATCAGAGGAGCATCGAGCAGGAGCAGGAGCATCAGAGGTGCAGGAGCAGGAGCCGGAGCAGGAGCAGGAGCAGGAGCAGGAGCAGGAGCAGGAGCATCAGAGGAGCATCAGAGGAGCATCAGAGGAACATCAGAGGAGCATCAGAGGAGCATCAGAGGAGCATCAGAGGAGCATCAGAGGAGCATCAGAGGAGCATCAGAGGAGCATCAGAGGAGAATCAGAGAAGCATCACAGGAGCATCACAGGAGCATCAGAGGAGCATCAGTGGAGCATCAGAGGAGGATCAGAGGATCATCAGAGGAGCATCAGAGGAGCATCAGAGGAGCATCAGCGGAGCATCAGAGGAGAATCAGAGGAGCATCAGAGGAGCATCACAGAGGCATCAGAGGAGCAACAGAGGAGCATCAGAGGAGCATCAGAGGAGCATCTAAGGAGCATCAGAGGAGTATCAGAGGAGCATCAGAGGAGCATCAGAGGTGCATCAGAGGAGCATCAGAAGTGCAGGAGCAGGAGCAGGAGCAGGAGCAGGAGCAGGAGCAGGAGCAGGAGCAGGAGCAGGAGCAGGAGCAGGAGCAGGAGCAGGAGCAGGAGCAGGAGCAGGAGCAGGAGCAGGAGCAGGAGCAGGAGCATCAGAGGAGCATCAGAGGAGCATCAGAGGAGCATCAGAGGAGCATCAGAGGAGCATCAGAGGAGCATCAGAGGAGGATCAGAGGAGCATCAGAGGAGCATCAGAGGAGCATCAGAAGAGCATCAGAGGAGCATCAGAGGAGCATCAGAGGAGCATCAGATGAGGATCAGAGGAGCATCAGAGGAGCATCAGAGGAGCCTCAGAGGAGCATCAGAGGAGCATCAGAGGAGCATCAGAGGAACAGCAGAGGAACAGCAGAGGAGCATCACAGGAGCATCAGAGGAGCATCACAGGAGCATCACAGGAGCATCAGAGGAGCATCAGAGGAGCATCAGAGGAGCATCAGAAGAGAATCAGAGGAGCCTCAGAGGAGCCTCAGAGGAGCCTCAGAGGAGCATCAGAGGAGCATCAGAGGAGCATCAGAGGAGCATCAGAGGAGCATCAGAGGAGCATCAGAGGAGGATCAGAGGAGCATCAGAGGAGCATCAGAGGAGCATCAGAAGAGGATCACAGGAGCATCAGAGGAGCATCACAGGAGCATCAGAGGAGCATCAGAGGAGCATCAGAGGAGCATCAGAGGAGCATCAGAGGAGCCTCAGAGTAGCCTCAGAGGAGCATCAGAGGAGCATCAGAGGAGCATCAGAGGAGCATCAGAGGAGCATCAGAGGAGCATCAGAGGAGCATCAGAGTAGCATCAGAGTAGCATCAGAGGAGCATCAGAGGAGCATCAGAGGAGCATCAGAGGAGCATCAGATGAGCATCAGAGGAGGATCAGAGGAGCATAAGAGGAGCATCAGAGGAGCATCAGAGGAGCATCAGAGGAGAATCAGAGGAGCATCAGATGAGCATCAGAGGAGCAGCAGAGGAGCATCAGAGGAGCATCACAGGAGCATCAGAGGAGCATCAGAGGAGCATCAGAGGAGCATCAGAGGAGCATCAGAGGTGGATCAGAGGAGTATCAGAGGAGCATCAGAGGAGCATCAGAGGAGAATCAGAGGAGCATCAGATGAGCATCAGAGGAGCAGCAGAGGAGCATCAGAGGAGCATCACAGGAGCATGAGAGGAGCATCAGAGGAGTATCAGAGGAGCATCAGAGGAGCATCAGAGGAGCATCAGAGGAGCATCAGAGGAGCATCAGAGGAGCCTCAGAGGAGCATCAGAGGAGCATCAGAGGAGCATCAGAGGAGCATCAGAGGAGCATCAGAGGAGCATCAGAGGAGCATCAGAGGAGCATCAGAGGAGCATCAGAGGAGAATCAGATCAGCATCAGAGGAGCAGCAGAGGAGCATCAGAGGAGCATCACAGGAGCATCAGAGGAGCATCAGAGGAGCATCAGAGGAGCATCACAGAAGCATCAGAGGAGCATCAGAGGAGCATCAGAGGAGCATCAGAGGAGCCTCAGAGGAGCCTCAGAGGAGCCTCAGAGGAGCATCAGAGGAGCATCAGAGGAGCATCAGAGGAGCATCAGTGGAGCATCAGAGGAGGATCAGAGGAGCATCAGAGGAGCATCAGAGGAGCATCAGAGGAGCATCAGAGGAGCATCAGAGGATGATCAGAGGAGGATCAGAGGAGCATCAGAGGACCATCAGAGGACCATCAGAGGAGCATCAGAGGAGCATCAGAGGAGCATCAGAGGAGCATCAGAGGAGCATCAGAGGAGCAGGAGCAGGAGCAGGAGCAGGAGCAGGAGCAGGAGCATCAGAGGTCATCAGAGGAGCATCAGAGGAGCAGGAGCAGGAGCAGGAGCATCAGAGGAGCATCAGAGGAGCATCAGTGGAGCGTCAGAGGAGCATCAGAGGAGCATCAGAGGAGCATCAGAGGAGCATCAGAGGAGCATCAGAGGAGCATCAGTGGAGCATCAGAGGAGCATCAGTGGAGCATCAGAGGAGGATCAGAGGAGCATCAGAGGAGCATCAGAGGAGCATCAGAGGAGCATCAGAGGAGCATCAGAGGAGCATCAGAGGAGCCTCAGAGGAGCATCAGAGGAGCATCAGAGGAGCATCAGAGGAGCATCAGAGGAGCATCAGAGGAGCATCAGAGGAGCATCAGAGGAGCATCAGAGGAGGATCAGAGGAGCATCAGAGGAGCATCAGAGGAGCAGGAGTAGGAGCATGAGCATCAGAGGAGCATCAGAGGAGCATCAGAGGAGCATCAGAGGAGCATCAGAGGAGCATCAGAGGAGCATCTGAGGAGCATCAGAGGAGTATCAGAGGAGCATCAGAGGAGCATCAGAGGTGCATCAGGGGAGCATCAGAGGAGCATCAGAGGAGCATCAGAGGAGCATCAGAGGAGCATCTGAGGAGCATCAGAGGAGCATCAGAGGAGCATCAGAGGTGCATCAGAGGAGCATCAGAGGAGCATCAGAGGAGCATCTGAGGAGCATCAGAGGAGTATCAGAGGTGCATCAGAGGAGCATCAGAGGTGCAGGAGCAGGAGCAGGAGCAGGAACAGGAGCAGGAGCAGTAGCAGGAGCAGGAGCAGGAGCAGGAGCAGGAGCAGGAGCAGGAGCAGGAGCAGGAGCAGGAGCAGGAGCAGGAGCAGGAGCAGGAGCAGGAGCATCAGAGGAGCATAGGAGGAGCATCAGAGGAGCATCAGAGGAGCATCAGAGGAGTATCAGAGGTGCATCAGAGGAGCATCAGAGGTGCAGGAGCAGGAGCAGGAGCAGGAACAGGAGCAGGAGCAGGAGCAGGAGCAGGAGCAGGAGCAGGAGCAGGAGCAGGAGCAGGAGCAGGAGCAGGAGCAGGAGCAGGAGCAGGAGCATCAGAGGAGCATAGGAGGAGCATCAGAGTTGGGGAATCAGAGGCGGGGAATCAGATATGGGGAAACAGAGGCGGGGAATCAGAGGCCGGGAATCAGATATGGGGAAACAGAGGCGGGGAATCCGAGGCGGGGAAACAGAGGCGGGGAATCAGATATGGGGAAGCAGAGGTGGGGAATCAGAGGTTGGGAATCAGAGGCAGGGAATCAGATGCGGGGAATCAGAGGCGGGGAATCAGAGCTGGGGAATCAGAGGTGGGGAATCAGATTTGGGGAATCAGAGGCGGGGACTTAGATATTGGGAAACAGAGGCGGGGAATCAGAGGCGGGGAAACCCAGGCGGGGAATCAGATATGGGGAATCAGAGGTGGGGAATCAGAGGCAAGGAATCAGATGTGCGGAATCAGAGATGGGGAATCAGAGGCAGGGAATCAGAATCAGAAGCAGGGAATCAGAGGCCAAGAATCAGAGGCCGGAATCAGATGCTGGGAATCAGAGGCCTGGAATCAGATGCGGGGAATCAGAGGCGGGGAATCAGAGCTGGGGAATCAGAGGCGGGGTATTAGAGTTGGGGAATCAGAGGCGGCGAATCTGATATGGGGAAACAGAGGTGGGGAATCAGAGGCGGGGAAACAGAGGCAGGGAATCAGATATGGGGAATCAGAGGCGGGGAATCAGAGGTGGGGAATCATAGGCAGGGAATCGGATGTGCGGAATCAGAGATGGGGAATCAGAGGCCGGGAATCAGAGGTGGTGAATCAGAGATGGGGAATCAGAGGCGGGGAATCAGAGGCAGGGAATCAGACGCGGGGAATCAGAGGTGGGCAATCAGAGGCGGGGAATCAGATATGGGGAATCAGAGGCGGGGAATCAGAGGCGGGGAAACAGAGGCGGGGAATCAGATATGGGGAATCAGAGGTGGGGCATCAGAGGTTGTGAATCACAGATGGGGAATCAGAGGCGGGGAATCAGAGGCAGGGAATCAGACGCGGGGAATCAGAGGCGGGGATTCAGAGCTGGGGAATCAGAGGCAGGGAATCAGACACGGGGAATCAGAGACGGGGAATCAGAGGCGGGGAATCAGAGGCGGGGAATCAGAGGCAGGGAATCGGATGCCGGGAATCAGAGGCGGGAAATCAGAGCTGGGGAATCAGAGGCGGGGAATCAGAGTTGGGGAATCAGAGGGGGCGAAGCAGATATGGGGAAATAGAGGCGGGGAATCAGATATGGGGAATCAGAGGCGGGGAATCAGATATGGGGAATCAGAGGCTGGGAATCAGAGGGGGGGAAACAGAGGCGGGGAATAAGATATGGGGAATCAGATGTGGGGAATCAGGGGCGGGGAATCAGTGGCAGGGAATCAGAGGCGGGGAATCAGAGGCGGGGAATCAAAGGAAGGGAATCAGACACGGGGAATCAGAGGTGGGGAATCAGAGATGGGGAATCAGAGGCGGGGAATCACAGGCAGGGAATCAGACGCGGGGAATCAGAGGCGGGGAATCAGAGCTGTTGAATTTGAGGTGGGGAATCAGAGTCGGGGAGTCAGAGGCAGGGAATCGGTTGTGCGGAATCAGAGATGGGGAATCAGATGTGGGGAATCAGAGGCAGTGAATCAGAGATGGGGAATCAGAGGCGGGGAATCAGAGGCAAGAAATCAGACGGGGATTCAGAGGCTGGGAATCAGACGGGGGGAATCAAAGGCGGGGAATCAGAGCTGGTGAATCAGAGGCAGGGAATCAGAGTTGGGGATTCAGAGGCGGGGAATCAGATATGGGGAAACAGAGGCGGGGAATGAGAGGCGGGCAAGCAGAGGCGGGGAATTAGATATGGGGAATCAGAGGTGGGGAATCAGAGGTGGTGAATCAGAGATGGGGAATCACAGGCGGGGAATCAGAGGCAGCGAATAGAACGCGGGAAATCAGAGGCAGGGAATCAGAGCTGGGGAATCAGAGGCGGGGAATCAGAGGCGGGGAATCAGACATGGGGAATCGGATGAGGGGAATCAGAGGCGGGGAATCAGAGCTGGGGAATCAGAGGCGGGGAATCAGAGTTGGGGCATCAGAGGTGGGGAATTACATATGGGGAAACAGAGGCGGGGAATCAGAGGCGGGGAAACAGAGGCGGGGAATCAGATATGGGGAATCAGAGGTGGGGAATCAGAGGCAGGGAATCAGATGTGCGGAATCAGAGATGGGGAATCAGAGGCAGGGAATCAGAATCAGAAGCGGGGAATCAGAGGCCGGGAATCAGAGGCCGGGAATCAGAGTCCGGGAATCAGAGATGGGGATTCAGAGGCGGGGAATGAGATATGGAGAATCAGAGGTGGGGAATCAGAGGCGGGGAAACAGAGGTGGGGAATCAGATATGGGGAATCAGAGGTGGCGAATCAAAGGCGGTGAATCAGAGCTGGCGAATCAGAGGCGGGGAATCAGAGGTGGGCAATCAGAGCCGGGGAATCAGATATGGGGAATCAGAGGCGGGGAATCAGAGGCGGGGAAACAGAGGCGGGGAATCAGATATGGGGAATCAGAGGTGGGGAATCAGAGGTTGTGAATCAGAGGGAGGGAATCAGACGTGGGGAATCAGAGGCGGGGATTCAGAGCTGGGGAATCAGAGGCGTGGAATCAGAGTTGTGGAATCAGAGGCAGGGAATCAGATATGGGGAATCAGAGGCGGGGAATCAGAGGCGGAGAAACAGAGGTGGGGAATCAGATATGGGGAATCAGAGGTGGGGAATCAGGGGCAGGGAATCAGTGGCAGGGAATCAGAGGCGGGGAATCTGAGGCGGGGAATCAGAGGCAGGGAATCGGACGCCGGGAATCAGAGGCGGGGAATCAGAGCTGGGGAATCAGAGGCGGGGAATCAGAGTTGGGGAATCAGAGGCGGGGAATCAGATATGGGGAAATAGAGGCGGGGAATCAGATATGGGGAATCAGAGGTGTGGAATCAGAGGTTGGGAATCAGAGGCAGGGAATCAGAGGCGGGGAAACAGAGGCGGGGAATCAGATATGGGGAATCAGTGGTGGCGAATCAAAGGCGGTGAAACAGAGATGGGGAATCAGGGCAGGGAATCAGAGGTAGGGAATCAGAGCTGGGGAAACAGAGGCGGGGAATCAGATATGGGGAATCAGAGGTGGGGAATCAGGGGCGGGGAATCAGTGGCAGGGAATCAGAGCTGGGGAATCAGAGGTGGGGAATCAGAGCTGGGGAAACAGAGGCGGGGAATCAGATATGCGGAATCAGAGGTGGGGAATCAGGGGCGGGGAATCAGTGGCAGGGAATCAGAGGCCGGGAATAAAAGGCGGGGAATCAGTGCTTGGGAATCAGAGGCGGGGAATCAGAGTTGGGGAATCAGAGGAGGGGAATCAGATATGGGGAAACAGAGGCCGGGAATCAGAGGCAGGGAAACAGAGGCGGGGAATCAGATATGGGGAATCAGAGGTGGGGCATCAGAGGTTGTGAATCACAGATGGGGAATCAGAGGCGGGGAATCAGAGGCAGGGAATCAGACGCGGGGAATCAGAGGCGGGGATTCAGAGCTGGGGTATCAGAGGCAGGGAATCAGACACGGGGAATCAGAGGCGGGGAATCAGAGGCGGGGAATCAGAGGCGGGGAATCAGAGGCAGGGAATCGGATGCCGGGAATCAGAGGCGGGAAATCAGAGCTGGGGAATCAGAGGCGGGGAATCAGAGTTGGGGAATCAGAGGCGGCGAAGCAGATATGGGGAAATAGAGGCGGGGAATCAGATATGGGGAATCAGAGGCGGGGAATCAGATATGGGGAATCAGAGGCTGGGAATCAGAGGGGGGGAAACAGAGGCGGGGAATCACAGGCAGGGAATCAGAGGCGGGGAATCAGAGGCGGGGAATCAAAGGAAGGGAATCAGACACGGGGAATCAGAGGTGGGGAATCAGAGATGGGGAATCAGAGGCGGGGAATCACAGGCAGGGAATCAGACGCGGGGAATCAGAGGCGGGGAATCAGAGCTGTTGAATCAGAGGTGGGGAATCAGAGTCGGGGAGTCAGAGGCAGGGAATCGGTTGTGCGGAATCAGAGATGGGGAATCAGATGTGGGGAATCAGAGGCAGTGAATCAGAGATGGGGAATCAGAGGCGGGGAATCAGAGGCAAGAAATCAGACGGGGATTCAGAGGCTGGGAATCAGACGGGGGGAATCAAAGGCGGGGAATCAGAGCTGGTGAATCAGAGGCAGGGAATCAGAGTTGGGGATTCAGAGGCGGGGAATCAGATATGGGGAAACAGAGGCGGGGAATGAGAGGCGGGCAAGCAGAGGCGGGGAATTAGATATGGGGAATCAGAAGTGGGGAATCAGAGGTGGTGAATCAGAGATGGGGAATCACAGGCGGGGAATCAGAGGCAGCGAATAGAACGCGGGAAATCAGAGGCAGGGAATCAGAGCTGGGGAATCAGAGGCGGGGAATCAGAGGCGGGGAATCAGACATGGGGAATCGGATGAGGGGAATCAGAGGCGGGGAATCAGAGCTGGGGAATCAGAGGCGGGGAATCAGAGTTGGGGCATCAGAGGTGGGGAATTACATATGGGGAAACAGAGGCGGGGAATCAGAGGCGGGGAAACAGAGGCGGGGAATCAGATATGGGGAATCAGAGGTGGGGAATCAGAGGCAGGGAATCAGATGTGCGGAATCAGAGATGGGGAATCAGAGGCAGGGAATCAGAATCAGAAGCGGGGAATCAGAGGCCGGGAATCAGAGGCCGGGAATCAGAGTCCGGGAATCAGAGATGGGGATTCAGAGGCGGGGAATGAGATATGGAGAATCAGAGGTGGGGAATCAGAGGCGGGGAAACAGAGGTGGGGAATCAGATATGGGGAATCAGAGGTGGCGAATCAAAGGCGGTGAATCAGAGCTGGCGAATCAGAGGCGGGGAATCAGAGGTGGGCAATCAGAGCCGGGGAATCAGATATGGGGAATCAGAGGCGGGGAATCAGAGGCGGGGAAACAGAGGCGGGGAATCAGATATGGGGAATCAGAGGTGGGGAATCAGAGGTTGTGAATCAGAGGGAGGGAATCAGACGCGGGGAATCAGAGGCGGGGATTCAGAGCTGGGGAATCAGAGGCGTGGAATCAGAGGCAGGGAATCAGATATGGGGAATCAGAGGCGGGGAATCAGAGGCGGAGAAACAGAGGTGGGGAATCAGATATGGGGAATCAGAGGTGGGGAATCAGGGGCAGGGAATCAGTGGCAGGGAATCAGAGGCGGGGAATCTGAGGCGGGGAATCAGAGGCAGGGAATCGGACGCCGGGAATCAGAGGCGGGGAATCAGAGCTGGGGAATCAGAGGCGGGGAATCAGAGTTGGGGAATCAGAGGCGGGGAATCAGATATGGGGAAATAGAGGCGGGGAATCAGATATGGGGAATCAGAGGTGTGGAATCAGAGGTTGGGAATCAGAGGCAGGGAATCAGATATGGGGAATCAGAGGTGGCGAATCAAAGGCGGTGAAACAGAGATGGGGAATCAGGGCAGGGAATCAGAGGCAGGGAATCAGAGCTGGGGAAACAGAGGCGGGGAATCAGATATGGGGAATCAGAGGTGGGGAATCAGGGGCGGGGAATCAGTGGCAGGGAATCAGAGCTGGGGAATCAGAGGTGGGGAATCAGAGCTGTGGAAACAGAGGCGGGGAATCAGATATGCGGAATCAGAGGTGGGGAATCAGGGGCGGGGAATCAGTGGCAGGGAATCAGAGGCCGGGAATAAAATGCGGGGAATCAGTGCTGGGGAATCAGAGGCGGGGAATCAGAGTTGGGGAATCAGAGGAGGGGAATCAGATATGGGGAAACAGAGGCCGGGAATCAGAGGCAGGGAAACAGAGGCGGGGAATCAGATATGGGGAATCAGAGGTGGGGCATCAGAGGTTGTGAATCACAGATGGGGAATCAGAGGCGGGGAATCAGAGGCAGGGAATCAGACGCGGGGAATCAGAGGCGGGGATTCAGAGCTGGGGAATCAGAGGCAGGGAATCAGACACGGGGAATCAGAGGCGGGGAATCAGAGGCGGGGAATCAGAGGCGGGGAATCAGAGGCAGGGAATCGGATGCCGGGAATCAGAGGCGGGAAATCAGAGCTGGGGAATCAGAGGCGGGGAATCAGAGTTGGGGAATCAGAGGCGGCGAAGCAGATATGGGGAAATAGAGGCGGGGAATCAGATATGGGGAATCAGAGGCGGGGAATCAGATATGGGGAATCAGAGGCTGGGAATCAGAGGGGGGGAAACAGAGGCGGGGAATAAGATATGGGGAATCAGATGTGGGGAATAAGGGGCAGGGAATCAGTGGCAGGGAATCAGAGGCGGGGAATCAGAGGCGGGGAATCAAAGGAAGGGAATCAGACACGGGGAATCAGAGGTGGGGAATCAGAGAAGGGAATCAGAGGCGGGGAATCACAGGCAGGGAATCAGACGCGGGGAATCAGAGGCGGGGAATCAGAGCTGGGGAATCAGAGGTGGGGAATCAGAGTCGGGGAGTCAGAGGCAGGGAATCGGTTGTGCGGAATCAGAGATGGGGAATCAGATGTGGGGAATCAGAGGCAGTGAATCAGAGATGGGGAATCAGAGGCGGGGAATCAGAGGCAAGAAATCAGACGGGGATTCAGAGGCTGGGAATCAGACGGGGGGAATCAAAGGCGGGGAATCAGAGCTGGTGAATCAGAGGCAGGGAATCAGAGTTGGGGATTCAGAGGCGGGGAATCAGATATGGGGAAACAGAGGCGGGGAATGAGAGGCGGGCAAGCAGAGGCGGGGAATTAGATATGGGGAATCAGAGGTGGGGAATCAGAGGTGGTGAATCAGAGATGGGGAATAACAGGCGGGGAATCAGAGGCAGCGAATAGAACGCGGGGAATCAGAGGCAGGGAATCAGAGCTGGGGAATCAGAGGCGGGGAATCAGATATGGGGAAACAGAGGCGGGGAATCAGAGGCGGGGAAACAGAGGCGGGGAATCAGACATGGGGAATCGGATGCGGGGAATCAGAGGCGGGGAATCAGAGCTGGGGAATCAGAGGCGGGGAATCAGAGTTGGGACATCAGAGGTCGGGAATTAGATATGGGGAAACAGAGGCGGGGAATCAGAGGCGGGGAAACAGAGGCGGGGAATCAGATATGGGGAATCAGAGGTGGGGAATCAGAGGCAGGGAATCAGATGTGCGGAATCAGAGATGGGGAATCAGAGGCAGGGAATCAGAATCAGAAGCGGAGAATCAGAGGCCGGGAATCAGAGGCCGGGAATCAGATGCTGGGAATAAGAGGCCGGGAATCAGAGATGGGGATTCAGAGGCGGGGAATGAGATATGGAGAATCAGAGGCGGGGAATCAGAGGCGGGGAAACAGAGGTGGGGAATCAGATATGGGGAATCAGAGGTGGCGAATCAAAGGTGGTGAATCAGAGATGGGGAATCAGAGGCGGGGAATCAGAGGCAGGGAATCAGATGCGGGGATTCAGAGGCGGGGAATCAGAGCTGGCGAATCAGAGGCGGGGAATCAGAGGTGGGCAATCAGAGCCGGGGAATCAGATATGGGGAATCAGAGGCGGGGAATCAGAGGCGGGGAAACAGAGGCGGGGAATCAGATATGGGGAATCAGAGGTGGGGAATCAGAGGTTGTTAATCAGAGGGAGGGAATCAGACGCGGGGAATCAGAGGCGGGGATTCAGAGCTGGGGAATCAGAGGCGGGGAATCAGAGTTGTGGAATCAGATATGGGGAATCAGATATGGGGAATCAGAGGCGGGGAATCAGAGGCGGAGAAACAGAGGCGGGGAATCAGATATGGGGAATCAGAGGTGGGGAATCAGGGGCAGGGAATCAGTGGCAGGGAATCAGAGGTGGGGAATCTGAGGCGGGGAATCAGAGGCAGGGAATCAGACACGGGGAATCAGAGGCGGGGAATCAGAGATGGCGAATCAGAGGCGGGGAATCAGAGGCAGGGAATCGGACGCCGGGAATCAGAGGCGGGGAATCAGAGCTGGGGAATCAGAGGCGGGGAATCAGAGTTGGGGAATCAGAGGCGGGGAATCAGATATGGGGAAATAGAGGCGGGGAATCAGATATGGGGAATCAGAGGTGTGGAATCAGAGGTTGGGAATCAGAGGCAGGGAATCAGAGGCGGGGAAACAGAGGCGGGGAATCAGATATGGGGAATCAGAGGTGGCGAATCAAAGGCGGTGAAACAGAGATGGGGAATCAGGGCAGGGAATCAGAGGCAGGGAATCAGAGCTGGGGAAACAGAGGCGGGGAATCAGATATGGGGAATCAGAGGTGGGGAATCAGGGGCGGGGAATCAGTGGCAGGGAATCAGAGCTGGGGAATCAGAGGTGGGGAATCAGAGCTGGGGAAACAGAGGCGGGGAATCAGATATGGGGAATCAGAGGTGGGGAATCAGGGGCGGGGAATCAGTGGCAGGGAATCAGAGGCCGGGTATAAAAGGCGGGGAATCAGAGCTGGGGAATCAGAGGCGGGGAATCAGAGTTGGGGAATCAGAGGAGGGGAATCAGATATGGGGAAACAGAGGCCGGGAATCAGAGGCAGGGAAACAGAGGCGGGGAATCAGATATGGGGAATCAGAGGTGGGGAATTAGAGGTTGCGTATCAGAGACGGGGTATCAGAGGCGGGGAATCAGAGGCAGGGAATCGGATGTGCGGAATCAGAGATGGGGAATCAGAGGTGGGGATTCAGAGGTGGTGAATCAGAGAAGGGGAATCAGAGGCTGGGAATCAGACGCAGTGAATCAGAGGCGGGGAATCATAGCTTGCGAATCAGAGGAGGGGAATCAGAGTTGGGGAATCAGAGGCGGGGAATCAGATATGGGGAAACAGAGGCGGGGAATCAGAGGCGGGGAAACAGAGGCGGGGAATCAGATATGGGGAATCAGAGGTGGGGAATCAGAGGCAGGGAATCAGATGTGCGGAATCAGAGATGGGGAATCAGAGGCAGGGAATCAGAATCAGAAGCAGGGAATCAGTGGCAGGGAATCAGAGGCCGGGAATAAAAGGCGGGGAATCAGAGGCAGGGAATCGGATGTGCGGAATCAGAGATGGGGAATCAGAGGTGGTGTTCAGAGGTGGTGATTCAGAGAAGGGGAATCAGAGGCTGGGAATCAGAGGCAGGGAATCAGATGCAGGGAATCAGAGGCGGGGAATCAAAGCTGGCGAATTAGAGGAGGGGAATCAGAGTTGGGGAATCAGAGGCAGGGAATCAGTGGCAGGGAATCAGACACGGGGAATCAGAGGCGGGGAATCAGAGGCGGGGAGACAGAGGCGGGGAATCAGAGGCAGGGAATCGGATGTGCGGAATCAGAGATGGGGAATCAGAGGTGGGGATTCAGAGGTGGTGAATCAGAGAAGGGGAATCAGAGGCTGGGAATCAGATATGGGGAATCAGAGGTGGGGAATCAGAGGCAGGGAATCAGATGTGCGGAATCAGAGATGGGGAATCAGAGGCAGGGAATCAGAATCAGAAGCGGGGAATCAGAGGCCGGGAATCAGAGGCCGGGAATCAGATGCTGGGAATAAGAGGCCGGGAATCAGAGGTGGGGAATCAGAGTCCGGGAATCAGAGATGGGGATTCAGAGGCGGGGAATGAGATATGGAGAATCAGAGGCGGGTAATCAGAGGCGGGGAAACAGAGGTGGGGAATCAGATATGGGGAATCAGAGGTGGCGAATCAAAGGCGGTGAATCAGAGCTGGCGAATCAGAGGCGGGGAATCAGAGGTGGGCAATCAGAGCCGGGGAATCAGATATGGGGAATCAGAGGCGGGGAATCAGAGGCGGGGAAACAGAGGCGGGGAATCAGATATGGGGAATCAGAGGTGGGGAATCAGAGGTTGTGAATCAGAGGGAGGGAATCAGACGCGGGGAATCAGAGTCGGGGATTCAGAGCTGGGGAATCAGAGGCGTGGAATCAGAGTTGTGGAATCAGAGGCAGGGAATCAGATATGGGGAATCAGAGGCGGGGAATCAGAGGCGGAGAAACAGAGGTGTGGAATCAGATATGGGGAATCAGAGGTGGGGAATCAGGGGCGGGGAATCAGTGGCAGGGAATCAGAGGCGGGGAATCTGAGGCGGGGAATCAGAGGCAGGGAATCAGACACGGGGAATCAGAGGCGGGGAATCAGAGATGGCGAATCAGAGGCGGGGAATCAGAGGCAGGGAATCGGACGCCGGGAATCAGAGGCGGGGAATCAGAGCTGGGGAATCAGAGGCGGGGAATCAGAGTTGGGGAATCAGAGGCGGGGAATCAGATATGGGGAAATAGAGGCGGGGAATCAGATATGGGGAATCAGAGGTGTGGAATCAGAGGTTGGGAATCAGAGGCAGGGAATCAGAGGCGGGGAAACAGAGGCGGGGAATCAGATATGGGGAATCAGAGGTGGCGAATCAAAGGCGGTGAAACAGAGATGGGGAATCAGGGCAGGGAATCAGAGGCAGGGAATCAGAGCTGGGGAAACAGAGGCGGGGAATCAGATATGGGGAATCAGAGGTGGGGAATCAGGGGCGGGGAATCAGTGGCAGGGAATCAGAGCTGGGGAATCAGAGGTGGGGAATCAGAGCTGGGGAAACAGAGGCGGGGAATCAGATATGGGGAATCAGAGGTGGGGAATCAGGGGCGGGGAATCAGTGGCAGGGAATCAGAGGCCGGGAATAAAAGGCGGGGAATCAGAGCTGGGGAATCAGAGGCGGGGAATCAGAGTTGGGGAATCAGAGGAGGGGAATCAGATATGGGGAAACAGACGCCGGGAATCAGAGGCAGGGAAACAGAGGCGGGGAATCAGATATGGGGAATCAGAGGTGGGGCATCAGAGGTTGTGAATCACAGATGGGGAATCAGAGGCGGGGAATCAGAGGCAGGGAATCAGACGCGGGGAATCAGAGGCGGGGATTCAGAGCTGGGGAATCAGAGGCAGGGAATCAGACACGGGGAATCAGAGGCGGGGAATCAGAGGCGGGGAATCAGAGGCGGGGAATCAGAGGCAGGGAATCGGATGCCGGGAATCAGAGGCGGGAAATCAGATCTGGGGAATCAGAGGCGGGGAATCAGAGTTGGGGAATCAGAGGCGGCGAAGCAGATATGGGGAAATAGAGGCGGGGAATCAGATATGGGGAATCAGAGGCGGGGAATCAGATATGGGGAATCAGAGGCTGGGAATCAGAGGGGGGGAAACAGAGGCGGGGAATAAGATATGGGGAATCAGATGTGGGGAATCAGGGGCGGGGAATCAGTGGCAGGGAATCAGAGGCGGGGAATCAGAGGCGGGGAATCAAAGGAAGGGAATCTGACACGGGGAATCAGAGGTGGGGAATCAGAGATGGGGAATCAGAGGCGGGGAATCACAGGCAGGGAATCAGACGCGGGGAATCAGAGGCGGGGAATCAGAGCTGGGGAATCAGAGGTGGGGAATCAGAGTCGGGGAGTCAGAGGCAGGGAATCGGTTGTGCGGAATCAGAGATGGGGAATCAGATGTGGGGAATCAGAGGCAGTGAATCAGAGATGGGGAATCAGAGGCGGGGAATCAGAGGCAAGAAATCAGACGGGGATTCAGAGGCTGGGAATCAGACGGGGGGAATCAAAGGCGGGGAATCAGAGCTGGTGAATCAGAGGCAGGGAATCAGAGTTGGGGATTCAGAGGCGGGGAATCAGATATGGGGAAACAGAGGCGGGGAATGAGAGGCGGGCAAGCAGAGGCGGGGAATTAGATATGGGGAATCAGAGGTGGGGAATCAGAGGTGGTGAATCAGAGATGGGGAATCACAGGCGGGGAATCAGAGGCAGCGAATAGAACGCGGGGAATCAGAGGCAGGGAATCAGAGCTGGGGAATCAGAGGCGGGGAATCAGATATGGGGAAACAGAGGCGGGGAATCAGAGGCGGGGAAACAGAGGCGGGGAATCAGACATGGGGAATCGGATGCGGGGAATCAGAGGCGGGGAATCAGAGCTGGGGAATCAGAGGCGGGGAATCAGAGTTGGGACATCAGAGGTCGGGAATTAGATATGGGGAAACAGAGGCGGGGAATCAGAGGCGGGGAAACAGAGGCGGGGAATCAGATATGGGGAATCAGAGGTGGGGAATCAGAGGCAGGGAATCAGATGTGCGGAATCAGAGATGGGGAATCAGAGGCAGGGAATCAGAATCAGAAGCGGAGAATCAGAGGCCGGGAATCAGAGGCCGGGAATCAGATGCTGGGAATAAGAGGCCGGGAATCAGAGGTGGGGAATCAGAGTCCGGGAATCAGAGATGGGGATTCAGAGGCGGGGAATGAGATATGGAGAATCAGAGGCGGGGAATCAGAGGCGGGGAAACAGAGGTGGGGAATCAGATATGGGGAATCAGAGGTGGCGAATCAAAGGCGGTGAATCAGAGATGGGGAATCAGAGGCGGGGAATCAGAGGCAGGGAATCAGATGCGGGGATTCAGAGGCGGGGAATCAGAGCTGGCGAATCAGAGGCGGGGAATCAGAGGTGGGCAATCAGAGCCGGGGAATCAGATATGGGGAATCAGAGGCGGGGAATCAGAGGCGGGGAAACAGAGGCGAGGAATCAGATATGGGGAATCAGAGGTGGGGAATCAGAGGCTGTGAATCAGAGGGAGGGAATCAGACGCGGGGAATCAGAGGCGGGGATTCAGAGCTGGGGAATCAGAGGCGGGGAATCAGAGTTGTGGAATCAGATATGGGGAATCAGATATGGGGAATCAGAGGCGGGGAATCAGAGGCGGAGAAACAGAGGCGGGGAATCAGATATGGGGAATCAGAGGTGGGGAATCAGGGGCAGGGAATCAGTGGCAGGGAATCAGAGGCGGGGAATCTCAGGCGGGGAATCAGAGGCAGGGAATCAGACACGGGGAATCAGAGGCGGGGAATCAGAGATGGCGAATCAGAGGCGGGGAATCAGAGGCAGGGAATCGGACGCCGGGAATCAGAGGCGGGGAATCAGAGCTGGGGAATCAGAGGCGGGGAATCAGAGTTGGGGAATCAGAGGCAGGGAATCAGAGGCGGGGAAACAGAGGCGGGGAATCAGATATGGGGAATCAGAGGTGGCGAATCAAAGGCGGTGAAACAGAGATGGGGAATCAGGGCAGGGAATCAGAGGCGGGGAATCAGATATGGGAAAATAGAGGCGGGGAATCAGATATGGGGAATCAGAGGTGTGGAATCAGAGGTTGGGAATCAGAGGCAGGGAATCAGAGGCGGGGAAACAGAGGCGGGGAATCAGATATGGGGAATCAGAGGTGGCGAATCAAAGGCGGTGAAACAGAGATGGGGAATCAGGGCAGGGAATCAGAGGCAGGGAATCAGAGCTGGGGAAACAGAGGCGGGGAATCAGATATGGGGAATCAGAGGTGGGGAATCAGGGGCGGGGAATCAGTGGCAGGGAATCAGAGCTGGGGAATCAGAGGTGGGGAATCAGAGCTGGGGAAACAGAGGCGGGGAATCAGATATGGGGAATCAGAGGTGGGGAATCAGGGGCGGGGAATCAGTGGCAGGGAATCAGAGGCCGGGTATAAAAGGCGGGGAATCAGAGCTGGGGAATCAGAGGCGGGGAATCAGAGTTGGGGAATGAGAGGAGGGGAATCAGATATGGGGAAACAGAGGCCGGGAATCAGAGGCAGGGAAACAGAGGCGGGGAATCAGATATGGGGAATCAGAGGTGGGGAATTAGAGGTTGCGTATCAGAGACGGGGTATCAGAGGCGGGGAATCAGAGGCAGGGAATCGGATGTGCGGAATCAGAGATGGGGAATCAGAGGTGGGGATTCAGAGGTGGTGAATCAGAGAAGGGGAATCAGAGGCTGTGAATCAGAGGCAGGGAATCAGACGCAGTGAATCAGAGGCGGGGAATCATAGCTTGCGAATTAGAGGAGGGGAATCAGAGTTGGGGAATCAGAGGCGGGGAATCAGATATGGGGAAACAGAGGCGGGGAATCAGAGGCGGGGAAACAGAGGCGGGGAATCAGATATGGGGAATCAGAGGTGGGGAATCAGAGGCAGGGAATCAGATGTGCGGAATCAGAGATGGGGAATCAGAGGCAGGGAATCAGAATCAGAAGCAGGGAATCAGTGGCAGGGAATCAGAGGCCGGGAATAAAAGGCGGGGAATCAGAGGCAGGGAATCGGATGTGCGGAATCAGAGATGGGGAATCAGAGGTGGGGTTCAGAGGTGGTGAATCAGAGAAGGGGAATCAGAGGCTGGGAATCAGAGGCAGGGAATCAGATGCAGGGAATCAGAGGCGGGGAATCATAGCTGGTGAATTAGAGGAGGGGAATCAGAGTTGGGGAATCAGAGGCGGGGAATCAGATATGGGGAAACAGAGGCGGGGAATCAGAGGTGGGGAAACAGAGGCGGGGAATCAGAGATGGGGAATCAGAGGTGGGGAATCAGGGGCAGGGAATCAGTGGCAGGGAATCAGACACGGGGAATCAGAGGCGGGGAATCAGAGGCGGGGAGACAGAGGCGGGGAATCAGAGGCAGGGAATCGGATGTGCGGAATCAGAGATGGGGAATCAGAGGTGGGGATTCAGAGGTGGTGAATCAGAGAAGGGGAATCAGAGGCTGGGAATCAGAGGCAGGGAATCAGACGCAGGGAATGAGGCGGGGAATCATAGCTGGCGAATTAGAGGAGGGGAATCAGAGTTGGGGAATCAGAGGCGGGGAATCATATATGGGGAATCAGAGGTGGGGAATCAGGGGCAGGGAATCAGTGGCAGGGAATCAGAGGCGGGGAATCATAGCTGGCGAATTAGAGGAAGGGAATCAGAGTTGGGGAAACAGAGGCGGGGAATCAGATATGGGGAATCAGAGGTGGGGAATCAGGGGCAGGGAATCAGTGGCAGGGAATCAGACGCGGGGAATCAGAGGCGGGGAATCAGAGGCAGGGAATCAGACACGGGGAATCAGAGGCGGGGAATCAGAGATGGGGAATCAGAGGCGGGGAATCAGAGGCAGGGAATCAGTGGCCGGGAATCAGATGCTGGGAATAAGAGGCCGGGAATCAGAGGTGGGGAAACAGAAGCGGGGAATCAGATATGGGGAATCAGAGGTGGGGAATGAGGGGCGGGGAATCAGTGGCAGGGAATCAGAGGCCTGGAATAAAAGACGGGGAATCAAAGCTGGGGAATCAGAGGCGGGGAATCAGAGTTGGGGAATCAGAGGAGGGGAATCAGATATGGGGAAACAGAGGCCGGGAATCAGAGGCAGGGAAACAGAGGCGGGGAATCAGATATGGGGAATCAGAGGTGGGGAATTAGAGGTTGCGAATCAGAGGCGGGGAATCAGAGGCGGGGAATCAGAGGCAGGGAATCGGATGTGCGGAATCAGAGATGGGGAATCAGAGGTGGGGATTCAGAGGTGGTGAATCAGAGAAGGGGAATCAGAGGCTGGGAATCAGAGGCATGGAATCAGACGCAGGGAATCAGAGGCGGGGAATCATAGCTGGCGAATTAGAGGAGGGGAATCAGAGTTGGGGAATCAGAGGCGGGGAATCAGATATGGGGAAACAGAGGCGGGGAATCAGAGGCGGGGAAACAGAGGCGGGGAATCAGATATGGGGAATCAGAGGTGGGGAATCAGAGGCAGGGAATCAGATGTGCGGAATCAGAGATGGGGAATCAGAGGCAGGGAATCAGATGCGGGGATTCAGAGGCGGGGAATCAGAGCTGGCGAATCAGAGGCGGGGAATCAGAGGTGGGCAATCAGAGCCGGGGAATCAGATATGGGGAATCAGAGGCGGGGAATCAGAGGCGGGGAAACAGAGGGGAGGAATCAGATATGGGGAATCAGAGGTGGGGAATCAGAGGTTGTGAATCAGAGGGAGGGAATCAGACGCGGGGAATCAGAGGCGGGGATTCAGAGCTGGGGAATCAGAGGCGGGGAATCAGAGTTGTGGAATCAGATATGGGGAATCAGATATGGGGAATCAGAGGTGGGGAATCAGAGGCGGAGAAACAGAGGCGGGGAATCAGATATGGGGAATCAGAGGTGGGGAATCAGGGGCAGGGAATCAGTGGCAGGGAATCAGAGGCGGGGAATCTCAGGCGGGGAATCAGAGGCAGGGAATCAGACACGGGGAATCAGAGGCGGGGAATCAGAGATGGCGAATCAGAGGCGGGGAATCAGAGGCAGGGAATCGGACGCCGGGAATCAGAGGCGGGGAATCAGAGCTGGGGAATCAGAGGCGGGGAATCAGAGTTGGGGAATCAGAGGCGGGGAATCAGATATGGGGAAATAGAGGCGGGGAATCAGATATGGGGAATCAGAGGTGTGGAATCAGAGGTTGGGAATCAGAGGCAGGGAATCAGAGGCGGGGAAACAGAGGCGGGGAATCAGATATGGCTAATCAGAGGTGGCGAATCAAAGGCGGTGAAACAGAGATGGGGAATCAGGGCAGGGAATCAGAGGCAGGGAATCAGAGCTGGGGAAACAGAGGCGGGGAATCAGATATGGGGAATCAGAGGTGGGGAATCAGGGGCGGGGAATCAGTGGCAGGGAATCAGAGCTGGGGAATCAGAGCTGGGGAATCAGAGCTGGGGAAACAGAGGCGGGGAATCAGATATGGGGAATCAGAGGTGGGGAATCAGGGGCGGGGAATCAGTGGCAGGGAATCAGAGGCCGGGTATAAAAGGCGGGGAATCAGAGCTGGGGAATCAGAGGCGGGGAATCAGAGTTGGGGAATGAGAGGAGGGGAATCAGATATGGGGAAACAGAGGCCGGGAATCAGAGGCAGGGAAACAGAGGCGGGGAATCAGATATGGGGAATCAGAGGTGGGGAATTAGAGGTTGCGTATCAGAGACGGGGTATCAGAGGCGGGGAATCAGAGGCAGGGAATCGGATGTGCGGAATCAGAGATGGGGAATCAGAGGTGGGGATTCAGAGGTGGTGAATCAGAGAAGGGGAATCAGAGGCTGTGAATCAGAGGCAGGGAATCAGACGCAGTGAATCAGAGGCGGGGAATCATAGCTTGCGAATTAGAGGAGGGGAATCAGAGTTGGGGAATCAGAGGCGGGGAATCAGATATGGGGAAACAGAGGCGGGGAATCAGAGGCGGGGAAACAGAGGCGGGGAATCAGATATGGGGAATCAGAGGTGGGGAATCAGAGGCAGGGAATCAGATGTGCGGAATCAGAGATGGGGAATCAGAGGCAGGGAATCAGAATCAGAAGCAGGGAATCAGTGGCAGGGAATCAGAGGCCGGGAATAAAAGGCGGGGTATCAGAGGCAGGGAATCGGATGTGCGGAATCAGAGATGGGGAATCAGAGGTGGGGTTCAGAGGTGGTGAATCAGAGAAGGGGAATCAGAGGCTGGGAATCAGAGGCAGGGAATCAGATGCAGGGAATCAGAGGCGGGGAATCATAGCTGGCGAATTAGAGGAGGGGAATCAGAGTTGGGGAATCAGAGGCGGGGAATCAGATATGGGGAAACAGAGGCGGGGAATCAGAGGTGGGGAAACAGAGGCGGGGAATCAGAGATGGGGAATCAGAGGTGGGGAATCAGGGGCAGGGAATCAGTGGCAGGGAATCAGACACGGGGAATCAGAGGCGGGGAATCAGAGGCGGGGAGACAGAGGCGGGGAATCAGAGGCAGGGAATCGGATGTGCGGAATCAGAGATGGGGAATCAGAGGTGGGGATTCAGAGGTGGTGAATCAGAGAAGGGGAATCAGAGGCTGGGAATCAGAGGCAGGGAATCAGACGCAGGGAATGAGGCGGGGAATCATAGCTGGCGAATTAGAGGAGGGGAATCAGAGTTGGGGAATCAGAGGCGGGGAATCATATATGGGGAATCAGAGTTGGGGAATCAGAGTCCGGGAATCAGAGATGGGGAATCAGAGGCGGGGAATCAAATATGGGGAATCAGAGGCGGGGAATCAGAGGCGGGGAAACAGAGGCGGTGAATCAGATATGGGGAATCAGAGGTGGCGAATCAGAGGTTGAGAATCAGAGATGGGGAAGCAGAGGTGGGGAATCAGATGTGATGAATTAGAGATGGGGAATCAGAGGCGGGGTATCAGAGGCGGCCAATCAGAGGCGGGGAATCAGAGGCGTGGAATCAGATATGGGAAATCAGAGGTGGGGAATCAGAGGCGGGGAAACAGAGGCGGGGAATCAGATATGGGGTATCAGAGGTGGGGAATCAGGGGCGGGGAATCAGTGGCAGGGAATCAGAGGAGGGGATTCAGAGGCGGGGAATCAGAGGCAGGGAATCAGACACTGGGAATCAGAGGCGGTGAATCAGGGATGGGGAATGAGAGGCCGGGAAACAGAGGTGGGGAATCAGAGACCGGGAATCAGAGATGGGGAATCAGAGGCGGGGAATCAGATATGGGGAATCAGAGGCGGGGAATCAGAAGCGGGGAAACAGAGGCGGTGAATCAGATATTCGGAATCAGAGGTTGCAAATCAGAGGTAGAGAATCAGAGATGGGGAAGCAGAGGTGGGGAATCAGATGTGATGAATTAGAGATGGGGAATCAGAGGCGGGGTATCAGAGGTGCCAATCAGAGGCGGTGAAACAGAGGCGGGGAATCAGATATGGGGAAACAGAGGCGGGGAATCAGAGGCAGGGAAACAGAGGCGGGGAATCAGATATGGGGATTCAGAGGTGGGGAATAACAGGTTGCGAATCAGAGGCAGGGAATCAGAGGCGGGGAATCAGAGGCGGGGAATCAGAGGCAGGGAATCGGATGTGCAGAATCAGAGATGGGGAATCAGAGGTGGGGAATCAGAGGTGGTGAATCAGAGATGGGGAATCAAAGGCGTGGAATCAGAGGCAGGGTCAGACACGGGGAATCAGAGGCGGGGAATCAGATGCGGGGAACCAGAGGAGGGGAATCATAGCTGGCGAATCAGAGGCGGGGAATCAGAGGTGGGGAATCATTGGCGGGGAATCAGATATGGGGAATCAGAGGTGGGGAATCAGAGGCGGGGAAACAGAGGCGGGGAATCAGATATGTTGGATCAGAGGTGGGGAATCAGAGGCGGGGAATCAGAGCTGGGGAATCAGAGGCGGGGAATCAGAGTTGGGGAATCAGAGGCAGGGAATCAGATATGGGGAATCAGACGTGGGGAATCAGAGGCGGGGAAACAGAGGCGGGGAATCAGATATGGGGTATCAGAGGTGGGGAATCAGGGGCGGGGAATCAGTGGCAGGGAATCAGAGGAGGGGATTCAGAGGCGGGGAATCAGAGGCAGGGAATCAGACACTGGGAGTCAGAGGCGGTGAATCAGGGATTGGGAATCAGAGGCCGGGAAACAGAGGTGGGGAATCAGAGACCGGGAATCAGAGATGGGGAATCAGAGGCGGGGAATCAGATGTGGGGAATCAGAGGCGGGGAATCAGAGGCAGGGAAACAGAGGCGGTGAGTCAGAGATGGGGAATCAGAGGCGGGGAATCAGAGGCAGGGAATCAGAAACGGGGAATCAGAGGCGGGCAATCATAACTGGCGAATCAGAGGAGGGGAATCAGTGGTGGGGAATCAGAGGCGGGGAATCAGATATGGTGAATCAGAGGTGGGGAATCAGAGGCGGGGAAACAGAGGCCGGGAATCAGATATGTTGTATCAGAGCTGGGGAATCAGAGGTGGGGAATCAGAGCTGGGGAAACAGAGGCGGGGAATCAGATATGGGGAATCAGAGGTGGGGAATCAGGGGCGGGGAATCAGTGGCAGGGAATCAGAGGCCGGGAATAAAAGGCGGGGAATCAGAGCTGGGGAATCAGAGGCGGGGAATCAGAGTTGGGGAATCAGAGGAGGGGAATCAGATATGGGGAAACAGAGGCCGGGAATCAGAGGCAGGGAAACAGAGGCGGGGAATCAGATATGGGGAATCAGAGGTGGGGCATCAGAGGTTGTGAATCACAGATGGGGAATCAGAGGCGGGGAATCAGAGGCAGGGAATCAGACGCGGGGAATCAGAGGCGGGGATTCAGAGCTGGGGAATCAGAGGCAGGGAATCAGACACGGGGAATCAGAGGCGAGGAATCAGAGGCGGGGAATCAGAGGCGGGGAATCAGAGGCAGGGAATCGGATGCCGGGAATCAGAGGCGGGAAATCAGAGCTGGGGAATCAGAGGCGGGGAATCAGAGTTGGGGAATCAGAGGCGGCGAAGCAGATATGGGGAAATAGAGGCGGGGAATCAGATATGGGGAATCAGAGGCGGGGAATCAGATATGGGGAATCAGAGGCTGGGAATCAGAGGGGGGGAAACAGAGGCGGGGAATAAGATATGGGGAATCAGATGTGGGGAATCAGGGGCGGGGAATCAGTGGCAGGGAATCAGAGGCGGGGAATCAGAGGCGGGGAATCAAAGGAAGGGAATCAGACACGGGGAATCAGAGGTGGGGAATCAGAGATGGGGACTCAGAGGCGGGGAATCACAGGCAGGGAATCAGACGCGGGGAATCAGAGGCGGGGAATCAGAGCTGGGGAATCAGAGGTGGGGAATCAGAGTCGGGGAGTCAGAGGCAGGGAACCGGTTGTGCGGAATCAGAGATGGGGAATCAGATGTGGGGAATCAGAGGCAGTGAATCAGAGATGGGGAATCAGAGGCGGGGAATCAGAGGCAAGAAATCAGATGGGGATTCAGAGGCTGGGAATCAGACGGGGGGAATCAAAGGCGGGGAATCAGAGCTGGTGAATCAGAGGCAGGGAATCAGAGTTGGGGATTCAGAGGCGGGGAATCAGATATGGGGAAACAGAGGCGGGGAATGAGAGGCGGGCAAGCAGAGGCGGGGAATTAGATATGGGGAATCAGAGGTGGGGAATCAGAGGTGGTGAATCAGAGATGGGGAATCACAGGCGGGGAATCAGAGGCAGCGAATAGAACGCGGGGAATCAGAGCCAGGGAATCAGAGCTGGGGAATCAGAGGCGGGGAATCAGATATGGGGAAACAGAGGCGGGGAATCAGAGGCGGGGAAACAGAGGCGGGGAATCAGACATGGGGAATCGGATGCGGGGAATCAGAGGCGGGGAATCAGAGCTGGGGAATCAGAGGCGGGGAATCAGAGTTGGGGCATCAGAGGTCGGGAATTAGATATGGGGAAACAGAGGCGGGGAATCAGAGGCGGGGAAACAGAGGCGGGGAATCAGATATGGGGAATCAGAGGTGGGGAATCAGAGGCAGGGAATCAGATGTGCGGAATCGGAGATGGGGAATCAGAGGCAGGGAATCAGAATCAGAAGCGGAGAATCAGAGGCCGGGAATCAGAGGCCGGGAATCAGATGCTGGGAATAAGAGGCCGGGAATCAGAGGTGGGTAATCAGAGTCCGGGAATCAGAGATGGGGATTCAGAGGCGGGGAATGAGATATGGAGAATCAGAGGCGGGGAATCAGAGGCGGGGAAAAAGAGGTGGGGAATCAGATATGGGGAATCAGAGGTGGCGAATCAAAGGCGGTGAATCAGAGATGGGGAATCAGAGGCGGGGAATCAGAGGCAGTGAATCAGATGCGGGGATTCAGAGGCGGGGAATCAGAGCTGGCGAATCAGAGGCGGGGAATCAGAGGTGGGCAATCAGAGCCGGGGAATCAGATATGGGGAATCAGAGGCGGGGAATCAGGGGCGGGGAATCAGTGGCAGGGAATCAGAGCTGGGGAATCAGAGGTGGGGAATCAGAGCTGGGGAAACAGAGGCGGGGAATCAGATATGGGGAATCAGAGGTGGGGAATCAGGGGCGGGGAATCAGTGGCAGGGAATCAGAGGCCGGGTATAAAAGGCGGGGAATCAGAGCTGGGGAATCAGAGGCGGGGAATCAGAGTTGGGGAATCAGAGGAGGGGAATCAGATATGGGGAAACAGAGGCCGGGAATCAGAGGCAGGGAAACAGAGGCGGGGAATCAGATATGGGGAATCAGAGGTGGGGAATTAGAGGTTGCGTATCAGAGACGGGGTATCAGAGGCGGGGAATCAGAGGCAGCGAATCGGATGTGCGGAATCAGAGATGGGGAATCAGAGGTGGGGATTCAGAGGTGGTGAATCAGAGAAGGGGAATCAGAGGCTGTGAATCAGAGGCAGGGAATCAGACGCAGTGAATCAGAGGCGGGGAATCATAGCTTGCGAATTAGAGGAGGGGAATCAGAGTTGGGGAATCAGAGGCGGGGAATCAGATATGGGGAAACAGAGGCGGGGAATCAGAGGCGGGGAAACAGCGGCGGGGAATCAGATATGGGGAATCAGAGGTGGGGAATCAGAGGCAGGGAATCAGTTGTGCGGAATCAGAGATGGGGAATCAGAGGCAGGGAATCAGAATCAGAAGCAGGGAATCAGTGGCAGGGAATCAGAGGCCGGGAATAAAAGGCGGGGAATCAGAGGCAGGGAATCGGATGTGCGGAATCAGAGATGGGGAATCAGAGGTGGGGTTCAGAGGTGGTGAATCAGAGAAGGGGAATCAGAGGCTGGGAATCAGAGGCAGGGAATCAGATGCAGGGAATAAGAGGCGGGGAATCATAGCTGGCGAATTAGAGGAGGGGAATCAGAGTTGGGGAATCAGAGGCGGGGAATCAGATATGGGGAAACAGAGGCGGGGAATCAGAGGTGGGGAAACAGAGGCGGGGAATCAGAGATGGGGAATCAGAGGTGGGGAATCAGGGGCAGGGAATCAGTGGCAGGGAATCAGACACGGGGAATCAGAGGCGGGGAATCAGAGGCGGGGAGACAGAGGCGGGGAATCAGAGGCAGGGAATCGGATGTGCGGAATCAGAGATGGGGAATCAGAGGTGGGGATTCAGAGGTGGTGAATCAGAGAAGGGGAATCAGAGGCTGGGAATCAGAGGCAGGGAATCAGACGCAGGGAATGAGGCGGGGAATCATAGCTGGCGAATTAGAGGAGGGGAATCAGAGTTGGGGAATCAGAGGCGGGGAATCATATATGGGGAATCAGAGGTGGGGAATCAGGGGCAGGGAATCAGTGGCAGGGAATCAGAGGCGGGGAATCATAGCTGGCGAATTAGAGGAAGGGAATCAGAGTTGGGGAAACAGAGGCGGGGAATCAGATATGGGGAATCAGAGGTGGGGAATCAGGGGCAGGGAATCAGTGGCAGGGAATCAGACGCGGGGAATCAGAGGCGGGGAATCAGAGGCAGGGAATCAGACACGGGGAATCAGAGGCGGGGAATCAGTGATGGGGAATCAGAGGCGGGGAATCAGAGGCAGGGAATCAGTGGCCGGGAATCAGATGCTGGGAATAAGAGGCCGGGAATCAGAGGTGGGGAAACAGAAGCGGGGAATCAGATATGGGGAATCAGAGGTGGGGAATGAGGGGCGGGGAATCAGTGGCAGGGAATCAGAGGCCGGGAATAAAAGACGGGGAATCAAAGCTGGGGAATCAGAGGCGGGGAATCAGAGTTGGGGAATCAGAGGAGGGGAATCAGATATGGGGAAACAGAGGCCGGGAATCAGAGGCAGGGAAACAGAGGCGGGGAATCAGATATGGGGAATCAGAGGTGGGGAATTAGAGGTTGCGAATCAGAGGCGGGGAATCAGAGGCGGGGAATCAGAGGCAGGGAATCGGATGTGCGGAATCAGTGATGGGGAATCAGAGGTGGGGATTCAGAGGTGGTGAATCAGAGAAGGGGAATCAGAGGCTGGGAATCAGAGGCATGGAATCAGACGCAGGGAATCAGAGGCGGGGAATCATAGCTGGCGAATTAGAGGAGGGGAATCAGAGTTGGGGAATCAGAGGCGGGGAATCAGATATGGGGAAACAGAGGCGGGGAATCAGAGGCGGGGAAACAGAGGCGGGGAATCAGATATGGGGAATCAGAGGTGGGGAATCAGAGGCAGGGAATCAGATGTGCGGAATCAGAGATGGGGAATCAGAGGCAGGGAATCAGAATCAGAAGCAGGGAATCAGAGGCCGGGAATCAGAGGCCGGAATCAGATGCTGGGAATCAGAGGCCTGGAATCAGAGGCGGGGAATCAGAGGCAGGGAATCAGATGCGGGGAATCAGAGGCGGGGAATCAGAGCTGGGGAATCAGAGGCAGGGTATTAGAGTTGGGGAATCAAAGGCGGGGAATCAGATATGGGGAAACAGAGGTGGGGAATCAGAGGCGGGGAAACAGAGGCAGGGAATCAGATATGGGGAATCAGAGGCGGGGAATCAGAGGTGGGGAATCATAGGCAGGGAATCGGATGTGCGGAATCAGAGATGGGTTGTCAGAGGTGGGGAATCAGAGGTGGTGAGTCAGAGATGGGGAATCAGAGGCGGGGAATCAGAGGCAGGGAATCAGAAACGGGGAATCAGAGGCGGGCAATCATAACTGGCGAATCAGAGGAGGGGAATCAGTGGTGGGGAATCAGAGGCGGGGAATCAGATATGGTGAATCAGAGGTGGGGAATCAGAGGCGGGGAAACAGAGGCCGGGAATCAGATATGTTGTATCAGAGGTGGGGAATCAGAGGCGGGAAATCAGAGCTGGGGAATCAGAGGCAGGGAAATCAGAGTTGGGGAATCAGAGTCCGGGAATCAGAGATGGGAAATCAGAGGAGGGGAATCAAATATGGGGAATCAGAGGCGGGGAATCAGAGTTGGGGAATCAGAGTCCGGGAATCAGAGATGGGGAATCAGAGGCGGGGAATCAAATATGGGGAATAAGAGGCGGCTAATCAGAGGCGGGGAAACAGAGGCGGTGAATCAGATATGGGCAATCAGAGGTGGCGAATCAGAGGTAGAGAATCAGAGATGGGGAAGCAGAGATGGGGAATCAGAGGCGGGAAATCAGAGCTGGGGAATCAGAGGCGGGGAATCAGAGTTGGGGAATCAGAGTCCGGGAATCAGAGATGGGGAATCAGAGGCGGGGAATCAAATATGGGGAATCAGAGGCGGGGAATCAGAGGCGGGGAAACAGAGGCGGTGAATCAGATATGGGGAATCAGAGGTGGCGAATCAGAGGTTGAGAATCAGAGATGGGGAAGCAGAGGTGGGGAATCAGATGTGATGAATTAGAGATGGGGAATCAGAGGCGGGGTATCAGAGGCGGCCAATCAGAGGCGGGGAATCAGAGGCGTGGAATCAGATATGGGAAATCAGAGGTGGGGAATCAGAGGCGGGGAAACAGAGGCGGGGAATCAGATATGGGGTATCAGAGGTGGGGAATCAGGGGCGGGGAATCAGTGGCAGGGAATCAGAGGAGGGGATTCAGAGGCGGGGAATCAGAGGCAGGGAATCAGACACTGGGAATCAGAGGCGGTGAATCAGGGATGGGGAATGAGAGGCCGGGAAACAGAGGTGGGGAATCAGAGACCGGGAATCAGAGATGGGGAATCAGAGGCGGGGAATCAGATATGGGGAATCAGAGGCGGGGAATCAGAAGCGGGGAAACAGAGGCGGTGAATCAGATATTCGGAATCAGAGGTTGCAAATCAGAGGTAGAGAATCAGAGATGGGGAAGCAGAGGTGGGGAATCAGATGTGATGAATTAGAGATGGGGAATCAGAGGCGGGGTATCAGAGGTGCCAATCAGAGGCGGTGAAACAGAGGCGGGGAATCAGATATGGGGAAACAGAGGCGGGGAATCAGAGGCAGGGAAACAGAGGCGGGGAATCAGATATGGGGATTCAGAGGTGGGGAATAACAGGTTGCGAATCAGAGGCAGGGAATCAGAGGCGGGGAATCAGAGGCGGGGAATCAGAGGCAGGGAATCGGATGTGCAGAATCAGAGATGGGGAATCAGAGGTGGGGAATCAGAGGTGGTGAATCAGAGATGGGGAATCAAAGGCGTGGAATCAGAGGCAGGGTCAGACACGGGGAATCAGAGGCGGGGAATCAGATGCGGGGAACCAGAGGAGGGGAATCATAGCTGGCGAATCAGAGGCGGGGAATCAGAGGTGGGGAATCATTGGCGGGGAATCAGATATGGGGAATCAGAGGTGGGGAATCAGAGGCGGGGAAACAGAGGCGGGGAATCAGATATGTTGGATCAGAGGTGGGGAATCAGAGGCGGGGAATCAGAGCTGGGGAATCAGAGGCGGGGAATCAGAGTTGGGGAATCAGAGGCAGGGAATCAGATATGGGGAATCAGAGGTGGGGAATCAGAGGCGGGGAAACAGAGGCGGGGAATCAGATATGGGGTATCAGAGGTGGGGAATCAGGGGCGGGGAATCAGTGGCAGGGAATCAGAGGAGGGGATTCAGAGGCGGGGAATCAGAGGCAGGGAATCAGACACTGGGAGTCAGAGGCGGTGAATCAGGGATTGGGAATCAGAGGCCGGGAAACAGAGGTGGGGAATCAGAGACCGGGAATCAGAGATGGAGAATCAGAGGCGGGGAATCAGATATGGGGAATCAGAGGCGGGGAATCAGAGGCAGGGAAACAGAGGCGGTGAGTCAGAGATGGGGAATCAGAGGCGGGGAATCAGAGGCAGGGAATCAGAAACGGGGAATCAGAGGCGGGCAATCATAACTGGCGTATCAGAGGAGGGGAATCAGTGGTGGGGAATCAGAGGCGGGGAATCAGATATGGTGAATCAGAGGTGGGGAATCAGAGGCGGGGAAACAGAGGCCGGGAATCAGATATGTTGTATCAGAGGTGGGGAATCAGAGGCGGGAAATCAGAGCTGGGGAATCAGAGGCGGGGAAATCAGAGTTGGGGAATCAGAGTCCGGGAATCAGAGATGGGAAATCAGAGGAGGGGAATCAAATATGGGGAATCAGAGGCGGGGAATCAGAGTTGGGGAATCAGAGTCCGGGAATCAGAGATGGGGAATCAGAGGCGGGGAATCAAATATGGGGAATCAGAGACGGGGAATCAGAGTTGGGGAATCAGAGTCCGGGAATCAGAGGAGGGGAATCATAGCTGGCGAATCAGAGGCGGGGAATCAGAGGTGGGGAATCATAGGCGGGGAATCAGATATGGGGAATCAGAGGTGGGGAATCAGAGGCGGGGAAACAGAGGCGGGGAATCAGATATGTTGGATCAGAGGTGGGGAATCAGAGGCAGGGAATCAGAGCTGGGGAATCAGAGGCGGGGAATCAGAGTTGGGGAATCAGAGGCAGGGAATCAGATATGGGGAATCAGAGGTGGGGAATCAGAGGCGGGGAAACAGAGGCGGGGAATCAGATATAGGGTATCAGAGGTGGGGAATCAGGGGCGGGGAATCAGTGGCAGGGAATCAGAGGAGGGGATTCAGAGGCGGGGAATCAGAGGCAGGGAATCAGACACTGGGAGTCAGAGGCGGTGAATCAGGGATTGGGAATCAGACGCCGGGAAACAGAGGTGGGGAATCAGAGACCGGGAATCAGAGATGGGGAATCAGAGGCGGGGAATCAGATATGGGGAATCAGAGGCGGGGAATCAGAGGCAGGGAAACAGAGGCGGTGAATCAGATATTGGGAATCAGAGGTGGCGAATCAGAGGTAGAGAATCGGAGATGGGGAAGCAGAGGTGGGGAATCAGATGCGATGAATAAGAGATGGGGAATCAGAGGCGGGGTATCAGAGGTGCCAATCAGAGGCGGGGAAACAGAGGCGGGGAATCAGATATGGGGAATCAGAGGTGGGGAATAAGAGGTTGCGAATCAGAGGCAGGGAATCAGAGGCGAGGAATCAGAGGCGGGGAATCAGAGGCAGGGAATCGGATGTGCGGAATCAGAGATGGGGTATCAGAGGTGGGGAATCAGAGGTGGTGAGTCAGACATGGGGAATCAGAGGCGGGGAATCAGAGGCAGGGAATCAGAAACGGGGAATCAGAGGCGGGCAATCATAACTGGCGAATCAGAGGAGGGGAATCAGTGGTGGGGAATCAGAGGCGGGGAATCAGATATGGTGAATCAGAGGTGGGGAATCAGAGGCGGGGAAACAGAGGCCGGGAATCAGATATGTTGTATCACAGGTGGGGAATCAGAGGCGGGAAATCAGAGCTGGGGATTCAGAGGCGGGGAAATCAGAGTTGGGGAATCAGAGTCCGGGAATCAGAGATGGGAAATCAGAGGAGGGGAATCAAATATGGGGAATCAGAGGCGGGGAATCAGAGTTGGGGAATGAGTCCGGGAATCAGAGATGTGGAATCAGAGGCGGGGAATCAAATATGGGGAATCAGAGGCGGGGAATCAGATGCGGGGAAACAGAGGCGGTGAATCAGATATGGGCAATCAGAGGTGGCGAATCAGAGGTAGAGAATCAGAGATGGGGAAGCAGAGGTGGGGAATCAGATGTGATGAATTAGAGATGGGGAATCAGAGGCGGGGTATCAGAGGCGGGGAATCAGAGTTGGGGAATCAGAAAAGGGGAATCAGATATGGGGAAACAGAGGCCGGGAATCAGAGGCAGGGAAACAGAGGCGGGGAATCAGATATGGGGAATCAGAGGTAGGGAATTAGAGGTTGCGAATCAGAGGCAGGGAATCAGAGGCGGGGAATCAGAGGCGGGGAATCAGAGGCAGGGAATCGGATGAGCGGAATCAGAGGTGGGGAATCAGAGGTGGAGAATCAGAGAAGGGGAATCAGAGGCGGGGAATCAGATATGGGGAAACAGAGGCGGGGAAACAGAGGCGGGGAATCAGATATGGGGATTCAGAGGTGGGGAATCAGAGGTTGGGAATCAGAGGCAGGGAATCAGAGGCGGGGAATCAGAGGCAGGGAATCAGATGCGGGGAATCAGAGGCAGGGAATCAGAGCTGGGGAATCAGAGGCGGGGAATCAGAGTTGGGGAATCAGAGGCGTGGAATTCGATATGGCGAAACAGAGGAGGGGAATCAGAGGCGGGGAAACAGAGGCAGGGAATCAGATATGGCGAATCAGAGGCGGGGAATCAGAGGTGGGGAATCATAGGCAGGGAATTGGATGTGCGGAATCAGAGATGGGTTGTCAGAGGTGGGGAATCAGAGGTGGTGAGTCAGAGATGGGGAATCAGAGGCGGGGAATCAGAGGCAGGGAATCAGAAACGGGGAATCAGAGGCGGGCAATCATAACTGGCGAATCAGAGGAGGGGAATCAGTGGTGGGGAATCAGAGGCGGGGAATCAGATATGGTGAATCAGAGGTGGGGAATCAGAGGCGGGGAAACAGAGGCCGGGAATCAGATATGTTGTATCAGAGGTGGGGAATCAGAGGCGGGAAATCAGAGCTGGGGAATCAGAGGCGGGGAAATCAGAGTTGGGGAATCAGAGTCCGGGAATCAGAGATGGGAAATCAGAGGAGGGGAATCAAATATGGGGAATCAGAGGCGGGGAATCAGAGTTGGGGAATCAGAGTCCGGGAATCAGAGATGGGGAATCAGAGGCGGGGAATCAAATATGGGGAATAAGAGGCGGGGAATCAGAGGCGGGGAAACAGAGGCGGTGAATCAGATATGGGCAATCAGAGGTGGCGAATCAGAGGTAGAGTCAGAGATGGGGAAGCAGAGATGGGGAATCAGAGGCGGGAAATCAGAGCTGGGGAATCAGAGGCGGGGAATCAGAGTTGGGGAATCAGAGTCCGGGAATCAGAGATGGGGAATCAGAGGCGGGGAATCAAATATGGGGAATCAGAGGCGGGGAATCAGAGGCGGGGAAACAGAGGCGGTGAATCAGATATGGGGAATCAGAGGTGGCGAATCAGAGGTTGAGAATCAGAGATGGGGAAGCAGAGGTGGGGAATCAGATGTGATGAATTAGAGATGGGGAATCAGAGGCGGGGTATCAGAGGTGGCCAATCAGAGGCGGGGAATCAGAGGCGTGGAATCAGATATGGGACATCAGAGGTGGGGAATCAGAGGCGGGGAAACAGAGGCGGGGAATCAGATATGGGGTATCAGAGGTGGGGAATCAGGGGCGGGGAATCAGTGGCAGGGAATCAGAGGAGGGTCTTCAGAGGCGGGGAATCAGAGGCAGGGAATCAGACACTGGGAATCAGAGGCGGTGAATCAGGGATGGGGAATGAGAGGCCGGGAAACAGAGGTGGTGAATCAGAGACCGGGAATCAGAGATGGGGAATCAGAGGCGGGGAATCAGATATGGGGAATCAGAGGCGGGGAATCAGAAGCGGGGAAACAGAGGCGGTGAATCAGATATTCGGAATCAGAGGTTGCGAATCAGAGGTAGAGAATCAGAGATGGGGAAGCAGAGGTGGGGAATCAGATGTGATGAATTAGAGATGGGGAATCAGAGGCGGGGTATCAGAGGTGCCAATCAGAGGCGGTGAAACAGAGGCGGGGAATCAGATATGGGGAAACAGAGGCGGGGAATCAGAGGCAGGGAAACAGAGGCGGGGAATCAGATATGGGGATTCAGAGGTGGGGAATAACAGGTTGCGAATCAGAGGCAGGGAATCAGAGGCGGGGAATCAGAGGCGGGGAATCAGAGGCAGGGAATCGGATGTGCAGAATCAGAGATGGGGAATCAGAGGTGGGGAATCAGAGGTGGTGAATCAGAGATGGGGAATCAAAGGCGTGGAATCAGAGGCAGGGTCAGACACGGGGAATCAGAGGCGGGGAATCAGATGCGGGGAACCAGAGGAGGGGAATCATAGCTGGCGAATCAGAGTCGGGGAATCAGAGGTGGGGAATCAGAGGTGGGGAATCAGAGGCGGGGAAACAGAGGCGGGGAATCAGATATGTTGGATCAGAGGTGGGGAATCAGAGGCGGGGAATCAGAGCTGGGGAATCAGAGGCGGGGAATCAGAGTTGGGGAATCAGAGGCAGGGAATCAGATATGGGGAATCAGAGGTGGGGAATCAGAGGCGGGGAAACAGAGGCGGGGAATCAGATATGGGGTATCAGAGGTGGGGAATCAGGGGCGGGGAATCAGTGGCAGGGAATCAGAGGAGGGGATTCAGAGACGGGGAATCAGAGGCAGGGAATCAGACACTGGGAGTCAGAGGCGGTGAATCAGGGATTGGGAATCAGAGGCCGGGAAACAGAGGTGGGGAATCAGAGACCGGGAATCAGAGATGGGGAATCAGAGGCGGGGAATCAGATATGGGGAATCAGAGGCGGGGAATCAGAGGCAGGGAAACAGAGGCGGTGAGTCAGAGGTGGGGAATCAGAGGTGGGGAATCGGAGGCGGGGAAACAGAGGCGGGGAATCAGATATGTTGGATCAGAGGTGGGGAATCAGAGGCGGGGAATCAGAGCTGGGGAATCAGAGGCGGGGAATCAGAGTTGGGGAATCAGAGGCAGGGAATCAGATATGGGGAATCAGAGGTGGGGAATCAGAGGCGGGGAAACAGAGGCGGGGAATCAGATATGGGGTATCAGAGGTGGGGAATCAGGGGCGGGGAATCAGTGGCAGGGAATCAGAGGAGGGGATTCAGAGACGGGGAATCAGAGGCAGGGAATCAGACACTGGGAGTCAGAGGCGGTGAATCAGGGATTGGGAATCAGAGGCCGGGAAACAGAGGTGGGGAATCAGAGACCGGGAATCAGAGATGGGGAATCAGAGGCGGGGAATCAGATATGGGGAATCAGAGGCGGGGAATCAGAGGCAGGGAAACAGAGGCGGTGAGTCAGAGATGGGGAATCAGAGGCGGGGAATCAGAGGCAGGGAATCAGAAACGGGGAATCAGAGGCGGGCAATCATAACTGGCGAATCAGAGGAGGGGAATCAGTGGTGGGGAATCAGAGGCGGGGAATCAGATATGGTGAATCAGAGGTGGGGAATCAGAGGCGGGGAAACGGAGGCCGGGAATCAGATATGTTGTATCAGAGGTGGGGAATCAGAGGCGGGAAATCAGAGCTGGGGAATCAGAGGCGGGGAAATCAGAGTTGGGGAATCAGAGTCCGGGAATCAGAGATGGGAAATCAGAGGAGGGGAATCAAATATGGGGAATCAGAGGCGGGGAATCAGAGTTGGGGAATCAGAGTCCGGGAATCAGAGATGGGGAATCAGAGGCGGGGAATCAAATATGGGGAATCAGAGACGGGGAATCAGAGTTGGGGAATCAGAGTCCGGGAATCAGAGGAGGGGAATCATAGCTGGCGAATCAGAGGCGGGGAATCAGAGGTGGGGAATCATAGGCGGGGAATCAGATATGGGGAATCAGAGGTGGGGAATCAGAGGCGGGGAAACAGAGGCGGGGAATCAGATATGTTGGATCAGAGGTGGGGAATCAGAGGCAGGGAATCAGAGCTGGGGAATCAGAGGCGGGGAATCAGAGTTGGGGAATCAGAGGCAGGGAATCAGATATGGGGAATCAGAGGTGGGGAATCAGAGGCGGGGAAACAGAGGCGGGGAATCAGATATAGGGTATCAGAGGTGGGGAATCAGAGGCGGGGAATCAGTGGCAGGGAATCAGAGGAGGGGATTCAGAGGCGGGGAATCAGAGGCAGGGAATCAGACACTTGGAGTCAGAGGCGGTGAATCAGGGATTGGGAATCAGACGCCGAGAAACAGAGGTGGGGAATCAGAGACCGGGAATCAGAGATGGGGAATCAGAGGCGGGGAATCAGATATGGGGAATCCGAGGCGGGGAATCAGAGGCAGGGAAACAGAGGCGGTGAATCAGATATTGGGAATCAGAGGTGGCGAATCAGAGGTAGAGAATCGGAGATGGGGAAGCAGAGGTGGGGAATCAGATGTGATGAATTAGAGATGGGGAATCAGAGGCGGGGTATCAGAGGTGCCAATCAGAGGCGGGGAAACAGAGGCGGGGAATCAGATATGGGGAATCAGAGGTGGGGAATAAGAGGTTGCGAATCAGAGGCAGGGAATCAGAGGCGGGGAATCAGAGGCGGGGAATCAGAGGCAGGGAATCGGATGTGCGGAATCAGAGATGGGGTATCAGAGGTGGGGAATCAGAGGTGGTGAGTCAGACATGGGGAATCAGAGGCGGGGAATCAGAGGCAGGGAATCAGAAACGGGGAATCAGAGGCGGGCAATCATAACTGGCGAATCAGAGGAGGGGAATCAGTGGTGGGGAATCAGAGGCGGGGAATCAGATATGGTGAATCAGAGGTGGGGAATCAGAGGCGGGGAAACAGAGGCCGGGAATCAGATATGTTGTATCACAGGTGGGGAATCAGAGGCGGGAAATCAGAGCTGGGGATTCAGAGGCGGGGAAATCAGAGTTGGGGAATCAGAGTCCGGGAATCAGAGATGGGAAATCAGAGGAGGGGAATCAAATATGGGGAATCAGAGGCGGGGAATCAGAGTTGGGGAATGAGTCCGGGAATCAGAGATGGGGAATCAGAGGCGGGGAATCAAATATGGGGAATCAGAGGCGGGGAATAAGATGCGGGGAAACAGAGGCGGTGAATCAGATATGGGCAATCAGAGGTGGCGAATCAGAGGTAGAGAATCAGAGATGGGGAAGCAGAGGTGGGGAATCAGATGTGATGAATTAGAGATGGGGAATCAGAGGCGGGGTATCAGAGGCGGGGAATCAGAGTTGGGGAATCAGAAAAGGGGAATCAGATATGGGGAAACAGAGGCCGGGAATCAGAGGCAGGGAAACAGAGGCGGGGAATCAGATATGGGGATTCAGAGGTGGGGAATAACAGGTTGCGAATCAGAGGCAGGGAATCAGAGGCGGGGAATCAGAGGCGGGGAATCAGAGGCAGGGAATCGGATGTGCAGAATCAGAGATGGGGAATCAGAGGTGGGGAATCAGAGGTGGTGAATCAGAGATGGGGAATCAAAGGCGTGGAATCAGAGGCAGGGTCAGACACGGGGAATCAGAGGCGGGGAATCAGATGCGGGGAACCAGAGGAGGGGAATCATAGCTGGCGAATCAGAGTCGGGGAATCAGAGGTGGGGAATCAGAGGTGGGGAATCAGAGGCGGGGAAACAGAGGCGGGGAATCAGATATGTTGGATCAGAGGTGGGGAATCAGAGGCGGGGAATCAGAGCTGGGGAATCAGAGGCGGGGAATCAGAGTTGGGGAATCAGAGGCAGGGAATCAGATATGGGGAATCAGAGGTGGGGAATCAGAGGCGGGGAAACAGAGGCGGGGAATCAGATATGGGGTATCAGAGGTGGGGAATCAGGGGCGGGGAATCAGTGGCAGGGAATCAGAGGAGGGCATTCAGAGACGGGGAATCAGAGGCAGGGAATCAGACACTGGGAGTCAGAGGCGGTGAATCAGGGATTGGGAATCAGAGGCCGGGAAACAGAGGTGGGGATTCAGAGACCGGGAATCAGAGATGGGGAATCAGAGGCGGGGAATCAGATATGGGGAATCAGAGGCGGGGAATCAGAGGCAGGGAAACAGAGGCGGTGAGTCAGAGGTGGGGAATCAGAGGTGGGGAATCAGAGGCGGGGAAACAGAGGCGGGGAATCAGATATGTTGGATCAGAGGTGGGGAATCAGAGGCGGGGAATCAGAGCTGGGGAATCAGAGGCGGGGAATCAGAGTTGGGGAATCAGAGGCAGGGAATCAGATATGGGGAATCAGAGGTGGGGAATCAGAGGCGGGGAAACAGAGGCGGGGAATCAGATATGGGGTATCAGAGGTGGGGAATCAGGGGCGGGGAATCAGTGGCAGGGAATCAGAGGAGGGGATTCAGAGACGGGGAATCAGAGGCAGGGAATCAGACACTGGGAGTCAGAGGCGGTGAATCAGGGATTGGGAATCAGAGGCCGGGAAACAGAGGTGGGGAATCAGAGACCGGGAATCAGAGATGGGGAATCAGAGGCGGGGAATCAGATATGGGGAATCAGAGGCGGGGAATCAGAGGCAGGGAAACAGAGGCGGTGAGTCAGAGATGGGGAATCAGAGGCGGGGAATCAGAGGCAGGGAATCAGAAACGGGGAATCAGAGGCGGGCAATCATAACTGGCGAATCAGAGGAGGGGAATCAGTGGTGGGGAATCAGAGGCGGGGAATCAGATATGGTGAATCAGAGGTGGGGAATCAGAGGCGGGGAAACAGAGGCCGGGAATCAGATATGTTGTATCAGAGGTGGGGAATCAGAGGCGGGAAATCAGAGCTGGGGAATCAGAGGCGGGGAAATCAGAGTTGGGGAATCAGAGTCCGGGAATCAGAAATGGGACATCAGAAAAGGGGAATCAAATATGGGGAATCAGAGGCGGGGAATCAGAGTTGGGGAATCAGAGTCCGGGAATCAGAGATGGGGAATCAGAGGCGGGGAATCAAATATGGGGAATCAGAGACGGGGAATCAGAGTTGGGGAATCAGAGTCCGGGAATCAGATGAGGGGAATCATAGCTGGCGAATCAGAGGCGGGGAATCAGAGGTGGGGAATCATAGGCGGGGAATCAGATATGGGGAATCAGAGGTGGGGTATCAGAGGCGGGGAAACAGAGGCGGGGAATCAGATATGTTGGATCAGAGGTGGGGAATCAGAGGCAGGGAATCAGAGCTGGGGAATCAGAGGCGGGGAATCAGAGTTGGGGAATCAGAGGCAGGGAATCAGATATGGGGAATCAGAGGTGGGGAATCAGAGGCGGGGAAACAGAGGCGGGGAATCAGATATAGGGTATCAGAGGTGGGGAATCAGAGGCGGGGAATCAGTGGCAGGGAATCAGAGGAGGGGATTCAGAGGCGGGGAATCAGAGGCCGGGAATCAGATATGTTGTATCACAGGTGGGGAATCAGAGGCGGGAAATCAGAGCTGGGGATTCAGAGGCGGGGAAATCAGAGTTGGGGAATCAGAGTCCGGGAATCAGAGATGGGAAATCAGAGGAGGGGAATCAAATATGGGGAATCAGAGGCGGGGAATCAGAGTTGGGGAATGAGTCCGGGAATCAGAGATGGGGAATCAGAGGCGGGGAATCAAATATGGGGAATCAGAGGCGGGGAATAAGATGCGGGGAAACAGAGGCGGTGAATCAGATATGGGCAATCAGAGGTGGCGAATCAGAGGTAGAGAATCAGAGATGGGGAAGTAGAGGTGGGGAATCAGATGTGATGAATTAGAGATGGGGAATCAGAGGCGGGGTATCAGAGGCGGGGAATCAGAGTTGGGGAATCAGAAAAGGGGAATCAGATATGGGGAAACAGAGGCCGGGAATCAGAGGCAGGGAAACAGAGGCGGGGAATCAGATATGGGGAATCAGAGGTAGGGAATTAGAGGTTGCGAATCAGAGGCAGGGAATCAGAGGCGGGGAATCAGAGGCGGGGAATCAGAGGCAGGGAATCGGATGAGCGGAATCAGAGGTGGGGAATCAGAGGTGGAGAATCAGAGAAGGGGAATCAGAGGCGGGGAATCAGATGCAGGGAATCAGATGCAGGGAATCAGAGGCGGGGAATCATAGCTGGCGAATCAGAGATGGGGATTCAGAGGCGGGGAATGAGATATGGAGAATCAGAGGCGGGGAATCAGAGGCGGGGAAAAAGAGGTGGGGAATCAGATATGGGGAATCAGAGGTGGCGAATCAAAGGCGGTGAATCAGAGATGGGGAATCAGAGGCGGGGAATCAGAGGCAGGGAATCAGATGCGGGGATTCAGAGGCGGGGAATCAGAGCTGGCGAATCAGAGGCGGGGAATCAGAGGTGGGCAATCAGAGCCGGGGAATCAGATATGGGGAATCAGAGGCGGGGAATCAGAGGCGGGGAAACAGAGGCGGGGAATCAGATATGGGGAATCAGAGGTGGGGAATCAGAGGTTGTGAATCAGAGGGAGGGAATCAGACGCGGGGAATCAGAGGCGGGGATTCAGAGCTGGGGAATCAGAGGCGGGGAATCAGAGTTGTGGAATCAGATATGGGGAATCAGATATGGGGAATCAGAGGCGGGGAATCAGAGGCGGAGAAACAGAGGCGGGGAATCAGATATGGGGAATCAGAGGTGGGGAATCAGGGGCAGGGAATCAGTGGCAGGGAATCAGAGGCGGGGAATCTGAGGCGGGGAATCAGAGGCAGGGAATCAGACACGGGGAATCAGAGGCGGGGAATCAGAGATGGCGAATCAGAGGCGGGGAATCAGAGGCAGGGAATCGGACGCCGGGAATCAGAGGCGGGGAATCAGAGCTGGGGAATCAGAGGCGGGGAATCAGAGTTGGGGAATCAGAGGCGGGGAATCAGATATGGGGAAATAGAGGCGGGGAATCAGATATGGGGAATCAGAGGTGTGGAATCAGAGGTTGGGAATCAGAGGCAGGGAATCAGAGGCGGGGAAACAGAGGCGGGGAATCAGATATGGGGAATCAGAGGTGGCGAATCAAAGGCGGTGAAACAGAGATGGGGAATCAGGGCAGGGAATCAGAGGAAGGGAATCAGAGCTGGGGAAACAGAGGCGGGGAATCAGATATGGGGAATCAGAGGTGGGGAATCAGGGGCGGGGAATCAGTGGCAGGGAATCAGAGCTGGGGAATCAGAGGTGGGGAATCAGAGCTGGGGAAACAGAGGCGGGGAATCAGATATGGGGAATCAGAGGTGGGGAATCAGGGGCGGGGAATCAGTGGCAGGGAATCAGAGGCCGGGTATAAAAGGCGGGGAATCAGAGCTGGGGAATCAGAGGCGGGGAATCAGAGTTGGGGAATCAGAGGAGGGGAATCAGATATGGGGAAACAGAGGCCGGGAATCAGAGGCAGGGAAACAGAGGCGGGGAATCAGATATGGGGAATCAGAGGTGGGGAATTAGAGGTTGCGTATCAGAGACGGGGTATCAGAGGCGGGGAATCAGAGGCAGCGAATCGGATGTGCGGAATCAGAGATGGGGAATCAGAGGTGGGGATTCAGAGGTGGTGAATCAGAGAAGGGGAATCAGAGGCTGTGAATCAGAGGCAGGGAATCAGACGCAGTGAATCAGAGGCGGGGAATCATAGCTTGCGAATTAGAGGAGGGGAATCAGAGTTGGGGAATCAGAGGCGGGGAATCAGATATGGGGAAACAGAGGCGGGGAATCAGAGGCGGGGAAACAGCGGCGGGGAATCAGATATGGGGAATCAGAGGTGGGGAATCAGAGGCAGGAAATCAGATGTGCGGAATCAGAGATGGGGAATCAGAGGCAGGGAATCAGAATCAGAAGCAGGGAATCAGTGGCAGGGAATCAGAGGCCGGGAATAAAAGGCGGGGAATCAGAGGCAGGGAATCGGATGTGCGGAATCAGAGATGGGGAATCAGAGGTGGGGTTCAGAGGTGGTGAATCAGAGAAGGGGAATCAGAGGCTGGGAATCAGAGGCAGGGAATCAGATGCAGGGAATAAGAGGCGGGGAATCATAGCTGGCGAATTAGGGGAGGGGAATCAGCGTTGGGGAATCAGAGGCGGGGAATCAGATATGGGGAAACAGAGGCGGGGAATCAGAGGTGGGGAAACAGAGGCGGGGAATCAGAGATGGGGAATCAGAGGTGGGGAATCAGGGGCAGGGAATCAGTGGCAGGGAATCAGACACGGGGAATCAGAGGCGGGGAATCAGAGGCGGGGAGACAGAGGCGGGGAATCAGAGGCAGGGAATCGGATGTGCGGAATCAGAGATGGGGAATCAGAGGTGGGGATTCAGAGGTGGTGAATCAGAGAAGGGGAATCAGAGGCTGGGAATCAGAGGCAGGGAATCAGACGCAGGGAATGAGGCGGGGAATCATAGCTGGCGAATTAGAGGAGGGGAATCAGAGTTGGGGAATCAGAGGCGGGGAATCATATATGGGGAATCAGAGGTGGGGAATCAGGGGCAGGGAATCAGTGGCAGGGAATCAGAGGCGGGGAATCATAGCTGGCGAATTAGAGGAAGGCAATCAGAGTTGGGGAAACAGAGGCGGGGAATCAGATATGGGGAATCAGAGGTGGGGAATCAGGGGCAGGGAATCAGTGGCAGGGAATCAGACGCGGGGAATCAGAGGCGGGGAATCAGAGGCAGGGAATCAGACACGGGGAATCAGAGGCGGGGAATCAGAGATGGGGAATCAGAGGCGGGGAATCAGAGGCAGGGAATCAGTGGCCGGGAATCAGATGCTGGGAATAAGAGCCCGGGAATCAGAGGTGGGGAAACAGAAGCGGGGAATCAGATATGGGGAATCAGAGGTGGGGAATGAGGGGCGGGGAATCAGTGGCAGGGAATCAGAGGCCGGGAATAAAAGACGGGGAATCAAAGCTGGGGAATCAGAGGCGGGGAATCAGAGTTGGGGAATCAGAGGAGGGGAATCAGATATGGGGAAACAGAGGCCGGGAATCAGAGGCAGGGAAACAGAGGCGGGGAATCAGATATGGGGAATCAGAGGTGGGGAATTAGAGGTTGCGAATCAGAAGCGGGGAATCAGAGGCGGGGAATCAGAGGCAGGGAATCGGATGTGCGGAATCAGTGATGGGGAATCAGAGGTGGGGATTCAGAGGTGGTGAATCAGAGAAGGGGAATCAGAGGCTGGGAATCAGAGGCATGGAATCAGACGCAGGGAATCAGAGGCGGGGAATCATAGCTGGCGAATTAGAGGAGGGGAATCAGAGTTGGGGAATCAGAGGCGGGGAATCAGATATGGGGAAACAGAGGCGGGGAATCAGAGGCGGGGAAACAGAGGCGGGGAATCAGATATGGGGAATCAGAGGTGGGGAATCAGAGGCAGGGAATCAGATGTGCGGAATCAGAGATGGGGAATCAGAGGCAGGGAATCAGAATCAGAAGCAGGGAATCAGAGGCCGGGAATCAGAGGCCGGAATCAGATGCTGGGAATCAGAGGCCTGGAATCAGAGGCGGGGAATCAGAGGCAGGGAATCAGATGCGGGGAATCAGAGGCGGGGAATCAGAGCTGGGGAATCAGAGGCAGGGTATTAGAGTTGGGGAATCAAAGGCGGGGAATCAGATATGGGGAAACAGAGGTGGGGAATCAGAGGCGGGGAAACAGAGGCAGGGAATCAGATATGGGGAATCAGAGGCGGGGAATCAGAGGTGGGGAATCATAGGCAGGGAATCGGATGTGCGGAATCAGAGATGGGTTGTCAGAGGTGGGGAATCAGAGGTGGTGAGTCAGAGATGGGGAATCAGAGGCGGGGAATCAGAGGCAGGGAATCAGAAACGGGGAATCAGAGGCGGGCAATCATAACTGGCGAATCAGAGGAGGGGAATCAGTGGTGGGGAATCAGAGGCGGGGAATCAGATATGGTGAATCAGAGGTGGGGAATCAGAGGCGGGGAAACAGAGGCCGGGAATCAGATATGTTGTATCAGAGGTGGGGAATCAGAGGCGGGAAATCAGAGCTGGGGAATCAGAGGCGGGGAAATCAGAGTTGGGGAATCAGAGTCCGGGAATCAGAGATGGGAAATCAGAGGAGGGGAATCAAATATGGGGAATCAGAGGCGGGGAATCAGAGTTGGGGAATCAGAGTCCGGGAATCAGAGATGGGGAATCAGAGGCGGGGAATCAAATATGGGGAATAAGAGGCGGGGAATCAGAGGCGGGGAAACAGAGGCGGTGAATAAGATATGGGCAATCAGAGGTGGCGAATCAGAGGTAGAGAATCAGAGATGGGGAAGCAGAGATGGGGAATCAGAGGCGGGAAATCAGAGCTGGGGAATCAGAGGCGGGGAATCAGAGTTGGGGAATCAGAGTCCGGGAATCAGAGATGGGGAATCAGAGGCGGGGAATCAAATATGGGGAATCAGAGGCGGGGAATCAGAGGCGGGGAAACAGAGGCGGTGAATCAGATATGGGGAATCAGAGGTGGCGAATCAGAGGTTGAGAATCAGAGATGGGGAAGCAGAGGTGGGGAATCAGATGTGATGAATTAGAGATGGGGAATCAGAGGCGGGGTATCAGAGGCGGCCAATCAGAGGCGGGGAATCAGAGGCGTGGAATCAGATATGGGAAATCAGAGGTGGGGAATCAGAGGCGGGGAAACAGAGGCGGGGAATCAGATATGGGGTATCAGAGGTGGGGAATCAGGGGCGGGGAATCAGTGGCAGGGAATCAGAGGAGGGGATTCAGAGGCGGGGAATCAGAGGCAGGGAATCAGACACTGGGAATCAGAGGCGGTGAATCAGGGATGGGGAATGAGAGGCCGGGAAACAGAGGTGGGGAATCAGAGACCGGGAATCAGAGATGGGGAATCAGAGGCGGGGAATCAGATATGGGGAATCAGAGGCGGGGAATCAGAAGCGGGGAAACAGAGGCGGTGAATCAGATATTCGGAATCAGAGGTTGCAAATCAGAGGTAGAGAATCAGAGATGGGGAAGCAGAGGTGGGGAATCAGATGTGATGAATTAGAGATGGGGAATCAGAGGCGGGGTATCAGAGGTGCCAATCAGAGGCGGTGAAACAGAGGCGGGGAATCAGATATGGGGAAACAGAGGCGGGGAATCAGAGGCAGGGAAACAGAGGCGGGGAATCAGATATGGGGATTCAGAGGTGGGGAATAACAGGTTGCGAATCAGAGGCAGGGAATCAGAGGCGGGGAATCAGAGGCGGGGAATCAGAGGCAGGGAATCGGATGTGCAGAATCAGAGATGGGGAATCAGAGGTGGGGAATCAGAGGTGGTGAATCAGAGATGGGGAATCAAAGGCGTGGAATCAGAGGCAGGGTCAGACACGGGGAATCAGAGGCGGGGAATCAGATGCGGGGAACCAGAGGAGGGGAATCATAGCTGGCGAATCAGAGGCGGGGAATCAGAGGTGGGGAATCATTGGCGGGGAATCAGATATGGGGAATCAGAGGTGGGGAATCAGAGGCGGGGAAACAGAGGCGGGGAATCAGATATGTTGGATCAGAGGTGGGGAATCAGAGGCGGGGAATCAGAGCTGGGGAATCAGAGGCGGGGAATCAGAGTTGGGGAATCAGAGGCAGGGAATCAGATATGGGGAATCAGAGGTGGGGAATCAGAGGCGGGGAAACAGAGGCGGGGAATCAGATATGGGGTATCAGAGGTGGGGAATCAGGGGCGGGGAATCAGTGGCAGGGAATCAGAGGAGGGGATTCAGAGGCGGGGAATCAGAGGCAGGGAATCAGACACTGGGAGTCAGAGGCGGTGAATCAGGGATTGGGAATCAGAGGCCGGGAAACAGAGGTGGGGAATCAGAGACCGGGAATCAGAGATGGAGAATCAGAGGCGGGGAATCAGATATGGGGAATCAGAGGCGGGGAATCAGAGGCAGGGAAACAGAGGCGGTGAGTCAGAGATGGGGAATCAGAGGCGGGGAATCAGAGGCAGGGAATCAGAAACGGGGAATCAGAGGCGGGCAATCATAACTGGCGTATCAGAGGAGGGGAATCAGTGGTGGGGAATCAGAGGCGGGGAATCAGATATGGTGAATCAGAGGTTGGGAATCAGAGGCGGGGAAACAGAGGCCGGGAATCAGATATGTTGTATCAGAGGTGGGGAATCAGAGGCGGGAAATCAGAGCTGGGGAATCAGAGGCGGGGAAATCAGAGTTGGGGAATCAGAGTCCGGGAATCAGAGATGGGAAATCAGAGGAGGGGAATCAAATATGGGGAATCAGAGGCGGGGAATCAGAGTTGGGGAATCAGAGTCCGGGAATCAGAGATGGGGAATCAGAGGCGGGGAATCAAATATGGGGAATCAGAGACGGGGAATCAGAGTTGGGGAATCAGAGTCCGGGAATCAGAGGAGGGGAATCATAGCTGGCGAATCAGAGGCGGGGAATCAGAGGTGGGGAATCATAGGCGGGGAATCAGATATGGGGAATCAGAGGTGGGGAATCAGAGGCGGGGAAACAGAGGCGGGGAATCAGATATGTTGGATCAGAGGTGGGGAATCAGAGGCAGGGAATCAGAGCTGGGGAATCAGAGGCGGGGAATCAGAGTTGGGGAATCAGAGGCAGGGAATCAGATATGGGGAATCAGAGGTGGGGAATCAGAGGCGGGGAAACAGAGGCGGGGAATCAGATATAGGGTATCAGAGGTGGGGAATCAGGGGCGGGGAATCAGTGGCAGGGAATCAGAGGAGGGGATTCAGAGGCGGGGAATCAGAGGCAGGGAATCAGACACTGGGAGTCAGAGGCGGTGAATCAGGGATTGGGAATCAGACGCCGGGAAACAGAGGTGGGGAATCAGAGACCGGGAATCAGAGATGGGGAATCAGAGGCGGGGAATCAGATATGGGGAATCAGAGGCGGGGAATCAGAGGCAGGGAAACAGAGGCGGTGAATCAGATATTGGGAATCAGAGGTGGCGAATCAGAGGTAGAGAATCGGAGATGGGGAAGCAGAGGTGGGGAATCAGATGTGATGAATTAGAGATGGGGAATCAGAGGCGGGGTATCAGAGGTGCCAATCAGAGGCGGGGAAACAGAGGCGGGGAATCAGATATGGGGAATCAGAGGTGGGGAATAAGAGGTTGCGAATCAGATGCAGGGAATCAGAGGCGAGGAATCAGAGGCGGGGAATCAGAGGCAGGGAATCGGATGTGCGGAATCAGAGATGGGGTATCAGAGGTGGGGAATCAGAGGTGGTGAGTCAGACATGGGGAATCAGAGGCGGGGAATCAGAGGCAGGGAATCAGAAACGGGGAATCAGAGGCGGGCAATCATAACTGGCGAATCAGAGGAGGGGAATCAGTGGTGGGGAATCAGAGGCGGGGAATCAGATATGGTGAATCAGAGGTGGGGAATCAGAGGCGGGGAAACAGAGGCCGGGAATCAGATATGTTGTATCACAGGTGGGGAATCAGAGGCGGGAAATCAGAGCTGGGGATTCAGAGGCGGGGAAATCAGAGTTGGGGAATCAGAGTCCGGGAATCAGAGATGGGAAATCAGAGGAGGGGAATCAAATATGGGGAATCAGAGGCGGGGAATCAGAGTTGGGGAATGAGTCCGGGAATCAGAGATGTGGAATCAGAGGCGGGGAATCAAATATGGGGAATCAGAGGCGGGGAATCAGATGCGGGGAAACAGAGGCGGTGAATCAGATATGGGCAATCAGAGGTGGCGAATCAGAGGTAGAGAATCAGAGATGGGGAAGCAGAGGTGGGGAATCAGATGTGATGAATTAGAGATGGGGAATCAGAGGCGGGGTATCAGAGGCGGGGAATCAGAGTTGGGGAATCAGAAAAGGGGAATCAGATATGGGGAAACAGAGGCCGGGAATCAGAGGCAGGGAAACAGAGGCGGGGAATCAGATATGGGGAATCAGAGGTAGGGAATTAGAGGTTGCGAATCAGAGGCAGGGAATCAGAGGCGGGGAATCAGAGGCGGGGAATCAGAGGCAGGGAATCGGATGAGCGGAATCAGAGGTGGGGAATCAGAGGCTGGGAATCAGAGGCGGGAAATCAGAGCTGGGGAATCAGAGGCGGGGAAATCAGAGTTGGGGAATCAGAGTCCGGGAATCAGAAATGGGAAATCAGAAAAGGGGAATCAAATATGGGGAATCAGAGGCGGGGAATCAGAGTTGGGGAATCAGAGTCCGGGAATCAGAGATGGGGAATCAGAGGCGGGGAATCAAATATGGGGAATCAGAGACGGGGAATCAGAGTTGGGGAATCAGAGTCCGGGAATCAGATGAGGGGAATCATAGCTGGCGAATCAGAGGCGGGGAATCAGAGGTGGGGAATCATAGGCGGGGAATCAGATATGGGGAATCAGAGGTGGGGTATCAGAGGCGGGGAAACAGAGGCGGGGAATCAGATATGTTGGATCAGAGGTGGGGAATCAGAGGCAGGGAATCAGAGCTGGGGAATCAGAGGCGGGGAATCAGAGTTGGGGAATCAGAGGCAGGGAATCAGATATGGGGAATCAGAGGTGGGGAATCAGAGGCGGGGAAACAGAGGCGGGGAATCAGATATAGGGTATCAGAGGTGGGGAATCAGAGGCGGGGAATCAGTGGCAGGGAATCAGAGGAGGGGATTCAGAGGCGGGGAATCAGAGGCCGGGAATCAGATATGTTGTATCACAGGTGGGGAATCAGAGGCGGGAAATCAGAGCTGGGGATTCAGAGGCGGGGAAATCAGAGTTGGGGAATCAGAGTCCGGGAATCAGAGATGGGAAATCAGAGGAGGGGAATCAAATATGGGGAATCAGAGGCGGGGAATCAGAGTTGGGGAATGAGTCCGGGAATCAGAGATGGGGAATCAGAGGCGGGGAATCAAATATGGGGAATCAGAGGCGGGGAATAAGATGCGGGGAAACAGAGGCGGTGAATCAGATATGGGCAATCAGAGGTGGCGAATCAGAGGTAGAGAATCAGAGATGGGGAAGTAGAGGTGGGGAATCAGATGTGATGAATTAGAGATGGGGAATCAGAGGCGGGGTATCAGAGGCGGGGAATCAGAGTTGGGGAATCAGAAAAGGGGAATCAGATATGGGGAAACAGAGGCCGGGAATCAGAGGCAGGGAAACAGAGGCGGGGAATCAGATATGGGGAATCAGAGGTAGGGAATTAGAGGTTGCGAATCAGAGGCAGGGAATCAGAGGCGGGGAATCAGAGGCGGGGAATCAGAGGCAGGGAATCGGATGAGCGGAATCAGAGGTGGGGAATCAGAGGTGGAGAATCAGAGAAGGGGAATCAGAGGCGGGGAATCAGATGCAGGGAATCAGATGCAGGGAATCAGAGGCGGGGAATCATAGCTGGCGAATCAGAGATGGGGATTCAGAGGCGGGGAATGAGATATGGAGAATCAGAGGCGGGGAATCAGAGGCGGGGAAAAAGAGGTGGGGAATCAGATATGGGGAATCAGAGGTGGCGAATCAAAGGCGGTGAATCAGAGATGGGGAATCAGAGGCGGGGAATCAGAGGCAGGGAATCAGATGCGGGGATTCAGAGGCGGGGAATCAGAGCTGGCGAATCAGAGGCGGGGAATCAGAGGTGGGCAATCAGAGCCGGGGAATCAGATATGGGGAATCAGAGGCGGGGAATCAGAGGCGGGGAAACAGAGGCGGGGAATCAGATATGGGGAATCAGAGGTGGGGAATCAGAGGTTGTGAATCAGAGGGAGGGAATCAGACGCGGGGAATCAGAGGCGGGGATTCAGAGCTGGGGAATCAGAGGCGGGGAATCAGAGTTGTGGAATCAGATATGGGGAATCAGATATGGGGAATCAGAGGCGGGGAATCAGAGGCGGAGAAACAGAGGCGGGGAATCAGATATGGGGAATCAGAGGTGGGGAATCAGGGGCAGGGAATCAGTGGCAGGGAATCAGAGGCGGGGAATCTGAGGCGGGGAATCAGAGGCAGGGAATCAGACACGGGGAATCAGAGGCGGGGAATCAGAGATGGCGAATCAGAGGCGGGGAATCAGAGGCAGGGAATCGGACGCCGGGAATCAGAGGCGGGGAATCAGAGCTGGGGAATCAGAGGCGGGGAATCAGAGTTGGGGAATCAGAGGCGGGGAATCAGATATGGGGAAATAGAGGCGGGGAATCAGATATGGGGAATCAGAGGTGTGGAATCAGAGGTTGGGAATCAGAGGCAGGGAATCAGAGGCGGGGAAACAGAGGCGGGGAATCAGATATGGGGAATCAGAGGTGGCGAATCAAAGGCGGTGAAACAGAGATGGGGAATCAGGGCAGGGAATCAGAGGAAGGGAATCAGAGCTGGGGAAACAGAGGCGGGGAATCAGATATGGGGAATCAGAGGTGGGGAATCAGGGGCGGGGAATCAGTGGCAGGGAATCAGAGCTGGGGAATCAGAGGTGGGGAATCAGAGCTGGGGAAACAGAGGCGGGGAATCAGATATGGGGAATCAGAGGTGGGGAATCAGGGGCGGGGAATCAGTGGCAGGGAATCAGAGGCCGGGTATAAAAGGCGGGGAATCAGAGCTGGGGAATCAGAGGCGGGGAATCAGAGTTGGGGAATCAGAGGAGGGGAATCAGATATGGGGAAACAGAGGCCGGGAATCAGAGGCAGGGAAACAGAGGCGGGGAATCAGATATGGGGAATCAGAGGTGGGGAATTAGAGGTTGCGTATCAGAGACGGGGTATCAGAGGCGGGGAATCAGAGGCAGCGAATCGGATGTGCGGAATCAGAGATGGGGAATCAGAGGTGGGGATTCAGAGGTGGTGAATCAGAGAAGGGGAATCAGAGGCTGTGAATCAGAGGCAGGGAATCAGACGCAGTGAATCAGAGGCGGGGAATCATAGCTTGCGAATTAGAGGAGGGGAATCAGAGTTGGGGAATCAGAGGCGGGGAATCAGATATGGGGAAACAGAGGCGGGGAATCAGAGGCGGGGAAACAGCGGCGGGGAATCAGATATGGGGAATCAGAGGTGGGGAATCAGAGGCAGGAAATCAGATGTGCGGAATCAGAGATGGGGAATCAGAGGCAGGGAATCAGAATCAGAAGCAGGGAATCAGTGGCAGGGAATCAGAGGCCGGGAATAAAAGGCGGGGAATCAGAGGCAGGGAATCGGATGTGCGGAATCAGAGATGGGGAATCAGAGGTGGGGTTCAGAGGTGGTGAATCAGAGAAGGGGAATCAGAGGCTGGGAATCAGAGGCAGGGAATCAGATGCAGGGAATAAGAGGCGGGGAATCATAGCTGGCGAATTAGGGGAGGGGAATCAGCGTTGGGGAATCAGAGGCGGGGAATCAGATATGGGGAAACAGAGGCGGGGAATCAGAGGTGGGGAAACAGAGGCGGGGAATCAGAGATGGGGAATCAGAGGTGGGGAATCAGGGGCAGGGAATCAGTGGCAGGGAATCAGACACGGGGAATCAGAGGCGGGGAATCAGAGGCGGGGAGACAGAGGCGGGGAATCAGAGGCAGGGAATCGGATGTGCGGAATCAGAGATGGGGAATCAGAGGTGGGGATTCAGAGGTGGTGAATCAGAGAAGGGGAATCAGAGGCTGGGAATCAGAGGCAGGGAATCAGACGCAGGGAATGAGGCGGGGAATCATAGCTGGCGAATTAGAGGAGGGGAATCAGAGTTGGGGAATCAGAGGCGGGGAATCATATATGGGGAATCAGAGGTGGGGAATCAGGGGCAGGGAATCAGTGGCAGGGAATCAGAGGCGGGGAATCATAGCTGGCGAATTAGAGGAAGGCAATCAGAGTTGGGGAAACAGAGGCGGGGAATCAGATATGGGGAATCAGAGGTGGGGAATCAGGGGCAGGGAATCAGTGGCAGGGAATCAGACGCGGGGAATCAGAGGCGGGGAATCAGAGGCAGGGAATCAGACACGGGGAATCAGAGGCGGGGAATCAGAGATGGGGAATCAGAGGCGGGGAATCAGAGGCAGGGAATCAGTGGCCGGGAATCAGATGCTGGGAATAAGAGCCCGGGAATCAGAGGTGGGGAAACAGAAGCGGGGAATCAGATATGGGGAATCAGAGGTGGGGAATGAGGGGCGGGGAATCAGTGGCAGGGAATCAGAGGCCGGGAATAAAAGACGGGGAATCAAAGCTGGGGAATCAGAGGCGGGGAATCAGAGTTGGGGAATCAGAGGAGGGGAATCAGATATGGGGAAACAGAGGCCGGGAATCAGAGGCAGGGAAACAGAGGCGGGGAATCAGATATGGGGAATCAGAGGTGGGGAATTAGAGGTTGCGAATCAGAAGCGGGGAATCAGAGGCGGGGAATCAGAGGCAGGGAATCGGATGTGCGGAATCAGTGATGGGGAATCAGAGGTGGGGATTCAGAGGTGGTGAATCAGAGAAGGGGAATCAGAGGCTGGGAATCAGAGGCATGGAATCAGACGCAGGGAATCAGAGGCGGGGAATCATAGCTGGCGAATTAGAGGAGGGGAATCAGAGTTGGGGAATCAGAGGCGGGGAATCAGATATGGGGAAACAGAGGCGGGGAATCAGAGGCGGGGAAACAGAGGCGGGGAATCAGATATGGGGAATCAGAGGTGGGGAATCAGAGGCAGGGAATCAGATGTGCGGAATCAGAGATGGGGAATCAGAGGCAGGGAATCAGAATCAGAAGCAGGGAATCAGAGGCCGGGAATCAGAGGCCGGAATCAGATGCTGGGAATCAGAGGCCTGGAATCAGAGGCGGGGAATCAGAGGCAGGGAATCAGATGCGGGGAATCAGAGGCGGGGAATCAGAGCTGGGGAATCAGAGGCAGGGTATTAGAGTTGGGGAATCAAAGGCGGGGAATCAGATATGGGGAAACAGAGGTGGGGAATCAGAGGCGGGGAAACAGAGGCAGGGAATCAGATATGGGGAATCAGAGGCGGGGAATCAGAGGTGGGGAATCATAGGCAGGGAATCGGATGTGCGGAATCAGAGATGGGTTGTCAGAGGTGGGGAATCAGAGGTGGTGAGTCAGAGATGGGGAATCAGAGGCGGGGAATCAGAGGCAGGGAATCAGAAACGGGGAATCAGAGGCGGGCAATCATAACTGGCGAATCAGAGGAGGGGAATCAGTGGTGGGGAATCAGAGGCGGGGAATCAGATATGGTGAATCAGAGGTGGGGAATCAGAGGCGGGGAAACAGAGGCCGGGAATCAGATATGTTGTATCAGAGGTGGGGAATCAGAGGCGGGAAATCAGAGCTGGGGAATCAGAGGCGGGGAAATCAGAGTTGGGGAATCAGAGTCCGGGAATCAGAGATGGGAAATCAGAGGAGGGGAATCAAATATGGGGAATCAGAGGCGGGGAATCAGAGTTGGGGAATCAGAGTCCGGGAATCAGAGATGGGGAATCAGAGGCGGGGAATCAAATATGGGGAATAAGAGGCGGGGAATCAGAGGCGGGGAAACAGAGGCGGTGAATAAGATATGGGCAATCAGAGGTGGCGAATCAGAGGTAGAGAATCAGAGATGGGGAAGCAGAGATGGGGAATCAGAGGCGGGAAATCAGAGCTGGGGAATCAGAGGCGGGGAATCAGAGTTGGGGAATCAGAGTCCGGGAATCAGAGATGGGGAATCAGAGGCGGGGAATCAAATATGGGGAATCAGAGGCGGGGAATCAGAGGCGGGGAAACAGAGGCGGTGAATCAGATATGGGGAATCAGAGGTGGCGAATCAGAGGTTGAGAATCAGAGATGGGGAAGCAGAGGTGGGGAATCAGATGTGATGAATTAGAGATGGGGAATCAGAGGCGGGGTATCAGAGGCGGCCAATCAGAGGCGGGGAATCAGAGGCGTGGAATCAGATATGGGAAATCAGAGGTGGGGAATCAGAGGCGGGGAAACAGAGGCGGGGAATCAGATATGGGGTATCAGAGGTGGGGAATCAGGGGCGGGGAATCAGTGGCAGGGAATCAGAGGAGGGGATTCAGAGGCGGGGAATCAGAGGCAGGGAATCAGACACTGGGAATCAGAGGCGGTGAATCAGGGATGGGGAATGAGAGGCCGGGAAACAGAGGTGGGGAATCAGAGACCGGGAATCAGAGATGGGGAATCAGAGGCGGGGAATCAGATATGGGGAATCAGAGGCGGGGAATCAGAAGCGGGGAAACAGAGGCGGTGAATCAGATATTCGGAATCAGAGGTTGCAAATCAGAGGTAGAGAATCAGAGATGGGGAAGCAGAGGTGGGGAATCAGATGTGATGAATTAGAGATGGGGAATCAGAGGCGGGGTATCAGAGGTGCCAATCAGAGGCGGTGAAACAGAGGCGGGGAATCAGATATGGGGAAACAGAGGCGGGGAATCAGAGGCAGGGAAACAGAGGCGGGGAATCAGATATGGGGATTCAGAGGTGGGGAATAACAGGTTGCGAATCAGAGGCAGGGAATCAGAGGCGGGGAATCAGAGGCGGGGAATCAGAGGCAGGGAATCGGATGTGCAGAATCAGAGATGGGGAATCAGAGGTGGGGAATCAGAGGTGGTGAATCAGAGATGGGGAATCAAAGGCGTGGAATCAGAGGCAGGGTCAGACACGGGGAATCAGAGGCGGGGAATCAGATGCGGGGAACCAGAGGAGGGGAATCATAGCTGGCGAATCAGAGGCGGGGAATCAGAGGTGGGGAATCATTGGCGGGGAATCAGATATGGGGAATCAGAGGTGGGGAATCAGAGGCGGGGAAACAGAGGCGGGGAATCAGATATGTTGGATCAGAGGTGGGGAATCAGAGGCGGGGAATCAGAGCTGGGGAATCAGAGGCGGGGAATCAGAGTTGGGGAATCAGAGGCAGGGAATCAGATATGGGGAATCAGAGGTGGGGAATCAGAGGCGGGGAAACAGAGGCGGGGAATCAGATATGGGGTATCAGAGGTGGGGAATCAGGGGCGGGGAATCAGTGGCAGGGAATCAGAGGAGGGGATTCAGAGGCGGGGAATCAGAGGCAGGGAATCAGACACTGGGAGTCAGAGGCGGTGAATCAGGGATTGGGAATCAGAGGCCGGGAAACAGAGGTGGGGAATCAGAGACCGGGAATCAGAGATGGAGAATCAGAGGCGGGGAATCAGATATGGGGAATCAGAGGCGGGGAATCAGAGGCAGGGAAACAGAGGCGGTGAGTCAGAGATGGGGAATCAGAGGCGGGGAATCAGAGGCAGGGAATCAGAAACGGGGAATCAGAGGCGGGCAATCATAACTGGCGTATCAGAGGAGGGGAATCAGTGGTGGGGAATCAGAGGCGGGGAATCAGATATGGTGAATCAGAGGTTGGGAATCAGAGGCGGGGAAACAGAGGCCGGGAATCAGATATGTTGTATCAGAGGTGGGGAATCAGAGGCGGGAAATCAGAGCTGGGGAATCAGAGGCGGGGAAATCAGAGTTGGGGAATCAGAGTCCGGGAATCAGAGATGGGAAATCAGAGGAGGGGAATCAAATATGGGGAATCAGAGGCGGGGAATCAGAGTTGGGGAATCAGAGTCCGGGAATCAGAGATGGGGAATCAGAGGCGGGGAATCAAATATGGGGAATCAGAGACGGGGAATCAGAGTTGGGGAATCAGAGTCCGGGAATCAGAGGAGGGGAATCATAGCTGGCGAATCAGAGGCGGGGAATCAGAGGTGGGGAATCATAGGCGGGGAATCAGATATGGGGAATCAGAGGTGGGGAATCAGAGGCGGGGAAACAGAGGCGGGGAATCAGATATGTTGGATCAGAGGTGGGGAATCAGAGGCAGGGAATCAGAGCTGGGGAATCAGAGGCGGGGAATCAGAGTTGGGGAATCAGAGGCAGGGAATCAGATATGGGGAATCAGAGGTGGGGAATCAGAGGCGGGGAAACAGAGGCGGGGAATCAGATATAGGGTATCAGAGGTGGGGAATCAGGGGCGGGGAATCAGTGGCAGGGAATCAGAGGAGGGGATTCAGAGGCGGGGAATCAGAGGCAGGGAATCAGACACTGGGAGTCAGAGGCGGTGAATCAGGGATTGGGAATCAGACGCCGGGAAACAGAGGTGGGGAATCAGAGACCGGGAATCAGAGATGGGGAATCAGAGGCGGGGAATCAGATATGGGGAATCAGAGGCGGGGAATCAGAGGCAGGGAAACAGAGGCGGTGAATCAGATATTGGGAATCAGAGGTGGCGAATCAGAGGTAGAGAATCGGAGATGGGGAAGCAGAGGTGGGGAATCAGATGTGATGAATTAGAGATGGGGAATCAGAGGCGGGGTATCAGAGGTGCCAATCAGAGGCGGGGAAACAGAGGCGGGGAATCAGATATGGGGAATCAGAGGTGGGGAATAAGAGGTTGCGAATCAGATGCAGGGAATCAGAGGCGAGGAATCAGAGGCGGGGAATCAGAGGCAGGGAATCGGATGTGCGGAATCAGAGATGGGGTATCAGAGGTGGGGAATCAGAGGTGGTGAGTCAGACATGGGGAATCAGAGGCGGGGAATCAGAGGCAGGGAATCAGAAACGGGGAATCAGAGGCGGGCAATCATAACTGGCGAATCAGAGGAGGGGAATCAGTGGTGGGGAATCAGAGGCGGGGAATCAGATATGGTGAATCAGAGGTGGGGAATCAGAGGCGGGGAAACAGAGGCCGGGAATCAGATATGTTGTATCACAGGTGGGGAATCAGAGGCGGGAAATCAGAGCTGGGGATTCAGAGGCGGGGAAATCAGAGTTGGGGAATCAGAGTCCGGGAATCAGAGATGGGAAATCAGAGGAGGGGAATCAAATATGGGGAATCAGAGGCGGGGAATCAGAGTTGGGGAATGAGTCCGGGAATCAGAGATGTGGAATCAGAGGCGGGGAATCAAATATGGGGAATCAGAGGCGGGGAATCAGATGCGGGGAAACAGAGGCGGTGAATCAGATATGGGCAATCAGAGGTGGCGAATCAGAGGTAGAGAATCAGAGATGGGGAAGCAGAGGTGGGGAATCAGATGTGATGAATTAGAGATGGGGAATCAGAGGCGGGGTATCAGAGGCGGGGAATCAGAGTTGGGGAATCAGAAAAGGGGAATCAGATATGGGGAAACAGAGGCCGGGAATCAGAGGCAGGGAAACAGAGGCGGGGAATCAGATATGGGGAATCAGAGGTAGGGAATTAGAGGTTGCGAATCAGAGGCAGGGAATCAGAGGCGGGGAATCAGAGGCGGGGAATCAGAGGCAGGGAATCGGATGAGCGGAATCAGAGGTGGGGAATCAGAGGCTGGGAATCAGAGGCGGGAAATCAGAGCTGGGGAATCAGAGGCGGGGAAATCAGAGTTGGGGAATCAGAGTCCGGGAATCAGAAATGGGAAATCAGAAAAGGGGAATCAAATATGGGGAATCAGAGGCGGGGAATCAGAGTTGGGGAATCAGAGTCCGGGAATCAGAGATGGGGAATCAGAGGCGGGGAATCAAATATGGGGAATCAGAGACGGGGAATCAGAGTTGGGGAATCAGAGTCCGGGAATCAGATGAGGGGAATCATAGCTGGCGAATCAGAGGCGGGGAATCAGAGGTGGGGAATCATAGGCGGGGAATCAGATATGGGGAATCAGAGGTGGGGTATCAGAGGCGGGGAAACAGAGGCGGGGAATCAGATATGTTGGATCAGAGGTGGGGAATCAGAGGCAGGGAATCAGAGCTGGGGAATCAGAGGCGGGGAATCAGAGTTGGGGAATCAGAGGCAGGGAATCAGATATGGGGAATCAGAGGTGGGGAATCAGAGGCGGGGAAACAGAGGCGGGGAATCAGATATAGGGTATCAGAGGTGGGGAATCAGAGGCGGGGAATCAGTGGCAGGGAATCAGAGGAGGGGATTCAGAGGCGGGGAATCAGAGGCCGGGAATCAGATATGTTGTATCACAGGTGGGGAATCAGAGGCGGGAAATCAGAGCTGGGGATTCAGAGGCGGGGAAATCAGAGTTGGGGAATCAGAGTCCGGGAATCAGAGATGGGAAATCAGAGGAGGGGAATCAAATATGGGGAATCAGAGGCGGGGAATCAGAGTTGGGGAATGAGTCCGGGAATCAGAGATGGGGAATCAGAGGCGGGGAATCAAATATGGGGAATCAGAGGCGGGGAATAAGATGCGGGGAAACAGAGGCGGTGAATCAGATATGGGCAATCAGAGGTGGCGAATCAGAGGTAGAGAATCAGAGATGGGGAAGTAGAGGTGGGGAATCAGATGTGATGAATTAGAGATGGGGAATCAGAGGCGGGGTATCAGAGGCGGGGAATCAGAGTTGGGGAATCAGAAAAGGGGAATCAGATATGGGGAAACAGAGGCCGGGAATCAGAGGCAGGGAAACAGAGGCGGGGAATCAGATATGGGGAATCAGAGGTAGGGAATTAGAGGTTGCGAATCAGAGGCAGGGAATCAGAGGCGGGGAATCAGAGGCGGGGAATCAGAGGCAGGGAATCGGATGAGCGGAATCAGAGGTGGGGAATCAGAGGTGGAGAATCAGAGAAGGGGAATCAGAGGCGGGGAATCAGATGCAGGGAATCAGATGCAGGGAATCAGAGGCGGGGAATCATAGCTGGCGAATCAGAGATGGGGATTCAGAGGCGGGGAATGAGATATGGAGAATCAGAGGCGGGGAATCAGAGGCGGGGAAAAAGAGGTGGGGAATCAGATATGGGGAATCAGAGGTGGCGAATCAAAGGCGGTGAATCAGAGATGGGGAATCAGAGGCGGGGAATCAGAGGCAGGGAATCAGATGCGGGGATTCAGAGGCGGGGAATCAGAGCTGGCGAATCAGAGGCGGGGAATCAGAGGTGGGCAATCAGAGCCGGGGAATCAGATATGGGGAATCAGAGGCGGGGAATCAGAGGCGGGGAAACAGAGGCGGGGAATCAGATATGGGGAATCAGAGGTGGGGAATCAGAGGTTGTGAATCAGAGGGAGGGAATCAGACGCGGGGAATCAGAGGCGGGGATTCAGAGCTGGGGAATCAGAGGCGGGGAATCAGAGTTGTGGAATCAGATATGGGGAATCAGATATGGGGAATCAGAGGCGGGGAATCAGAGGCGGAGAAACAGAGGCGGGGAATCAGATATGGGGAATCAGAGGTGGGGAATCAGGGGCAGGGAATCAGTGGCAGGGAATCAGAGGCGGGGAATCTGAGGCGGGGAATCAGAGGCAGGGAATCAGACACGGGGAATCAGAGGCGGGGAATCAGAGATGGCGAATCAGAGGCGGGGAATCAGAGGCAGGGAATCGGACGCCGGGAATCAGAGGCGGGGAATCAGAGCTGGGGAATCAGAGGCGGGGAATCAGAGTTGGGGAATCAGAGGCGGGGAATCAGATATGGGGAAATAGAGGCGGGGAATCAGATATGGGGAATCAGAGGTGTGGAATCAGAGGTTGGGAATCAGAGGCAGGGAATCAGAGGCGGGGAAACAGAGGCGGGGAATCAGATATGGGGAATCAGAGGTGGCGAATCAAAGGCGGTGAAACAGAGATGGGGAATCAGGGCAGGGAATCAGAGGAAGGGAATCAGAGCTGGGGAAACAGAGGCGGGGAATCAGATATGGGGAATCAGAGGTGGGGAATCAGGGGCGGGGAATCAGTGGCAGGGAATCAGAGCTGGGGAATCAGAGGTGGGGAATCAGAGCTGGGGAAACAGAGGCGGGGAATCAGATATGGGGAATCAGAGGTGGGGAATCAGGGGCGGGGAATCAGTGGCAGGGAATCAGAGGCCGGGTATAAAAGGCGGGGAATCAGAGCTGGGGAATCAGAGGCGGGGAATCAGAGTTGGGGAATCAGAGGAGGGGAATCAGATATGGGGAAACAGAGGCCGGGAATCAGAGGCAGGGAAACAGAGGCGGGGAATCAGATATGGGGAATCAGAGGTGGGGAATTAGAGGTTGCGTATCAGAGACGGGGTATCAGAGGCGGGGAATCAGAGGCAGCGAATCGGATGTGCGGAATCAGAGATGGGGAATCAGAGGTGGGGATTCAGAGGTGGTGAATCAGAGAAGGGGAATCAGAGGCTGTGAATCAGAGGCAGGGAATCAGACGCAGTGAATCAGAGGCGGGGAATCATAGCTTGCGAATTAGAGGAGGGGAATCAGAGTTGGGGAATCAGAGGCGGGGAATCAGATATGGGGAAACAGAGGCGGGGAATCAGAGGCGGGGAAACAGCGGCGGGGAATCAGATATGGGGAATCAGAGGTGGGGAATCAGAGGCAGGAAATCAGATGTGCGGAATCAGAGATGGGGAATCAGAGGCAGGGAATCAGAATCAGAAGCAGGGAATCAGTGGCAGGGAATCAGAGGCCGGGAATAAAAGGCGGGGAATCAGAGGCAGGGAATCGGATGTGCGGAATCAGAGATGGGGAATCAGAGGTGGGGTTCAGAGGTGGTGAATCAGAGAAGGGGAATCAGAGGCTGGGAATCAGAGGCAGGGAATCAGATGCAGGGAATAAGAGGCGGGGAATCATAGCTGGCGAATTAGGGGAGGGGAATCAGCGTTGGGGAATCAGAGGCGGGGAATCAGATATGGGGAAACAGAGGCGGGGAATCAGAGGTGGGGAAACAGAGGCGGGGAATCAGAGATGGGGAATCAGAGGTGGGGAATCAGGGGCAGGGAATCAGTGGCAGGGAATCAGACACGGGGAATCAGAGGCGGGGAATCAGAGGCGGGGAGACAGAGGCGGGGAATCAGAGGCAGGGAATCGGATGTGCGGAATCAGAGATGGGGAATCAGAGGTGGGGATTCAGAGGTGGTGAATCAGAGAAGGGGAATCAGAGGCTGGGAATCAGAGGCAGGGAATCAGACGCAGGGAATGAGGCGGGGAATCATAGCTGGCGAATTAGAGGAGGGGAATCAGAGTTGGGGAATCAGAGGCGGGGAATCATATATGGGGAATCAGAGGTGGGGAATCAGGGGCAGGGAATCAGTGGCAGGGAATCAGAGGCGGGGAATCATAGCTGGCGAATTAGAGGAAGGCAATCAGAGTTGGGGAAACAGAGGCGGGGAATCAGATATGGGGAATCAGAGGTGGGGAATCAGGGGCAGGGAATCAGTGGCAGGGAATCAGACGCGGGGAATCAGAGGCGGGGAATCAGAGGCAGGGAATCAGACACGGGGAATCAGAGGCGGGGAATCAGAGATGGGGAATCAGAGGCGGGGAATCAGAGGCAGGGAATCAGTGGCCGGGAATCAGATGCTGGGAATAAGAGCCCGGGAATCAGAGGTGGGGAAACAGAAGCGGGGAATCAGATATGGGGAATCAGAGGTGGGGAATGAGGGGCGGGGAATCAGTGGCAGGGAATCAGAGGCCGGGAATAAAAGACGGGGAATCAAAGCTGGGGAATCAGAGGCGGGGAATCAGAGTTGGGGAATCAGAGGAGGGGAATCAGATATGGGGAAACAGAGGCCGGGAATCAGAGGCAGGGAAACAGAGGCGGGGAATCAGATATGGGGAATCAGAGGTGGGGAATTAGAGGTTGCGAATCAGAAGCGGGGAATCAGAGGCGGGGAATCAGAGGCAGGGAATCGGATGTGCGGAATCAGTGATGGGGAATCAGAGGTGGGGATTCAGAGGTGGTGAATCAGAGAAGGGGAATCAGAGGCTGGGAATCAGAGGCATGGAATCAGACGCAGGGAATCAGAGGCGGGGAATCATAGCTGGCGAATTAGAGGAGGGGAATCAGAGTTGGGGAATCAGAGGCGGGGAATCAGATATGGGGAAACAGAGGCGGGGAATCAGAGGCGGGGAAACAGAGGCGGGGAATCAGATATGGGGAATCAGAGGTGGGGAATCAGAGGCAGGGAATCAGATGTGCGGAATCAGAGATGGGGAATCAGAGGCAGGGAATCAGAATCAGAAGCAGGGAATCAGAGGCCGGGAATCAGAGGCCGGAATCAGATGCTGGGAATCAGAGGCCTGGAATCAGAGGCGGGGAATCAGAGGCAGGGAATCAGATGCGGGGAATCAGAGGCGGGGAATCAGAGCTGGGGAATCAGAGGCAGGGTATTAGAGTTGGGGAATCAAAGGCGGGGAATCAGATATGGGGAAACAGAGGTGGGGAATCAGAGGCGGGGAAACAGAGGCAGGGAATCAGATATGGGGAATCAGAGGCGGGGAATCAGAGGTGGGGAATCATAGGCAGGGAATCGGATGTGCGGAATCAGAGGCGGGGAATCAGAGTTGGGGAATCAGAGGCGTGGAATTAGATATGGCGAAACAGAGGAGGGGAATCAGAGACGGGGGAACAGAGGCGGGGAATCAGATATGGGGAATCAGCGGTGGCGAATTAAAGGCGGTGTATCAGAGATGGGGAATCAGGGCAGGGAATCAGAGGCAGGGAATCAAACACGGGGAATCAGAGGCGGGGAATCAGAGCTGGGGAATCAGAGGCGGGGATTCAGAGTTGGGGAATCAGAGGCGGGGAAACAGAGGCGGGGAATCAGATATGGGGAATCAGAGGAGGGGAATTAGAGGTTGGGAATCAGAAGCAGGGAATCAGAGGCGGGGAATCAGAGGCGGGGAATCAGAGGCAGGGAATCCGATGTGCGGAATCGGAGATGGGGAATCAGAGGCAGGGAATCAGAGGCGGGGAATCAGAGGCGGAGAATCAGAGGCCGGGAATCAGATATGGGGAAACAGAGGTGGGGAATCAGAGGCGGGGAAACAGAGGCGGGGAATCAGATATGGGGAATCAGAGGTGGGGAATCAGAGGTTGGGAATCAGAGGCAGGGAATGAGAGGCTGGGAATCAGATGCAGGGAATCAGATGCGGGGAATCAGAGGCGGGGAATCAGAGCTGGGGAATCAGAGGTGGGGAATCAGAGTTGGGGAATCAGAGTCGGGGACTTAGATATGGGGAAACAGAGGCGGGGAATCAGAGGCGGGGAAACAGACGCGGGGAATCAGAGGCGGGGATTCAGAGCTGGGGAATCAGAGGCGGGGAATCAGAGTTGGGGAATCAGAGGCGGGGATTCAGATATGGGGAATCAGAGGCGGGGAATCAGAGGCGGGGAAACAGAGGCAGGGAATCAGATATGGGGAATCAGAGGTGGGGTATCAGGGGCAGGGAATCAGTGGCAGGGAATCAGAGGCGGGGAATCAGAGGCGGGGAATCAGAGGCAGGGAATCAGACACGGGGAATCAGATATGGGGAAACAGAGGCGGGGAATCAGAGGCGGGCAAACAGAGGCGGGGAATTAGATATGGGGAATCAGAGGTGGGGAATCAGAGGTGGTGAATCAGAGATGGGGAATCACAGGCGGGGAATCAGAGGCAGGGAATAGAACGCGGGGAATCAGAGGCGGGGAATCAGAGCTGGGGAATCAGAGGCGGGGAATCATAGTTGGGAATCAGAGGCGGGGAATCAGATATGGGGAAACAGAGGCGGGGAATCAAAGGCGGGGAAACAGAGGCGGGGAGTCAGATATGGGGAATCGGATGCGGGGAATCAGAGGCGGGGAATCAGAGCTGGGGAATCAGAGGCGGGGTATCAGAGTTGGGGCATCTGAGGTGGGGAATTAGATATGGGGAAACAGAGGCGGGGAATCAGAGGCGGGGAAACAGAGGCGGGGAATCAGATATGGGGAATCAGAGGTGGGGAATCAGAGGCAGGGAATCAGATGTGCGGAATCAGAGATGGGGAATCAGAGGCAGGGAATCAGAATCAGAAGCGGGGAATCAGAGGCCGGGAATCAGAGGCCGGGATTCAGATGCCGGGAATAAGAGGCCGGGAATCAGTGGTGGGGAATCAGAGTCCGGGAATCAGAGATGGGGATTCAGAGGCGGGGAATGATATATGGGGAATCAGAGGCGGGGAATCAGAGGCGGGGTAACAGAGGTGGGGAATCAGATATGGGGAATCAGAGGTGGCGAATCAAAGGCGGTGAATCAGAGATGGGGAATCAGAGGCGGGGAATCAGAGCTGGGGAATCAGAGGCGGGGAATCAGAGTTGGGGAATCAGAGGCGGGGAATCAGATATGGGGAAACAGGGGCGGGGAATCAGAGGCAGGGAAACAGAGGCGGGGAATCAGATATGGGGAATCAGGGGTGGGGAATCAGAGGTTGGGAATCAGAGGCAGGGAATCAGAGGCGTGGAAACACAGGCGGGGTTTCAGATGTGGTGAATCAGAGATGGGGAATCAGAGGCAGGGAATCAGAATCAGAAGCGGGGTATCAGTGGCCGGGAATCAGAGGAAGGTAATCAGAGGCAGGGGATCAAACACGGGGAATCAGAGGCTGGGAATCAGAGCTGGGGAATCAGAGGCGGGGAATCAGAGCTGGGGAATCACAGGCGGGGAATCAGAGATGGGGAATCAGAGGCGGGGAATCAGAGGCAGGGAATCAGATGCGGGGAATCAGAGGCGGGGAATCAGATGTGGGCAATCAGAGGTGGCGAATCAGAGGTAGAGAATCAGAGATGGGGAAGCAGAGATGGGGAATCAGAGGCGGGAAATCAGAGCTGGGGAATCAGAGGCGGGGAATCAGAGTTGGGGAATCAGAGTCCGGGAATCAGAGATGGGGAATCAGAGGCGGGGAATCAAATATGGGGAATCAGAGGCGGGGAATCAGAGGCGGGGAAACAGAGGCGGTGAATCAGATATGGGGAATCAGAGGTGGCGAATCAGAGGTTGAGAATCAGAGATGGGGAAGCAGAGGTGGGGAATCAGATGTGATGAATTAGAGATTGGGAATCAGAGGCGGGGTATCAGAGGCGGCCAATCAGAGGCGGGGAATCAGAGGCGTGGAATCAGATATGGGAAATCAGAGGTGGGGAATCAGAGGCGGGGAAACAGAGGCGGGGAATCAGATATGGGGTATCAGAGGTGGGGAATCAGGGGCGGGGAATCAGTGGCAGGGAATCAGAGGAGGGGATTCAGAGGCGGGGAATCAGAGGCAGGGAATCAGACACTGGGAATCAGAGGCGGTGAATCAGGGATGGGGAATGAGAGGCCGGGAAACAGAGGTGGTGAATCAGAGACCGGGAATCAGAGATAGGGAATCAGAGGCGGGGAATCAGATATGGGGAATCAGAGGCGGGGAATCAGAAGCGGGGAAACAGAGGCGGTGAATCAGATATTCGGAATCAGAGGTTGCGAATCAGAGGTAGAGAATCAGAGATGGGGAAGCAGAGGTGGGGAATCAGATGTGATGAATTAGAGATGGGGAATCAGAGGCGGGGTATCAGAGGTGCCAATCAGAGGCGGTGAAACAGAGGCGGGGAATCAGATATGGGGAAACAGAGGCGGGGAATCAGAGGCAGGGAAACAGAGGCGGGGAATCAGATATGGGGATTCAGAGGTGGGGAATAACAGGTTGCGAATCAGAGGCAGGGAATCAGAGGCGGGGAATCAGAGGCGGGGAATCAGAGGCAGGGAATCGGATGTGCAGAATCAGAGATGGGGAATAAGAGGTGGGGAATCAGAGGTGGTGAATCAGAGATGGGGAATCAAAGGCGTGGAATCAGAGGCAGGGTCAGACACGGGGAATCAGAGGCGGGGAATCAGATGCGGGGAACCAGAGGAGGGGAATCATAGCTGGCGAATCAGAGGCGGGGAATCAGAGGTGGGGAATGATAGGCGGGGAATCAGATATGGGGAATCAGAGGTGGGGAATCAGAGGCGGGGAAACAGAGGCGGGGAATCAGATATGTTGGATCAGAGGTGGGGAATCAGAGGCGGGGAATCAGAGCTGGGGAATCAGAGGCGGGGAATCAGAGTTGGGGAATCAGAGGCAGGGAATCAGATATGGGGAATCAGAGGTGGGGAATCAGAGGCGGGGAAACAGAGGCGGGGAATCAGATATGGGGTATCAGAGGTGGGGAATCAGGGGCGGGGAATCAGTGGCAGGGAATCAGAGGAGGGGATTCAGAGGCGGGGAATCAGAGGCAGGGAATCAGACACTGGGAGTCAGAGGCGGTGAATCAGGGATTGGGAATCAGAGGCCGGGAAACAGAGGTGGGGAATCAGAGACCGGGAATCAGAGATGGGGAATCAGAGGCGGGGAATCAGATATGGGGAATCAGAGGCGGGGAATCAGAGGCAGGGAAACAGAGGCGGTGAGTCAGAGATGGGGAATCAGAGGCGGGGAATCAGAGGCAGGGAATCAGAAACGGGGAATCAGAGGCGGGCAATCATAACTGGCGAATCAGTGGAGGGGAATCAGTGGTGGGGAATCAGAGGCGGGGAATCAGATATGGGGAATCAGAGGTGGGGAATCAGAGGCGGGGAAACAGAGGCCGGGAATCAGATATGTTGTATCAGAGGTGGGGAATCAGAGGCGGGAAATCAGAGCTGGGGAATCAGAGGCGGGGAAATCAGAGTTGGGGAATCAGAGTCCGGGAATCAGAGATGGGAAATCAGAGGAGGGGAATCAAATATGGGGAATCAGAGGCGGGGAATCAGAGTTGGGGAATCAGAGTCCGGGAATCAGAGATGGGGAATCAGAGGCGGGGAATCAAATATGGGGAATCAGAGACGGGGAATCAGAGTTGGGGAATCAGAGTCCGGGAATCAGAGGAGGGGAATCATAGCTGGCGAATCAGAGGCGGGGAATCAGAGGTGGGGAATCATAGGCGGGGAATCAGATATGGGGAATCAGAGGTGGGGAATCAGAGGCGGGGAAACAGAGGCGGGGAATCAGATATGTTGGATCAGAGGTGGGGAATCAGAGGCAGGGAATCAGAGCTGGGGAATCAGAGGCGGGGAATCAGAGTTGGGGAATCAGAGGCAGGGAATCAGATATGGGGAATCAGAGGTGGGGAATCAGAGGCGGGGAAACAGAGGCGGGGAATCAGATATAGGGTATCAGAGGTGGGGAATCAGGGGCGGGGAATCAGTGGCAGGGAATCAGAGGAGGGGATTCAGAGGCGGGGAATCAGAGGCAGGGAATCAGACACTGGGAGTCAGAGGCGGTGAATCAGGGATTGGGAATCAGACGCCGAGAAACAGAGGTGGGGAATCAGAGACCGGGAATCAGAGATGGGGAATCAGAGGCGGGGAATCAGATATGGGGAATCAGAGGCGGGGAATCAGAGGCAGGGAAACAGAGGCGGTGAATCAGATATTGGGAATCAGAGGTGGCGAATCAGAGGTAGAGAATCGGAGATGGGGAAGCAGAGGTGGGGAATCAGATGTGATGAATTAGAGATGGGGAATCAGAGGCGGGGTATCAGAGGTGCCAATCAGAGGCGGGGAAGCAGAGGCGGGGAATCAGATATGGGGAATCAGAGGTGGGGAATAAGAGGTTGCGAATCAGAGGCAGGGAATCAGAGGCGGGGAATCAGAGGCGGGGAATCAGAGGCAGGGAATCGGATGTGCGGAATCAGAGATGGGGTATCAGAGGTGGGGAATCAGAGGTGGTGAGTCAGACATGGGGAATCAGAGGCGGGGAATCAGAGGCAGGGAATCAGAAACGGGGAATCAGAGGCGGGCAATCATAACTGGCGAATCAGAGGAGGGAAATCAGTGGTGGGGAATCAGAGGCGGGGAATCAGATATGGTGAATCAGAGGTGGGGAATCAGAGGCGGGGAAACAGAGGCCGGGAATCAGATATGTTGTATCACAGGTGGGGAATCAGAGGCGGGAAATCAGAGCTGGGGATTCAGAGGCGGGGAAATCAGAGTTGGGGAATCAGAGTCCGGGAATCAGAGATGGGAAATCAGAGGAGGGGAATCAAATATGGGGAATCAGAGGCGGGGAATCAGAGTTGGGGAATGAGTCCGGGAATCAGAGATGGTGAATTAGAGGCGGGGAATCAAATATGGGGAATCAGAGGCGGGGAATCAGATGCGGGGAAACAGAGGCGGTGAATCAGATATGGGCAATCAGAGGTGGCGAATCAGAGGTAGAGAATCAGAGATGGGGAAGCAGAGGTGGGGAATCAGATGTGATGAATTAGAGATGGGGAATCAGAGGCGGGGTATCAGAGGCGGGGAATCAGAGTTGGGGAATCAGAAAAGGGGAATCAGATATGGGGAAACAGAGGCCGGGAATCAGAGGCAGGGAAACAGAGGCGGGGAATCAGATATGGGGAATCAGAGGTAGGGAATTAGAGGTTGCGAATCAGAGGCAGGGAATCAGAGGCGGGGAATCAGAGGCGGGGAATCAGAGGCAGGGAATCGGATGAGCGGAATCAGAGGTGGGGAATCAGAGGTGGAGAATCAGAGAAGGGGAATCAGAGGCGGGGAATCAGATGCAGGGAATCAGATGCAGGGAATCAGAGGCGGGGAATCATAGCTGGCGAATCAGAGGAGGGGAATCAGAGTTGGGGAATCAGAAGCGGGGAATCAGATATGGGGAAACAGAGGCGGGGAATTAGAGGCGGGGAAACAGAGGCGGGGAATCAGATATGGGGATTCAGAGGTGGGGAATCAGAGGTTGGGAATCAGAGGCAGGGAATCAGAGGCGGGGAATCAGAGGCAGGGAAACAGATGCGGGGAATCAGAGGCAGGGAATCAGAGCTGGGGAATCAGAGGCGGGGAATCAGAGTTGGGGAATCAGAGGCGTGGAATAAGATATGGCGAAACAGAGGAGGGGAATCAGAGACGGGGAAACAGAGGCGGGGAATCAGATATGGGGAATCAGCGGTGGCGAATTAAAGGCGGTGTATCAGAGATGGGGAATCAGGGCAGGGAATCAGAGGCAGGGAATAAAACACGGGGAATCAGAGGCGGGGAATCAGAGCTGGGGAATCAGAGGCGGGGATTCAGAGTTGGGGAATCAGAGGCGGGGAAAAAGAGGCGGGGAATCAGATATGGGGAATCAGAGGTGGGGAATTAGAGGTTGGGAATCAGAAGCAGGGAATCAGAGGCGGGGAATCAGAGGCAGGGGATCCGATGTGCGGAATCGGAGATGGGGAATCAGAGGCAGGGAATCAGAGGCGGGGAATCAGAGGCGGAGAATCAGAGGCCGGGAATCAGATATGGGGAAACAGAGGCGGGGAATCAGAGGCGGGGAAACAGAGGCGGGGAATCAGATATGGGGAATCAGAGGTGGGGAATCAGAGGTTGGGAATCAGAGGCAGGGAATCAGAGGCTGGGAATCAGATGCAGGGAATCAGATGCGGGGAATCAGAGGCGGGGAATCAGAGCTGGGGAATCAGAGGTGGGGAATCAGAGTTGGGGAATCAGAGTCGGGGACTTAGATATGGGGAAACAGAGGCGGGGAATCAGAGGCGTGGAAACAGACGCGGGGAATCAGAGGCGGGGATTCAGAGCTGGGGAATCAGAGGCGGGGAATCAGAGTTGGGGAATCAGAGGCGGGGATTCAGATATGGGGAATCAGAGGCGGGGAATCAGAGGCGGGGAAACAGAGGCAGGGAATCAGATATGGGGAATCAGAGGTGGGGTATCAGGGGCAGGGAATCAGTGGCAGGGAATCAGAGGCGGGGAATCAGAGGCGGGGAATCAGAGGCAGGGAATCAGACACGGGGAATCAGATATGGGGAAACAGAGGCGGGGAATCAGAGGCGGGCAAACAGAGGCGGGAAATTAGATATGGGGAATCAGAGGTGGGGAATCAGAGGTGGTGAATCAGAGATGGGGAATCACAGGCAGGGAATCAGAGGCAGGGAATAGAACGCGGGGAATCAGAGGCGGGGAATCAGAGCTGGGGAATCAGAGGCGGGGAATCATAGTTGGGAATCAGAGGCGGGGAATCAGATATGGGGAAACAGAGGCGGGGAATCAAAGGCGGGGAAAGAGAGGCGGGGAGTCAGATATGGGGAATCGGATGCGGGGAATCAGAGGCGGGGAATCAGAGCTGGGGAATCAGAGGCGGGGTATCAGAGTTGGTGCATCTGAGGTGGGGAATTAGATATGGGAAAACAGAGGCGGGGAATCAGAGGCGGGGAAACAGAGGCGGGGAATCAGATATGGGGAATCAGAGGTGGGGAATCAGAGGCAGGGAATCAGATGTGCGGAATCAGAGATGGGGAATCAGAGGCAGGGAATCAGAATCAGAAGCGGGGAATCAGAGGCCGGGAATCAGAGGCCGGGATTCAGATGCCGGGAATAAGAGGCCAGGAATCAGAGGTGGGGAATCAGAGTCCGGGAATCAGAGATGGGGATTCAGAGGCGGGGAATGATATATGGGGAATCAGAGGCGGGGAATCAGAGGCGGGGTAACAGAGGTGGGGAATCAGATATGGGGAATCAGAGGTGGCGAATCAAAGGCGGTGAATCAGAGATGGGGAATCAGAGGCGGGGAATCAGAGGCAGGGAATCAAACACGGGGAATCAGAGGCGGGGAATCAGAGCTGGGGAATCAGAGGCGGGGAATCAGAGGCCGGGATTCAGATGCCGGGAATAAGAGGCCGGGAATCAGAGTTGGGGAATCAGAGTCCGGGAATCAGAGGAGGGGAATCATAGCTGTCGAATCAGAGGCGGGGATTCAGAGGTGGGGAATCATAGGCGGGGAATCAGATATGGGGAATCAGAGGTGGGGAATCAGAGGCGGGGAAACAGAGGCGGGGAATCAGATATGTTGGATCAGAGGTGGGGAATCAGAGGCAGGGAATCAGAGCTGGGGAATCAGAGGCGGGGAATCAGAGTTGGGGAATCAGAGGCAGGGAATCAGATATGGGGAATCAGAGGTGGGGAATCAGAGGCGGGGAAACAGAGGCGGGGAATCAGATATAGGGTATCAGAGGTGGGGAATCAGGGGCGGGGAATCAGAGGCAGGGAATCAGACACTGGGAGTCAGAGGCGGTGAATCAGGGATTGGGAATCAGACGCCGGGAAACAGAGGTGGGGAATCAGAGACCGGGAATCAGAGATGGGGAATCAGAGGCGGGGAATCAGATATGGGGAATCAGAGGCGGGGAATCAGAGGCAGGGAAACAGAGGCGGTGAATCAGATATTGGGAATCAGAGGTGGCGAATCAGAGGTAGAGAATCGGAGATGGGGAAGCAGAGGTGGGGAATCAGATGTGATGAATTAGAGATGGGGAATCAGAGGCGGGGTATCAGAGGTGCCAATCAGAGGCGGGGAAACAGAGGCGGGGAATCAGATATGGGGAATCAGAGGTGGGGAATAAGAGGTTGCGAATCAGATGCAGGGAATCAGAGGCGAGGAATCAGAGGCGGGGAATCAGAGGCAGGGAATCGGATGTGCGGAATCAGAGATGGGGTATCAGAGGTGGGGAATCAGAGGTGGTGAGTCAGACATGGGGAATCAGATGCGGGGAATCAGAGGCAGGGAATCAGAAACGGGGAATCAGAGGCGGGCAATCATAACTGGCGAATCAGAGGAGGGGAATCAGTGGTGGGGAATCAGAGGCGGGGAATCAGATATGGTGAATCAGAGGTGGGGAATCAGAGGCGGGGAAACAGAGGCCGGGAATCAGATATGTTGTATCACAGGTGGGGAATCAGAGGCGGGAAATCAGAGCTGGGGATTCAGAGGCGGGGAAATCAGAGTTGGGGAATCAGAGTCCGGGAATCAGAGATGGGAAATCAGAGGAGGGGAATCAAATATGGGGAATCAGAGGCGGGGAATCAGAGTTGGGGAATGAGTCCGGGAATCAGAGATGTGGAATCAGAGGCGGGGAATCAAATATGGGGAATCAGAGGCGGGGAATCAGATGCGGGGAAACAGAGGCGGTGAATCAGATATGGGCAATCAGAGGTGGCGAATCAGAGGTAGAGAATCAGAGATGGGGAAGCAGAGGTGGGGAATCAGATGTGATGAATTAGAGATGGGGAATCAGAGGCGGGGTATCAGAGGCGGGGAATCAGAGTTGGGGAATCAGAAAAGGGGAATCAGATATGGGGAAACAGAGGCCGGGAATCAGAGGCAGGGAAACAGAGGCGGGGAATCAGATATGGGGAATCAGAGGTAGGGAATTAGAGGTTGCGAATCAGAGGCAGGGAATCAGAGGCGGGGAATCAGAGGCGGGGAATCAGAGGCAGGGAATCGGATGAGCGGAATCAGAGGTGGGGAATCAGAGGTGGAGAATCAGAGAAGGGGAATCAGAGGCGGGGAATCAGATATGGGGAAACAGAGGCGGGGAAACAGAGGCGGGGAATCAGATATGGGGATTCAGAGGTGGGGAATCAGAGGTTGGGAATCAGAGGCAGGGAATCAGAGGCGGGGAATCAGAGGCAGGGAATCAGATGCGGGGAATCAGAGGCAGGGAATCAGAGCTGGGGAATCAGAGGCGGGGAATCAGAGTTGGGGAATCAGAGGCGTGGAATTCGATATGGCGAAACAGAGGAGGGGAATCAGAGGCGGGGAAACAGAGGCAGGGAATCAGATATGGCGAATCAGAGGCGGGGAATCAGAGGTGGGGAATCATAGGCAGGGAATTGGATGTGCGGAATCAGAGATGGGTTGTCAGAGGTGGGGAATCAGAGGTGGTGAGTCAGAGATGGGGAATCAGAGGCGGGGAATCAGAGGCAGGGAATCAGAAACGGTGAATCAGAGGCGGGCAATCATAACTGGCGAATCAGAGGAGGGGAATCAGTGGTGGGGAAACAGAGGCAGGGAATCAGATATGTTGTATCAGAGGTGGGGAATCAGAGGCGGGAAATCAGAGCTGGGGAATCAGAGGCGGGGAAATCAGAGTTGGGGAATCAGAGTCCGGGAATCTGAGATGGGAAATCAGAGGAGGGGAATCAAATATGGGGAATCAGAGGCGGGGAATCAGAGTTGGGGAATCAGAGTCCGGGAATCAGAGATGGGGAATCAGAGGCGGGGAATCAAATATGGGGAATAAGAGGCGGGGAATCAGAGGCGGGGAAACAGAGGCGGTGAATCAGATATGGGCAATCAGAGGTGGCGAATCAGAGGTAGAGAATCAGAGATGGGGAAGCAGAGATGGGGAATCAGAGGCGGGAAATCAGAGCTGGGGAATCAGAGGCGGGGAATCAGAGTTGGGGAATCAGAGTCCGGGAATCAGAGATGGGGAATCAGAGGCGGGGAATCAAATATGGGGAATCAGAGGCGGGGAATCAGAGGCGGGGAAACAGAGGCGGTGAATCAGATATGGGGAATCAGAGGTGGCGAATCAGAGGTTGAGAATCAGAGATGGGGAAGCAGAGGTGGGGAATCAGATGTGATGAATTAGAGATGGGGAATCAGAGGCGGGGTATCAGAGGTGGCCAATCAGAGGCGGGGAATCAGAGGCGTGGAATCAGATATGGGAAATCAGAGGTGGGGAATCAGAGGCGGGGAAACAGAGGCGGGGAATCAGATATGGGGTATCAGAGGTGGGGAATCAGGTTCGGGGAATCAGTGGCAGGGAATCAGAGGAGGGTCTTCAGAGGCGGGGAATCAGAGGCAGGGAATCAGACACTGGGAATCAGAGGCGGTGAATCAGGGATGGGGAATGAGAGGCCGGGAAACAGAGGTGGTGAATCAGAGACCGGGAATCAGAGATGGGGAATCAGAGGCGGGGAATCAGATATGGGGAATCAGAGGCGGGGAATCAGAAGCGGGGAAACAGAGGCGGTGAATCAGATATTCGGAATCAGAGGTTGCGAATCAGAGGTAGAGAATCAGAGATGGGGAAGCAGAGGTGGGGAATCAGATGTGATGAATTAGAGATGGGGAATCAGAGGCGGGGTATCAGAGGTGCCAATCAGAGGCGGTGAAACAGAGGCGGGGAATCAGATATGGGGAAACAGAGGCGGGGAATCAGAGGCAGGGAAACAGAGGCGGGGAATCAGATATGGGGATTCAGAGGTGGGGAATAACAGGTTGCGAATCAGAGGCAGGGAATCAGAGGCGGGGAATCAGAGGCGGGGAATCAGAGGCAGGGAATCGGATGTGCAGAATCAGAGATGGGGAATCAGAGGTGGGGAATCAGAGGTGGTGAATCAGAGATGGGGAATCAAAGGCGTGGAATCAGAGGCAGGGTCAGACACGGGGAATCAGAGGCGGGGAATCAGATGCGGGGAACCAGAGGAGGGGAATCATAGCTGGCGAATCAGAGTCGGGGAATCAGAGGTGGGGAATCAGAGGTGGGGAATCAGAGGCGGGGAAACAGAGGCGGGGAATCAGATATGTTGGATCAGAGGTGGGGAATCAGAGGCGGGGAATCAGAGCTGGGGAATCAGAGGCGGGGAATCAGAGTTGGGGAATCAGAGGCAGGGAATCAGATATGGGGAATCAGAGGTGGGGAATCAGAGGCGGGGAAACAGAGGCGGGGTATCAGATATGGGGTATCAGAGGTGGGGAATCAGGGGCGGGGAATCAGTGGCAGGGAATCAGAGGAGGGGATTCAGAGACGGGGAATCAGAGGCAGGGAATCAGACACTGGGAGTCAGAGGCGGTGAATCAGGGATTGGGGATCAGAGGCCGGGAAACAGAGGTGGGGAATCAGAGACCGGGAATCAGAGATGGGGAATCAGAGGCGGGGAATCAGATATGGGGAATCAGAGGCGGGGAATCAGAGGCAGGGAAACAGAGGCGGTGAGTCAGAGGTGGGGAATCAGAGGTGGGGAATCAGAGGCGGGGAAACAGAGGCGGGGAATCAGATATGTTGGATCAGAGGTGGGGAATCAGAGGCGGGGAATCAGAGCTGGGGAATCAGAGGCGGGGAATCAGAGTTGGGGAATCAGAGGCAGGGAATCAGATATGGGGAATCAGAGGTGGGGAATCAGAGGCGGGGAAACAGAGGCGGGGAATCAGATATGGGGTATCAGAGGTGGGGAATCAGGGGCGGGGAATCAGTGGCAGGGAATCAGAGGAGGGGATTCAGAGACGGGGAATCAGAGGCAGGGAATCAGACACTGGGAGTCAGAGGCGGTGAATCAGGGATTGGGAATCAGAGGCCGGGAAACAGAGGTGGGGAATCAGAGACCGGGAATCAGAGATGGGGAATCAGAGGCGGGGAATCAGATATGGGGAATCAGAGGCGGGGAATCAGAGGCAGGGAAACAGAGGCAGTGAGTCAGAGATGGGGAATCAGAGGCGGGGAATCAGAGGCAGGGAATCAGAAACGGGGAATCAGAGGCGGGCAATCATAACTGGCGAATCAGAGGAGGGGAATCAGTGGTGGGGAATCAGAGGCGGGGAATCAGATATGGTGAATCAGAGGTGGGGAATCAGAGGCGGGGAAACAGAGGCCGGGAATCAGATATGTTGTATCAGAGGTGGGGAATCAGAGGCGGGAAATCAGAGCTGGGGAATCAGAGGCGGGGAAATCAGAGTTGGGGAATCAGAGTCCGGGAATCAGAGATGGGAAATCAGAGGAGGGGAATCAAATATGGGGAATCAGAGGCGGGGAATCAGAGTTGGGGAATCAGAGTCTGGGAATCAGAGATGGGGAATCAGAGGCGGGGAATCAAATATGGGGAATCAGAGACGGGGAATCAGAGTTGGGGAATCAGAGTCCGGGAATCAGAGGAGGGGAATCATAGCTGGCGAATCAGAGGCGGGGAATCAGAGGTGGGGAATCATAGGCGGGGAATCAGATATGGGGAATCAGAGGTGGGGAATCAGAGGCGGGGAAACAGAGGCGGGGAATCAGATATGTTGGATCAGAGGTGGGGAATCAGAGGCAGGGAATCAGAGCTGGGGAATCAGAGGCGGGGAATCAGAGTTGGGGAATCAGAGGCAGGGAATCAGATATGGGGAATCAGAGGTGGGGAATCAGAGGCGGGGAAACAGAGGCGGGGAATCAGATATAGGGTATCAGAGGTGGGGAATCAGAGGCGGGGAATCAGTGGCAGGGAATCAGCGGAGGGGATTCAGAGGCGGGGAATCAGAGGCAGGGAATCAGACACTGGGAGTCAGAGGCGGTGAATCAGAGATTGGGAATCAGACGCCGAGAAACAGAGGTGGGGAATCAGAGACCGGGAATCAGAGATGGGGAATCAGAGGCGGGGAATCAGATATGGGGAATCCGAGGCGGGGAATCAGAGGCAGGGAAACAGAGGCGGTGAATCAGATATTGGGAATCAGAGGTGGCGAATCAGAGGTAGAGAGTCGGAGATGGGGAAGCAGAGGTGGGGAATCAGATGTGATGAATTAGAGATGGGGAATCAGAGGCGGGGTATCAGAGGTGCCAATCAGAGGCGGGGAAACAGAGGCGGGGAATCAGATATGGGGAATCAGAGGTGGGGAATAAGAGGTTGCGAATCAGAGGCAGGGAATCAGAGGCGGGGAATCAGAGGCGGGGAATCAGAGGCAGGGAATCGGATGTGCGGAATCAGAGATGGGGTATCAGAGGTGGGGAATCAGAGGTGGTGAGTCAGACATGGGGAATCAGAGGCGGGGAATCAGAGGCAGGGAATCAGAAACGGGGAATCAGAGGCGGGCAATCATAACTGGCGAATCAGAGGAGGGGAATCAGTGGTGGGGAATCAGAGGCGGGGAATCAGATATGGTGAATCAGAGGTGGGGAATCAGAGGCGGGGAAACAGAGGCCGGGAATCAGATATGTTGTATCACAGGTGGGGAATCAGAGGCGGGAAATCAGAGCTGGGGAATCAGAGGCGGGGAATCAGAGTTGGGGAATCAGAGGCAGGGAATCAGATATGGGGAATCAGAGGTGGGGAATCAGAGGCGGGGAAACAGAGGCGGGGAATCAGATATGGGGTATCAGAGGTGGGGAATCAGGGGCGGGGAATCAGTGGCAGGGAATCAGAGGAGGGGATTCAGAGACGGGGAATCAGAGGCAGGGAATCAGACACTGGGAGTCAGAGGCGGTGAATCAGGGATTGGGAATCAGAGGCCGGGAAACAGAGGTGGGGAATCAGAGACCGGGAATCAGAGATGGGGAATCAGAGGCGGGGAATCAGATATGGGGAATCAGAGGCGGGGAATCAGAGGCAGGGAAACAGAGGCAGTGAGTCAGAGATGGGGAATCAGAGGCGGGGAATCAGAGGCAGGGAATCAGAAACGGGGAATCAGAGGCGGGCAATCATAACTGGCGAATCAGAGGAGGGGAATCAGTGGTGGGGAATCAGAGGCGGGGAATCAGATATGGTGAATCAGAGGTGGGGAATCAGAGGCGGGGAAACAGAGGCCGGGAATCAGATATGTTGTATCAGAGGTGGGGAATCAGAGGCGGGAAATCAGAGCTGGGGAATCAGAGGCGGGGAAATCAGAGTTGGGGAATCAGAGTCCGGGAATCAGAGATGGGAAATCAGAGGAGGGGAATCAAATATGGGGAATCAGAGGCGGGGAATCAGAGTTGGGGAATCAGAGTCCGGGAATCAGAGATGGGGAATCAGAGGCGGGGAATCAAATATGGGGAATCAGAGACGGGGAATCAGAGTTGGGGAATCAGAGTCCGGGAATCAGAGGAGGGGAATCATAGCTGGCGAATCAGAGGCGGGGAATCAGAGGTGGGGAATCATAGGCGGGGAATCAGATATGGGGAATCAGAGGTGGGGAATCAGAGGCGGGGAAACAGAGGCGGGGAATCAGATATGTTGGATCAGAGGTGGGGAATCAGAGGCAGGGAATCAGAGCTGGGGAATCAGAGGCGGGGAATCAGAGTTGGGGAATCAGAGGCAGGGAATCAGATATGGGGAATCAGAGGTGGGGAATCAGAGGCGGGGAAACAGAGGCGGGGAATCAGATATAGGGTATCAGAGGTGGGGAATCAGAGGCGGGGAATCAGTGGCAGGGAATCAGAGGAGGGGATTCAGAGGCGGGGAATCAGAGGCAGGGAATCAGACACTGGGAGTCAGAGGCGGTGAATCAGGGATTGGGAATCAGACGCCGAGAAACAGAGGTGGGGAATCAGAGACCGGGAATCAGAGATGGAGAATCAGAGGCGGGGAATCAGATATGGGGAATCCGAGGCGGGGAATCAGAGGCAGGGAAACAGAGGCAGTGAATCAGATATTGGGAATCAGAGGTGGCGAATCAGAGGTAGAGAATCGGAGATGGGGAAGCAGAGGTGGGGAATCAGATGTGATGAATTAGAGATGGGGAATCAGAGGCGGGGTATCAGAGGTGCCAATCAGAGGCGGGGAAACAGAGGCGGGGAATCAGATATGGGGAATCAGAGGTGGGGAATAAGAGGTTGCGAATCAGAGGCAGGGAATCAGAGGCGGGGAATCAGAGGCGGGGAATCAGAGGCAGGGAATCGGATGTGCGGAATCAGAGATGGGGTATCAGAGGTGGGGAATCAGAGGTGGTGAGTCAGACATGGGGAATCAGAGGCGGGGAATCAGAGGCAGGGAATCAGAAACGGGGAATCAGAGGCGGGCAATCATAACTGGCGAATCAGAGGAGGGGAATCAGTGGTGGGGAATCAGAGGCGGGGAATCAGATATGGTGAATCAGAGGTGGGGAATCAGAGGCGGGGAAACAGAGGCCGGGAATCAGATATGTTGTATCACAGGTGGGGAATCAGAGGCGGGAAATCAGAGCTGGGGATTCAGAGGCGGGGAAATCAGAGTTGGGGAATCAGAGTCCGGGAATCAGAGATGGGAAATCAGAGGAGGGGAATCAAATATGGGGAATCAGAGGCGGGGAATCAGAGTTGGGGAATGAGTCCGGGAATCAGAGATGGGGAATCAGAGGCGGGGAATCAAATATGGGGAATCAGAGGCGGGGAATAAGATGCGGGGAAACAGAGGCGGTGAATCAGATATGGGCAATCAGAGGTGGCGAATCAGAGGTAGAGAATCAGAGATGGGGAAGCAGAGGTGGGGAATCAGATGTGATGAATTAGAGATGGGGAATCAGAGGCGGGGTATCAGAGACGGGGAATCAGAGTTGGGGAATCAGAAAAGGGGAATCAGATATGGGGAAACAGAGGCCGGGAATCAGAGGCAGGGAAACAGAGGCGGGGAATCAGATATGGGGAATCAGAGGTAGGGAATTAGAGGTTGCGAATCAGAGGCAGGGAATCAGAGGCGGGGAATCAGAGGCGGGGAATCAGAGGCAGGGAATCGGATGAGCGGAATCAGAGGTGGGGAATCAGAGGTGGAGAATCAGAGAAGGGGAATCAGAGGCGGGGAATCAGATGCAGGGAATCAGATGCAGGGAATCAGAGGCGGGGAATCATAGCTGGCGAATCAGAGGAGGGGAATCAGAGTTGGGGAATCAGAAGCGGGGAATCAGATATGGGGAAACAGAGGCGGGGAATCAGAGGCGGGGAAACAGAGGCGTGGAATCAGATATGGGGATTCAGAGGTGGGGAATCAGAGGTTGGGAATCAGAGGCAGGGAATCAGAGGCGGGGAATCAGAGGCAGGGAATCAGATGCGGGGAATCAGAGGCAGGGAATCAGAGCTGGGGAATCAGAGGCGGGGAATCAGAGTTGGGGAATCAGAGGCGTGGAATTAGATATGGCGAAACAGAGGAGGGGAATCAGAGACGGGGGAACAGAGGCGGGGAATCAGATATGGGGAATCAGCGGTGGCGAATTAAAGGCGGTGTATCAGAGATGGGGAATCAGGGCAGGGAATCAGAGGCAGGGAATCAAACACGGGGAATCAGAGGCGGGGAATCAGAGCTGAGGAATCAGAGGCGGGGATTCAGAGTTGGGGAATCAGAGGCGGGGAAACAGAGGCGGGGAATCAGATATGGGGAATCAGAGGAGGGGAATTAGAGGTTGGGAATCAGAAGCAGGGAATCAGAGGCGGGGTATCAGAGGCGGGGAATCAGAGGCAGGGAATCCGATGTGCGGAATCGGAGATGGGGAATCAGAGGCAGGGAATCAGAGGCGGGGAATCAGAGGCGGAGAATCAGAGGCCGGGAATCAGATATGGGGAAACAGAGGCGGGGAATCAGAGGCGGGGAAACAGAGGCGGGGAATCAGATATGGGGAATCAGAGGTGGGGAATCAGAGGTTGGGAATCAGAGGCAGGGAATGAGAGGCTGGGAATCAGATGCAGGGAATCAGATGCGGGGAATCAGAGGCGGGGAATCAGAGCTGGGGAATCAGAGGTGGGGAATCAGAGTTGGGGAATCAGAGTCGGGGACTTAGATATGGGGAAACAGAGGCGGGGAATCAGAGGCGGGGAAACAGACGCGGGGAATCAGAGGCGGGGATTCAGAGCTGGGGAATCAGAGGCGGGGAATCAGAGTTGGGGAATCAGAGGCGGGGATTCAGATATGGGGAATCAGAGGCGGGGAATCAGAGGCGGGGAAACAGAGGCAGGGAATCAGATATGGGGAATCAGAGGTGGGGTATCAGGGGCAGGGAATCAGTGGCAGGGAATCAGAGGCGGGGAATCAGAGGCGGGGAATCAGAGGCAGGGAATCAGACACGGGGAATCAGATATGGGGAAACAGAGGCGGGGAATCAGAGGCGGGCAAACAGAGGCGGGGAATTAGATATGGGGAATCAGAGGTGGGGAATCAGAGGTGGTGAATCAGAGATGGGGAATCACAGGCGGGGAATCAGAGGCAGGGAATAGAACGCGGGGAATCAGAGGCGGGGAATCAGAGCTGGGGAATCAGAGGCGGGGAATCATAGTTGGGAATCAGAGGCGGGGAATCAGATATGGGGAAACAGAGGCGGGGAATCAAAGGCGGGGAAACAGAGGCGGGGAGTCAGATATGGGGAATCGGATGCGGGGAATCAGAGGCGGGGAATCAGAGCTGGGGAATCAGAGGCGGGGTATCAGAGTTGGGGCATCTGAGGTGGGGAATTAGATATGGGGAAACAGAGGCGGGGAATCAGAGGCGGGGAAACAGAGGCGGGGAATCAGATATGGGGAATCAGAGGTGGGGAATCAGAGGCAGGGAATCAGATGTGCGGAATCAGAGATGGGGAATCAGAGGCAGGGAATCAGAATCAGAAGCGGGGAATCAGAGGCCGGGAATCAGAGGCCGGGATTCAGATGCCGGGAATAAGAGGCCGGGAATCAGTGGTGGGGAATCAGAGTCCGGGAATCAGAGATGGGGATTCAGAGGCGGGGAATGATATATGGGGAATCAGAGGCGGGGAATCAGAGGCGGGGTAACAGAGGTGGGGAATCAGATATGGGGAATCAGAGGTGGCGAATCAAAGGCGGTGAATCAGAGATGGGGAATCAGAGGCGGGGAATCAGAGCTGGGGAATCAGAGGCGGGGAATCAGAGTTGGGGAATCAGAGGCGGGGAATCAGATATGGGGAAACAGGGGCGGGGAATCAGAGGCAGGGAAACAGAGGCGGGGAATCAGATATGGGGAATCAGGGGTGGGGAATCAGAGGTTGGGAATCAGAGGCAGGGAATCAGAGGCGTGGAAACACAGGCGGGGTTTCAGATGTGGTGAATCAGAGATGGGGAATCAGAGGCAGGGAATCAGAATCAGAAGCGGGGTATCAGTGGCCGGGAATCAGAGGAAGGTAATCAGAGGCAGGGGATCAAACACGGGGAATCAGAGGCTGGGAATCAGAGCTGGGGAATCAGAGGCGGGGAATCAGAGCTGGGGAATCACAGGCGGGGAATCAGAGATGGGGAATCAGAGGCGGGGAATCAGAGGCAGGGAATCAGATGCGGGGAATCAGAGGCGGGGAATCAGATGTGGGCAATCAGAGGTGGCGAATCAGAGGTAGAGAATCAGAGATGGGGAAGCAGAGATGGGGAATCAGAGGCGGGAAATCAGAGCTGGGGAATCAGAGGCGGGGAATCAGAGTTGGGGAATCAGAGTCCGGGAATCAGAGATGGGGAATCAGAGGCGGGGAATCAAATATGGGGAATCAGAGGCGGGGAATCAGAGGCGGGGAAACAGAGGCGGTGAATCAGATATGGGGAATCAGAGGTGGCGAATCAGAGGTTGAGAATCAGAGATGGGGAAGCAGAGGTGGGGAATCAGATGTGATGAATTAGAGATTGGGAATCAGAGGCGGGGTATCAGAGGCGGCCAATCAGAGGCGGGGAATCAGAGGCGTGGAATCAGATATGGGAAATCAGAGGTGGGGAATCAGAGGTGGGGAAACAGAGGCGGGGAATCAGATATGGGGTATCAGAGGTGGGGAATCAGGGGCGGGGAATCAGTGGCAGGGAATCAGAGGAGGGGATTCAGAGGCGGGGAATCAGAGGCAGGGAATCAGACACTGGGAATCAGAGGCGGTGAATCAGGGATGGGGAATGAGAGGCCGGGAAACAGAGGTGGTGAATCAGAGACCGGGAATCAGAGATAGGGAATCAGAGGCGGGGAATCAGATATGGGGAATCAGAGGCGGGGAATCAGAAGCGGGGAAACAGAGGCGGTGAATCAGATATTCGGAATCAGAGGTTGCGAATCAGAGGTAGAGAATCAGAGATGGGGAAGCAGAGGTGGGGAATCAGATGTGATGAATTAGAGATGGGGAATCAGAGGCGGGGTATCAGAGGTGCCAATCAGAGGCGGTGAAACAGAGGCGGGGAATCAGATATGGGGAAACAGAGGCGGGGAATCAGAGGCAGGGAAACAGAGGCGGGGAATCAGATATGGGGATTCAGAGGTGGGGAATAACAGGTTGCGAATCAGAGGCAGGGAATCAGAGGCGGGGAATCAGAGGCGGGGAATCAGAGGCAGGGAATCGGATGTGCAGAATCAGAGATGGGGAATAAGAGGTGGGGAATCAGAGGTGGTGAATCAGAGATGGGGAATCAAAGGCGTGGAATCAGAGGCAGGGTCAGACACGGGGAATCAGAGGCGGGGAATCAGATGCGGGGAACCAGAGGAGGGGAATCATAGCTGGCGAATCAGAGGCGGGGAATCAGAGGTGGGGAATCATAGGCGGGGAATCAGATATGGGGAATCAGAGGTGGGGAATCAGAGGCGGGGAAACAGAGGCGGGGAATCAGATATGTTGGATCAGAGGTGGGGAATCAGAGGCGGGGAATCAGAGCTGGGGAATCAGAGGCGGGGAATCAGAGTTGGGGAATCAGAGGCAGGGAATCAGATATGGGGAATCAGAGGTGGGGAATCAGAGGCGGGGAAACAGAGGCGGGGAATCAGATATGGGGTATCAGAGGTGGGGAATCAGGGGCGGGGAATCAGTGGCAGGGAATCAGAGGAGGGGATTCAGAGGCGGGGAATCAGAGGCAGGGAATCAGACACTGGGAGTCAGAGGCGGTGAATCAGGGATTGGGAATCAGAGGCCGGGAAACAGAGGTGGGGAATCAGAGACCGGGAATCAGAGATGGGGAATCAGAGGCGGGGAATCAGATATGGGGAATCAGAGGCGGGGAATCAGAGGCAGGGAAACAGAGGCGGTGAGTCAGAGATGGGGAATCAGAGGCGGGGAATCAGAGGCAGGGAATCAGAAACGGGGAATCAGAGGCGGGCAATCATAACTGGCGAATCAGTGGAGGGGAATCAGTGGTGGGGAATCAGAGGCGGGGAATCAGATATGGGGAATCAGAGGTGGGGAATCAGAGGCGGGGAAACGGAGGCCGGGAATCAGATATGTTGTATCAGAGGTGGGGAATCAGAGGCGGGAAATCAGAGCTGGGGAATCAGAGGCGGGGAAATCAGAGTTGGGGAATCAGAGTCCGGGAATCAGAGATGGGAAATCAGAGGAGGGGAATCAAATATGGGGAATCAGAGGCGGGGAATCAGAGTTGGGGAATCAGAGTCCGGGAATCAGAGATGGGGAATCAGAGGCGGGGAATCAAATATGGGGAATCAGAGACGGGGAATCAGAGTTGGGGAATCAGAGTCCGGGAATCAGAGGAGGGGAATCATAGCTGGCGAATCAGAGGCGGGGAATCAGAGGTGGGGAATCATAGGCGGGGAATCAGATATGGGGAATCAGAGGTGGGGAATCAGAGGCGGGGAAACAGAGGCGGGGAATCAGATATGTTGGATCAGAGGTGGGGAATCAGAGGCAGGGAATCAGAGCTGGGGAATCAGAGGCGGGGAATCAGAGTTGGGGAATCAGAGGCAGGGAATCAGATATGGGGAATCAGAGGTGGGGAATCAGAGGCGGGGAAACAGAGGCGGGGAATCAGATATAGGGTATCAGAGGTGGGGAATCAGGGGCGGGGAATCAGTGGCAGGGAATCAGAGGAGGGGATTCAGAGGCGGGGAATCAGAGGCAGGGAATCAGACACTGGGAGTCAGAGGCGGTGAATCAGGGATTGGGAATCAGACGCCGAGAAACAGAGGTGGGGAATCAGAGACCGGGAATCAGAGATGGGGAATCAGAGGCGGGGAATCAGATATGGGGAATCAGAGGCGGGGAATCAGAGGCAGGGAAACAGAGGCGGTGAATCAGATATTGGGAATCAGAGGTGGCGAATCAGAGGTAGAGAATCGGAGATGGGGAAGCAGAGGTGGGGAATCAGATGTGATGAATTAGAGATGGGGAATCAGAGGCGGGGTATCAGAGGTGCCAATCAGAGGCGGGGAAGCAGAGGCGGGGAATCAGATATGGGGAATCAGAGGTGGGGAATAAGAGGTTGCGAATCAGAGGCAGGGAATCAGAGGCGGGGAATCAGAGGCGGGGAATCAGAGGCAGGGAATCGGATGTGCGGAATCAGAGATGGGGTATCAGAGGTGGGGAATCAGAGGTGGTGAGTCAGACATGGGGAATCAGAGGCGGGGAATCAGAGGCAGGGAATCAGAAACGGGGAATCAGAGGCGGGCAATCATAACTGGCGAATCAGAGGAGGGAAATCAGTGGTGGGGAATCAGAGGCGGGGAATCAGATATGGTGAATCAGAGGTGGGGAATCAGAGGCGGGGAAACAGAGGCCGGGAATCAGATATGTTGTATCACAGGTGGGGAATCAGAGGCGGGAAATCAGAGCTGGGGATTCAGAGGCGGGGAAATCAGAGTTGGGGAATCAGAGTCCGGGAATCAGAGATGGGAAATCAGAGGAGGGGAATCAAATATGGGGAATCAGAGGCGGGGAATCAGAGTTGGGGAATGAGTCCGGGAATCAGAGATGGTGAATTAGAGGCGGGGAATCAAATATGGGGAATCAGAGGCGGGGAATCAGATGCGGGGAAACAGAGGCGGTGAATCAGATATGGGCAATCAGAGGTGGCGAATCAGAGGTAGAGAATCAGAGATGGGGAAGCAGAGGTGGGGAATCAGATGTGATGAATTAGAGATGGGGAATCAGAGGCGGGGTATCAGAGGCGGGGAATCAGAGTTGGGGAATCAGAAAAGGGGAATCAGATATGGGGAAACAGAGGCCGGGAATCAGAGGCAGGGAAACAGAGGCGGGGAATCAGATATGGGGAATCAGAGGTAGGGAATTAGAGGTTGCGAATCAGAGGCAGGGAATCAGAGGCGGGGAATCAGAGGCGGGGAATCAGAGGCAGGGAATCGGATGAGCGGAATCAGAGGTGGGGAATCAGAGGTGGAGAATCAGAGAAGGGGAATCAGAGGCGGGGAATCAGATGCAGGGAATCAGATGCAGGGAATCAGAGGCGGGGAATCATAGCTGGCGAATCAGAGGAGGGGAATCAGAGTTGGGGAATCAGAAGCGGGGAATCAGATATGGGGAAACAGAGGCGGGGAATTAGAGGCGGGGAAACAGAGGCGGGGAATCAGATATGGGGATTCAGAGGTGGGGAATCAGAGGTTAGGAATCAGAGGCAGGGAATCAGAGGCGGGGAATCAGAGGCAGGGAAACAGATGCGGGGAATCAGAGGCAGGGAATCAGAGCTGGGGAATCAGAGGCGGGGAATCAGAGTTGGGGAATCAGAGGCGTGGAATAAGATATGGCGAAACAGAGGAGGGGAATCAGAGACGGGGAAACAGAGGCGGGGAATCAGATATGGGGAATCAGCGGTGGCGAATTAAAGGCGGCGTATCAGAGATGGGGAATCAGGGCAGGGAATCAGAGGCAGGGAATCAAACACGGGGAATCAGAGGCGGGGAATCAGAGCTGGGGAATCAGAGGCGGGGATTCAGAGTTGGGGAATCAGAGGCGGGGAAAAAGAGGCGGGGAATCAGATATGGGGAATCAGAGGTGGGGAATTAGAGGTTGGGAATCAGAAGCAGGGAATCAGAGGCGGGGAATCAGAGGCAGGGAATCCGATGTGCGGAATCGGAGATGGGGAATCAGAGGCAGGGAATCAGAGGCGGGGAACCAGAGGCGGAGAATCAGAGGCCGGGAATCAGATATGGGGAAACAGAGGCGGGGAATCAGAGGCGGGGAAACAGAGGCGGGGAATCAGATATGGGGAATCAGAGGTGGGGAATCAGAGGTTGGGAATCAGAGGCAGGGAATCAGAGGCTGGGAATCAGATGCAGGGAATCAGATGCGGGGAATCAGAGGCGGGGAATCAGAGCTGGGGAATCAGAGGTGGGGAATCAGAGTTGGGGAATCAGAGTCGGGGACTTAGATATGGGGAAACAGAGGCGGGGAATCAGAGGCGGGGAAACAGACGCGGGGAATCAGAGGCGGGGATTCAGAGCTGGGGAATCAGAGGCGGGGAATCAGAGTTGGGGAATCAGAGGCGGGGATTCAGATATGGGGAATCAGAGGCGGGGAATCAGAGGCGGGGAAACAGAGGCAGGGAATCAGATATGGGGAATCAGAGGTGGGGTATCAGGGGCAGGGAATCAGTGGCAGGGAATCAGAGGCGGGGAATCAGAGGCGGGGAATCAGAGGCAGGGAATCAGACACGGGGAATCAGATATGGGGAAACAGAGGCTGGGAATCAGAGGCGGGCAAACAGAGGCGGGGAATTAGATATGGGGAATCAGAGGTGGGGAATCAGAGGTGGTGAATCAGAGATGGGGAATCACAGGCAGGGAATCAGAGGCAGGGAATAGAACGCGGGGAATCAGAGGCGGGGAATCAGAGCTGGGGAATCAGAGGCGGGGAATCATAGTTGGGAATCAGAGGCGGGGAATCAGATATGGGGAAACAGAGGCGGGGAATCAAAGGCGGGGAAAGAGAGGCGGGGAGTCAGATATGGGGAATCGGATGCGGGGAATCAGAGGCGGGGAATCAGAGCTGGGGAATCAGAGGCGGGGTATCAGAGTTGGTGCATCTGAGGTGGGGAATTAGATATGGGAAAACAGAGGCGGGGAATCAGAGGCGGGGAAACAGAGGCGGGGAATCAGATATGGGGAATCAGAGGTGGGGAATCAGAGGCAGGGAATCAGATGTGCGGAATCAGAGATGGGGAATCAGAGGCAGGGAATCAGAATCAGAAGCGGGGAATCAGAGGCCGGGAATCAGAGGCCGGGATTCAGATGCCGGGAATAAGAGGCCGGGAATCAGAGGTGGGGAATCAGAGTCCGGGAATCAGAGATGGGGATTCAGAGGCGGGGAATGATATATGGGGAATCAGAGGCGCGGAATCAGAGGCGGGGTAACAGAGGTGGGGAATCAGATATGGGGAATCAGAGGTGGCGAATCAAAGGCGGTGAATCAGAGATGGGGAATCAGAGGCGGGGAATCAGAGGCAGGGAATCAAACACGGGGAATCAGAGGCGGGGAATCAGAGCTGGGGAATCAGAGGCGGGGAATCAGAGTTGGGGAATCAGAGGCGGGGAATCAGATATGGGGAAACAGGGGCGGGGAATCAGAGGCAGGGAAACAGAGGCGGGGAATCAGATATGGGGAATCAGGGGTGGGGAATCAGAGGTTGGGAATCAGAGGCAGGGAATCAGAGGCGTGGAAACACAGGCGGGGATTCAGATGTGGTGAATCAGAGATGGGGAATCAGAGGCAGGGAATCAGAATCAGAAGCGGGGTATCAGTGGCCGGGAATCAGAGGAAGGTAATCAGAGGCAGGGGATCAAACACGGGGAATCAGAGGCTGGGAATCAGAGCTGGGGAATCAGAGGCGGGGAATCAGAGCTGGGGAATCACAGGCGGGGAATCAGAGATGGGGAATCAGAGGCGGGGAATCAGAGGCAGGGAATCAGATGCGGGGAATCAGAGGCGGGGAATCAGATGTGGGGAATCAGAGGCAGTGAATCAGAGATGGGGAATCAGAGGCGGGGAATCAGAGGCAAGAAATCAGACGGGGATTCAGAAGCTGGGAATCAGACGGGGGGAATCAAAGGCGGGGAATCAGAGCTGGTGAATCAGAGGCAGGGAATCAGAGTTGGGGATTCAGAGGCGGGGAATCAGATATGGGGAAACAGAGGCGGGGAATGAGAGGCGGGCAAGCAGAGGCGGGGAATTAGATATGGGGAATCAGAGGTGGGGAATCAGAGGTGGTGAATCAGAGATGGGGAATCACAGGCGGGGAATCAGAGGCAGCGAATAGAACGCGGGGAATCAGAGGCAGGGAATCAGAGCTGGGGAATCAGAGGCGGGGAATCAGATATGGGGAAATAGAGGCGGGGAATCAGAGGCGGGGAAACAGAGGCGGGGAATCAGACATGGGGAATCGGATGCGGGGAATCAGAGGCGGGGAATCAGAGCTGGGGAATCAGAGGCGGGGAATCAGAGTTGGGGCATCAGAGGTGGGGAATTAGATATGGGGAAACAGAGGCGGGGAATCAGAGGCGGGGAAACAGAGGCGGGGAATCAGATATGGGGAATCAGAGGTGGTGAATCAGAGGCAGGGAATCAGATGTGCCGAATCAGAGATGGGGAATCAGAGGCAGGGAATCAGAATCAGAAGCGGGGAATCAGAGGCCGGGAATCAGAGGCCGGGAATCAGATGATGGGAATAAGAGGCCGGGAATCAGAGGTGGGGAATCAGAGTCCGGGAATCAGAGATGGGGATTCAGAGGCGGGGAATGAGATATGGAGAATCAGAGGCGGGGAATCAGAGGCGGGGAAACAGAGGTGGGGAATCAGATATGGGGAATCAGAGGTGGCGAATCAAAGGCGGTGAATCAGAGATGGGGAATCAGAGGCGGGGAATCAGAGGCAGGGAATCAGATGCGGGGATTCAGAGGCGGGGAATCAGAGCTGGCGAATCAGAGGCGGGGAATCAGAGGTGGGCAATCAGAGCCGGGGAATCAGATATGGGGAATCAGATGCGGGGAATCAGAGGCGGGGAAACAGAGGCGGGGAATCAGATATGGGGAATCAGAGGTGGGGAATCAGAGGTTGTGAATCAGAGGGAGGGAATCAGACGCGGGGAATCAGAGGCGGGGATTCAGAGCTGGGGAATCAGAGGCGGGGAATCAGAGTTGTGGAATCAGAGGCAGGGAATCAGATATGGGGAATCAGAGGCGGGGAATCAGAGGCGGAGAAACAGAGGCGGGGAATCAGATATGGGGAATCAGAGGTGGGGAATCAGGGGCAGGGAATCAGTGGCAGGGAATCAGAGGCGGGGAATCTGAGGCGGGGAATCAGAGGCAGGGAATCAGACACGGGGAATCAGAGGCGGGGAATCAGAGATGGCGAATCAGAGGCGGGGAATCAGAGGCAGGGAATCGGACGCCGGGAATCAGAGGCGGGGAATCAGAGCTGGGGAATCAGAGGCGGGGAATCAGAGTTGGGGAATCAGAGGCGGGGAATCAGATATGGGGAAATAGAGGCGGGGAATCAGATATGGGGAATCAGAGGTGTGGAATCAGAGGCAGGGAATCAGAGGCGGGGAAACAGAGGCGGGGAATCAGATATGGGGAATCAGAGGTGGCGAATCAAAGGCGGTGAAACAGAGATGGGGAATCAGGGCAGGGAATCAGAGGCAGGGAATCAGAGCTGGGGAAACAGAGGCGGGGAATCAGATATGGGGAATCAGAGGTGGGGAATCAGGGGCGGGGAATCAGTGGCAGGGAATCAGAGCTGGGGAATCAGAGGTGGGGAATCAGAGCTGGGGAAACAGAGGCGGGGAATCAGATATGGGGAATCAGAGGTGGGGAATCAGGGGCGGGGAATCAGTGGCAGGGAATCAGAGGCCGGGAATAAAAGGCGGGGAATCAGAGCTGGGGAATCAGAGGCGGGGAATCAGAGTTGGGGAATCAGAGGAGGGGAATCAGATATGGGGAAACAGAGGCCGGGAATCAGAGGCAGGGAAACAGAGGCGGGGAATCAGATATGGGGAATCAGAGGTGGGGAATTAGAGGTTGCGTATCAGAGGCGGGGTAACAGAGGCGGGGAATCAGAGGCAGGGAATCGGATGTGCAGAATCAGAGATGGGGAATCAGAGGTGGGGATTCAGAGGTGGTGAATCAGAGAAGGGGAATCAGAGGCTGGGAATCAGAGGCAGGGAATCAGACGCAGGGAATCAGAGGCGGGGAATCATAGCTTGCGAATTAGAGGAGCGGAATCAGAGTTGGGGAATCAGAGGCGGGGAATCAGATATGGGGAAACAGAGGCGGGGAATCAGAGGCGGGGAAACAGAGGCGGGGAATCAGATATGGGGAATCAGAGGTGGGGAATCAGAGGCAGGGAATCAGATGTGCAGAATCAGAGATGGGGAATCAGAGGCAGGGAATCAGAATCAGAAGCAGGGAATCAGTGGCAGGGAATCAGAGGCCGGGAATAAAAGGCGGGGAACCAGAGGCAGGGAATCGGATGTGCGGAATCAGAGATGGGGAATCAGAGGTGGGGATTCAGAGGTGGTGAATCAGAGAAGGGGAATCAGAGGCTGGGAATCAGAGGCAGGGAATCAGATGCAGGGAATCAGAGGCGGTGAATCATAGCTGGCGAATTAGAGGAGGGGAATCAGAGTTGGGGAATCAGAGGCGGGGAATCAGATATGGGGAAACAGAGGCGGGGAATCAGAGGTGGGGAAACAGAGGCGGGGAATCAGAGATGGGGAATCAGAGGTGGGGAATCAAGGGCAGGGAATCAGTGGCAGGGAATCAGACGCGGGGAATCAGAGGCGGGGAATCAGAGGCGGGGAATCAGAGGCGGGGAATCAGAGGCAGGGAATCGGATGTGCGGAATCAGAGATGGGGAATCAGAGGTGGGGATTCAGAGGTGGTGAATCAGAGAAGGGGAATCAGAGGCTGGGAATCAGAGGCAGGGAATTAGACGCAGGGAATAAGAGGCGGGGAATCATAGCTGGCGAATTAGAGGAGGGGTATCAGAGTTGGGGAATCAGAGGCGGGGAATCATATATGGGGAATCAGAGGTGGGGAATCAGGGGCAGGGAATCAGTGGCAAGGAATCAGAGGCGGGGAATCATAGCTGGTGAATTAGAGGAAGGGAATCAGAGTTGGGGAAACAGAGGCGGGGAATCAGATATGGGGAATCAGAGGTAGGGAATCAGGGGCAGGGAATCAGTGGCAGGGAATCAGACGCGGGGAATCAGAGGCGGGGAATCAGAGGCAGGGAATCAGACACGGGGAATCAGAGGCGGGGAATCAGAGATGGGGAATCAGAGGCGTGGAATCAGAGGCAGGGAATCAGTGGCCGGGAATCAGATGCTGGGAATAAGAGGCCGGGAATCAGAGGTGGGGAAACAGAGGCGGGGAATCAGATATGGGGAATCAGAGGTGGGGAATCAGGGGCGGGGAATCAGTGGCAGGGAATCAGAGGCCGGGAATAAAAGACGGAGAATCAAAGCTGGGGAATCAGAGGCGGGGAATCAGAGTTGGGGAATCAGAGGAGGGGAATCAGATATGGGGAAACAGAGGCCGGGAATCAGAGGCAGGGAAACAGAGGCGGGGAATCAGATATGGGGAATCAGAGGTGGGGAATTAGAGGTTGCGAATCAGAGGCGGGGAATCAGAGGCGGGGAATCAGAGGCACGGAATCGGATGTGCGGAATCAGAGATGGGGAATCAGAGGTGGGGATTCAGAGGTGGTGAATCAGAGAAGGGGAATCAGAGGCTGGGTATCAGAGGCATGGAATAAGACGCAGGGAATCAGAGGCGGGGAATCAGAGCTGGGGAATCAGAGGAGGGGAATCAGAGTTGGGGAATCAGAGGCGGGGAATCAGATATGGGGAAACAGAGGCGGGGAATCAGAGGCGGGGAAACAGAGGCGGGGAATCAGATATGGGGAATCAGAGGTGGGGAATCAGAGGCAGGGAATCAGATGTGCGGAATCAGAGATGGGGAATTAGAGGCAGGGAATCAGAATCAGAAGCAGGGAATCAGAGGCCGGAATCAGATGCTGGGAATCAGAGGCCTGGAATCAGAGGCGGGGAATCAGAGGCAGGGAATCAGATGCGGGGAATCAGAGGCGGGGAATCAGAGCTGGGGAATCAGAGGCAGGGTATTAGAGTTGGGGAATCAGAGGCGGGGAATCAGATATGGGGAAACAGAGGTGGGGAATCTGAGGCGGGGAAACAGAGGCAGGGAATCAGATATGGGGAATCAGAGGCGGGGAATCAGAGGTGGGGAATCATAGGCAGGGAATCGGATGTGCGGAATCAGAGATGGGGTGTCAGAGGTGGGGAATCAGAGGTGGTGAGTCAGAGATTGGGAATCAGAGGCGGGGAATCAGAGGCAGGGAATCAGAAACGGGGAATCAGAGGCGGGCAATCATAACTGGCGAATCAGAGGAGGGGAATCAGTGGTGGGGAATCAGAGGCGGGGAATCAGATATGGTGAATCAGAGGTGGGATTCAGAGGCGGGGAAACAGAGGCCGGGAATCAGATATGTTGTATCAGAGTTGGGGAATCAGAGGCGGGAAATCAGAGCTGGGGAATCAGAGGCGGGGAAATCAGAGTTGGGGAATCAGAGTCCGGGAATCAGAGAAGGGAAATCAGAGGAGGGGAATCAAATATGGGGAATCAGAGGCGGGGAATCAGAGTTGGGGAATCAGAGTCCGGGAATCAGAGATGGGGAATCAGAGGAGGGGAATCAAATATGGGGAATCAGAGGCGGGGAATCAGAGGCAGGGAAACAGAGGCGGTGAATCAGATATTGTGAATCAGAGGTGGCGAATCAGAGGTTGAGAATCGGAGATGGGGAAGCAGAGGTGGGGAATCAGATGTGATGAATTAGAGATGGGGAATCAGAGGCGGGGTATCAGAGGTGCCAATCAGAGGCGGGGAAACAGAGGCGGGGAATCAGACATGGGGAATCAGAGGTGGGGAATAAGAGGTTGCGAATCAGAGGCAGGGAATCAGAGGCGGGGAATCAGAGGCGGGGAATGAGAGGCAGGGAATCGGATGTGCGGAATCAGAGATGGGGTATCAGAGGTGGGGAATCAGAGGTGGTGAGTCAGACATGGGGAATCAGAGGCGGGGAATCAGAGGCAGGGAATCAGAAACGGGGAATCAGAGGCGGGCAATCATAACTGGCGAATCAGAGGAGGGGAATCCGTGGTGGGGAATCAGAGGCGGGGAATCAGATATGGTGAATCAGAGGTGGGGAATCAGAGGCGGGGAAACAGAGGCCGGGAATCAGATATGTTGTATCAGAGGTGGGGAATCAGAGGCGGGAAATCAGAGCTGGGGATTCAGAGGCGGGGAAATCAGAGTTGGGGAATCAGAGTCCGGGAATCAGAGATGGGAAATCAGAGGAGGGGAATCAAATATGGGGAATCAGAGGCGGGGAATCAGAGTTGGGGAATGAGTCCGGGAATCAGAGATGGGGAATCAGAGGCGGGGAATCAAATATGGGGAATCAGAGGCGGGGAATCAGATGCGGGGAAACAGAGGCGGTGAATCAGATATGGGCAATCAGAGGTGGCGAATCAGAGGTAGAGAATCAGAGATGGGGAAGCAGAGGTGGGGAATCAGATGTGATGAATTAGAGATGGGGAATCAGAGGCGGGGTATCAGAGGCGGGGAATCAGAGTTGGGGAATCAGAAAAGGGGAATCAGATATGGGGAAACAGAGGCCGGGAATCAGAGGCAGGGAAACAGAGGCGGGGAATCAGATATGGGGAATCAGAGGTAGGGAATTAGAGGTTGCGAATCAGAGGCAGGGAATCAGAGGCGGGGAATCAGAGGCGGGGAATCAGAGGCAGGGAATCGGATGAGCGGAATCAGAGGTGGGGAATCAGAGGTGGAGAATCAGAGAAGGGGAATCAGAGGCGGGGAATCAGATGCAGGGAATCAGATGCAGGGAATCAGAGGCGGGGAATAATAGCTGGCGAATCAGAGGAGGGGAATCAGAGTTGGGGAATCAGAAGCGGGGAATCAGATATGGGGAAACAGAGGCGGGGAATCAGAGGCGGGGAAACAGAGGCGGGGAATCAGATATGGGGATTCAGAGGTGGGGAATCAGAGGTTGGGAATCAGAGGCAGGGAATCAGAGGCGAGGAATCAGAGGCAGGGAATCAGATGCGGGGAATCAGAGGCAGGGAATCAGAGCTGGGGAATAAGAGGCGGGGAATCAGAGTTGGGGAATCAGAGGCGTGGAATTAGATATGGCGAAACAGAGGAGGGGAATCAGAGGCGGGGAAACAGAGGCAGGGAATCAGATATGGGGAATCAGAGGCGGGGAATCAGAGGTGGGGAATCATAGGCTGGGAATTGGATGTGCGGAATCAGAGATGGGTTGTCAGAGGTGGGGAATCAGAGGTGGTGAGTCAGAGATGGGGAATCAGAGGCGGGGAATCAGAGGCAGGGAATCAGAAACGGGGAATCAGAGGCGGGCAATCATAACTGGCGAATCAGAGGAGGGGAATCAGTGGTGGGGAATCAGAGGCGGGGAATCAGATATGGTGAATCAGAGGTGGGGTATCAGAGGCGGGGAAACAGAGGCCGGGAATCAGATATGTTGTATCAGAGGTGGGGAATCAGAGGCGGGAAATCAGAGCTGGGGAATCAGAGGCGGGGAAATCAGAGTTGGGGAATCAGAGTCCGGGAATCAGAGATGGGAAATCAGAGGAGGGGAATCAAATATGGGGAATCAGAGGCGGGGAATCAGAGTTGGGGAATCAGAGTCCGGGAATCAGAGATGGGGAATCAGAGGCGGGGAATCAAATATGGGGAATAAGAGGCGGGGAATCAGAGGCGGGGAAACAGAGGCGGTGAATCAGATATGGGCAATCAGAGGTGGCGAATCAGAGGTAGAGAATCAGAGATGGGGAAGCAGAGATGGGGAATCAGAGGCGGGAAATCAGAGCTGGGGAATCAGAGGCGGGGAATCAGAGTTGGGGAATCAGAGTCCGGGAATCAGAGATGGGGAATCAGAGGCGGGGAATCAAATATGGGGAATCAGAGGCGGGGAATCAGAGGCGGGGAAACAGAGGCGGTGAATCAGATATGGGGAATCAGAGGTGGCGAATCAGAGGTTGAGAATCAGAGATGGGGAAGCAGAGGTGGGGAATCAGATGTGATGAATTAGAGATGGGGAATCAGAGGCGGGGTATCAGAGGCGGCCAATCAGAGGCGGGGAATCAGAGGCGTGGAATCAGATATGGGAAATCAGAGGTGGGGAATCAGAGGCGGGGAAACAGAGGCGGGGAATCAGATATGGGGTATCAGAGGTGGGGAATCAGGGGCGGGGAATCAGCGGCAGGGAATCAGAGGAGGGGATTCAGAGGCGGGGAATCAGAGGCAGGGAATCAGACACTGGGAATCAGAGGCGGTGAATCAGGGATGGGGAATGAGAGGCCGGGAAACAGAGGTGGTGAATCAGAGACCGGGAATCAGAGATGGGGAATCAGAGGCGGGGAAACAGAGGCGGTGAATCAGATATTCGGAATCAGAGGTTGCGAATCAGAGGTAGAGAATCAGAGATGGGGAAGCAGAGGTGGGGAATCAGATGTGATGAATTAGAGATGGGGAATCAGAGGCGGGGTATCAGAGGTGCCAATCAGAGGCGGTGAAACAGAGGCGGGGAATCAGATATGGGGAAACAGAGGTGGGGAATCAGAGGCAGGGAAACAGAGGCGGGGAATCAGATATGGGGATTCAGAGGTGGGGAATAACAGGTTGCGAATCAGAGGCAGGGAATCAGAGGCGGGGAATCAGAGGCGGGGAATCAGAGGCAGGGAATCGGATGTGCAGAATCAGAGATGGGGAATCAGAGGTGGGGAATCAGAGGTGGTGAATCAGAGATGGGGAATCAAAGGCGTGGAATCAGAGGCAGGGTCAGACACGGGGAATCAGAGGCGGGGAATCAGATGCGGGGAACCAGAGGAGGGGAATCATAGCTGGCGAATCAGAGGCGGGGAATCAGAGGTGGGGAATCATAAGCGGGGAATCAGATATGGGGAATCAGAGGTGGGGAATCAGAGGCGGGGAAACAGAGGCGGGGAATCAGATATGTTGGATCAGAGGTGGGGAATCAGAGGCGGGGAATCAGAGCTGGGGAATCAGAGGCGGGGAATCAGAGTTGGGGAATCAGAGGCAGGGAATCAGATATGGGGAATCAGAGGTGGGGAATCAGAGGCGGGGAAACAGAGGCGGGGAATCAGATATGGGGTATCAGAGGTGGGGAATCAGGGGCGGGGAATCAGTGGCAGGGAATCAGAGGAGGGGATTCAGAGGCGGGGAATCAGAGGCAGGGAATCAGACACTGGGAGTCAGAGGCGGTGAATCAGGGATTGGGAATCAGAGGCCGGGAAACAGAGGTGGGGAATCAGAGACCGGGAATCAGAGATGGGGAATCAGAGGCGGGGAATCAGATATGGGGAATCAGAGGCGGGGAATCAGAGGCAGGGAAACAGAGGCGGTGAGTCAGAGATGGGGAATCAGAGGCGGGGAATCAGAGGCAGGGAATCAGAAACGGGGAATCAGAGGCGGGCAATCATAACTGGCAAATCAGAGGAGGGGAATCAGTGGTGGGGAATCAGAGGCGGGGAATCAGATATGGTGAATCAGAGGTGGGGAATCAGAGGCGGGGAAACAGAGGCCGGGAATCAGATATGTTGTATCAGAGGTGGGGAATCAGAGGCGGGAAATCAGAGCTGGGGAATCAGAGGCGGGGAAATCAGAGTTGGGGAATCAGAGTCCGGGAATCAGAGATGGGAAATCAGAGGAGGGGAATCAAATATGGGGAATCAGAGGCGGGGAATCAGAGTTGGGGAATCAGAGTCCGGGAATCAGAGATGGGGAATCAGAGGCGGGGAATCAAATATGGGGAATCAGAGACGGGGAATCAGAGTTGGGGCATCAGAGTCCGGGAATCAGAGGAGGGGAATCATAGCTGGCGAATCAGAGGCGGGGAATCAGAGGTGGGGAATCATAGGCGGGGAATCAGATATGGGGAATCAGAGGTGGGGAATCAGAGGCGGGGAAACAGAGGCGGGGAATCAGATATGTTGGATCAGAGGTGGGGAATCAGAGGCAGGGAATCAGAGCTGGGGAATCAGAGGCGGGGAATAAGAGTTGGGGAATCAGAGGCAGGGAATCAGATATGGGGAATCAGAGGTGGGGAATCAGAGGCGGAGAAACAGAGGCGGGGAATCAGATATAGGGTATCAGAGGTGGGGAATCAGGGGCGGGGAATCAGTGGCAGGGAATCAGAGGAGGGGATTCAGAGGCGGGGAATCAGAGGCAGGGAATCAGACACTGGGAGTCAGAGGCGGTGAATCAGGGATTGGGAATCAGACGCCGGGAAACAGAGGTGGGGAATCAGAGACCGGGAATCAGAGATGGGGAATCAGAGGCGGGGAATCAGATATGGGGAATCAGAGGCGGGGAATCAGAGGCAGGGAAACAGAGGCGGTGAATCAGATATTGGGAATCAGAGGTGGCGAATCAGAGGTAGAGAATCGGAGATGGGGAAGCAGAGGTGGGGAATCAGATGTGATGAATTAGAGATGGGGAATCAGAGGCGGGGTATCAGAGGTGCCAATCAGAGGCGGGGAAACAGAGGCGGGGAATCAGATATGGGGAATCAGAGGTGGGGAATAAGAGGTTGCGAATCAGAGGCAGGGAATCAGAGGCGGGGAATCAGAGGCGGGGAATCAGAGGCAGGGAATCGGATTTGCGGAATCAGAGATGCGGTATCAGAGGTGGGGAATCAGAGGTGGTGAGTCAGACATGGGGAATCAGAGGCGGGGAATCAGAGGCAGGGAATCAGAAACGGGGAATCAGAGGCGGGCAATCATAACTGGCGAATCAGAGGAGGGGAATCAGTGGTGGGGAATCAGAGGCGGGGAATCAGATATGGTGAATCAGAGGTGGGGAATCAGAGGCGGGGAAACAGAGGCCGGGAATCAGATATGTTGTATCACAGGTGGGGAATCAGAGGCGGGAAATCAGAGCTGGGGATTCAGAGGCGGGGAAATCAGAGTTGGGGAATCAGAGTCCGGGAATCAGAGATGGGAAATCAGAGGAGGGGAATCAAATATGGGGAATCAGAGGCGGGGAATCAGAGTTGGGGAATGAGTCCGGGAATCAGAGATGGGGAATCAGAGGCGGGGAATCAAATATGGGGAATCAGAGGCGGGGAATCAGATGCGGGGAATCAGAGGAAGGTAATCAGAGGCAGGGGATCAAACACGGGGAATCAGAGGCTGGGAATCAGAGCTGGGGAATCAGAGGCGGGGAATCAGAGCTGGGGAATCACAGGCGGGGAATCAGAGATGGGGAATCAGAGGCGGGGAATCAGAGGCAGGGAATCAGATGCGGGGAATCAGAGGCGGGGAATCAGATGTGGGGAATCAGAGGCAGTGAATCAGAGATGGGGAATCAGAGGCGGGGAATCAGAGGCAAGAAATCAGACGGGGATTCAGAAGCTGGGAATCAGACGGGGGGAATCAAAGGCGGGGAATCAGAGCTGGTGAATCAGAGGCAGGGAATCAGAGTTGGGGATTCAGAGTCGGGGAATCAGATATGGGGAAACAGAGGCGGGGAATGAGAGGCGGGCAAGCAGAGGCGGGGAATTAGATATGGGGAATCAGAGGTGGGGAATCAGAGGTGGTGAATCAGAGATGGGGAATCACAGGCGGGGAATCAGAGGCAGCGAATAGAACGCGGGGAATCAGAGGCAGGGAATCAGAGCTGGGGAATCAGAGGCGGGGAATCAGATATGGGGAAATAGAGGCGGGGAATCAGAGGCGGGGAAACAGAGGCGGGGAATCAGACATGGGGAATCGGATGCGGGGAATCAGAGGCGGGGAATCAGAGCTGGGGAATCAGAGGCGGGGAATCAGAGTTGGGGCATCAGAGGTGGGGAATTAGATATGGGGAAACAGAGATGGGGAATCAGAGGCGGGGAAACAGAGGCGGGGAATCAGATATGGGGAATCAGAGGTGGGGAATCAGAGGCAGGGAATCAGATGTGCGGAATCAGAGATGGGGAATCAGAGGCAGGGAATCAGAATCAGAAGCGGGGAATCAGAGGCCGGGAATCAGAGGCCGGGAATCAGATGCTGGGAATAAGAGGCCGGGAATCAGAGGTGGGGAATCAGAGTCCGGGAATCAGAGATGGGGATTCAGAGGCGGGGAATGAGATATGGAGAATCAGAGGCGGGGAATCAGAGGCGGGGAAACAGAGGTGGGGAATCAGATATGGGGAATCAGAGGTGGCGAATCAAAGGCGGTGAATCAGAGATGGGGAATCAGAGGCGGGGAATCAGAGGCAGGGAATCAGATGCGGGGATTCTGAGGCGGGGAATCAGAGCTGGCGAATCAGAGGCGGGGAATCAGAGGTGGGCAATCAGAGCCGGGGAATCAGATATGGGGAATCAGATGCGGGGAATCAGAGGCGGGGAAACAGAGGCGGGGAATCAGATATGGGGAATCAGAGGTGGGGAATCAGAGGTTGTGAATCAGAGGGAGGGAATCAGACGCAGGGAATCAGAGGCGGGGATTCAGAGCTGGGGAATCAGAGGCGGGGAATCAGAGTTGTGGAATCAGAGGCAGGGAATCAGATATGGGGAATCAGAGGCGGGGAATCAGAGGCGGAGAAACAGAGGCGGGGAATCAGATATGGGGAATCAGAGGTGGGGAATCAGGGGCAGGGAATCAGTGGCAGGGAATCAGAGGCGGGGAATCTGAGGCGGGGAATCAGAGGCAGGGAATCAGACACGGGGAATCAGAGCGGGGAATCAGAGATGGCGAATCAGAGGCGGGGAATCAGAGGCAGGGAATCGGACGCCGGGAATCAGAGGCGGGGAATCAGAGCTGGGGAATCAGAGGCGGGGAATCAGAGTTGGGGAATCAGAGGCGGGGAATCAGATATTGGGAGATAGAGGCGGGGAATCAGATATGGGGAATCAGAGGTGTGGAATCAGAGGTTGGGAATCAGAGGCAGGGAATCAGAGGCGGGGAAACAGAGGCGGGGAATCAGATATGGGGAATCAGAGGTGGCGAATCAAAGGCGGTGAAACAGAGATGGGGAATCAGGGCAGGGAATCAGAGGCAGGGAATCAGAGCTGGGGAAACAGAGGCGGGGAATCAGATATGGGGAATCAGAGGTGGGGAATCAGGGGCGGGGAATCAGTGGCAGGGAATCAGAGCTGGGGAATCAGAGGTGGGGAATCAGAGCTGGGGAAACAAAGGCGGGGAATCAGATATGGGGAATCAGAGGTGGGGAATCAGGGGCGGGGAATCAGTGGCAGGGAATCAGAGTCCGGGAATAAAAGGCGGGGAATCAGAGCTGGGGAATCAGAGGCGGGGAATCAGAGTTGGGGAATCAGAGGAGGGGAATCAGATATGGGGAAACAGAGGCCGGGAATCAGAGGCAGGGAAACAGAGGCGGGGAATCAGATATGGGCAATCAGAGGTGGGGAATTAGAGGTTGCGTATCAGAGGCGGGGTATCAGAGGCGGGGAATCAGAGGCAGGGAATCGGATGTGCGGAATCAGAGATGGGGAATCAGAGGTGGGGATTCAGAGGTGGTGAATCAGAGAAGGGGAATCAGAGGCTGGGAATCAGAGGCAGGGAATCAGACGCAGGGAATCAGAGGCGGGGAATCATAGCTTGCGAATTAGAGGAGGGGAATCAGAGTTGGGGAATCAGAGGCGGGGAATCAGATATGGGGAAACAGAGGCGGGGAATCAGAGGCGGGGAAACAGAGGCGGGGAATCATAGGCTGGGAATTGGATGTGCGGAATCAGAGATGGGTTGTCAGAGGTGGGGAATCAGAGGTGGTGAGTCAGAGATGGGGAATCAGAGGCGGGGAATCAGAGGCAGGGAATCAGAAACGGGGAATCAGAGGCGGGCAATCATAACTGGCGAATCAGAGGAGGGGAATCAGTGGTGGGGAATCAGAGGCGGGGAATCAGATATGGTGAATCAGAGGTGGGGAATCAGAGGCGGGGAAACAGAGGCCGGGAATCAGATATGTTGTATCAGAGGTGGGGAATCAGAGGCGGGAAATCAGAGCTGGGGAATCAGAGGCGGGGAAATCAGAGTTGGGGAATCAGAGTCCGGGAATCAGAGATGGGAAATCAGAGGAGGGGAATCAAATATGGGGAATCAGAGGCGGGGAATCAGAGTTGGGGAATCAGAGTCCGGGAATCAGAGATGGGGAATCAGAGGCGGGGAATCAAATATGGGGAATAAGAGGCGGGGAATCAGAGGCGGGGAAACAGAGGCGGTGAATCAGATATGGGCAATCAGAGGTGGCGAATCAGAGGTAGAGAATCAGAGATGGGGAAGCAGAGATGGGGAATCAGAGGCGGGAAATCAGAGCTGGGGAATCAGAGGCGGGGAATCAGAGTTGGGGAATCAGAGTCCGGGAATCAGAGATGGGGAATCAGAGGCGGGGAATCAAATATGGGGAATCAGAGGCGGGGAATCAGAGGCGGGGAAACAGAGGCGGTGAATCAGATATGGGGAATCAGAGGTGGCGAATCAGAGGTTGAGAATCAGAGATGGGGAAGCAGAGGTGGGGAATCAGATGTGATGAATTAGAGATGGGGAATCAGAGGCGGGGTATCAGAGGCGGCCAATCAGAGGCGGGAAATCAGAGGCGTGGAATCAGATATGGGAAATCAGAGGTGGGGAATCAGAGGCGGGGAAACAGAAGCGGGGAATCAGATATGGGGTATCAGAGGTGGGGAATCAGGGGCGGGGAATCAGTGGCAGGGAATCAGAGGAGGGGATTCAGAGGCGGGGAATCAGAGGCAGGGAATCAGACACTGGGAATCAGAGGCGGTGAATCAGGGATGGGGAATGAGAGGCCGGGAAACAGAGGTGGTGAATCAGAGACCGGGAATCAGAGATGGGGAATCAGAGGCGGGGAAACAGAGGCGGTGAATCAGATATTCGGAATCAGAGGTTGCGAATCAGAGGTAGAGAATCAGAGATGGGGAAGCAGAGGTGGGAAATCAGATGTGATGAATTAGAGATGGGGAATCAGAGGCGGGGTATCAGAGGTGCCAATCAGAGGCGGTGAAACAGAGGCGGGGAATCAGATATGGGGAAACAGAGGCGGGGAATCAGAGGCAGGGAAACAGAGGCGGGGAATCAGATATGGGGATTCAGAGGTGGGGAATAACATGTTGCGAATCAGAGGCAGGGAATCAGAGGCGGGGAATCAGAGGCGGGGAATCAGAGGCAGGGAATCGGATGTGCAGAATCAGAGATGGGGAATCAGAGGTGGGGAATCAGAGGTGGTGAATCAGAGATGGGGAATCAAAGGCGTGGAATCAGAGGCAGGGTCAGACACGGGGAATCAGAGGCGGGGAATCAGATGCGGGGAACCAGAGGAGGGGAATCATAGCTGGCGAATCAGAGGCGGGGAATCAGAGGTGGGGAATCATAAGCGGGGAATCAGATATGGGGAATCAGAGGTGGGGAATCAGAGGCGGGGAAACAGAGGCGGGGAATCAGATATGTTGGATCAGAGGTGGGGAATCAGAGGCGGGGAATCAGAGCTGGGGAATCAGAGGCGGGGAATCAGAGTTGGGGAATCAGAGGCAGGGAATCAGATATGGGGAATCAGAGGTGGGGTATCAGAGGCGGGGAAACAGAGGCGGGGAATTAGATATGGGGTATCAGAGGTGGGGAATCAGGGGCGGGGAATCAGTGGCAGGGAATCAGAGGAGGGGATTCAGAGGCGGGGAATCAGAGGCAGGGAATCAGACACTGGGAGTCAGAGGCGGTGAATCAGGGATTGGGAATCAGAGGCCGGGAAACAGAGGTGGGGAATCAGAGACCGGGAATCAGAGATGGGGAATCAGAGGCGGGGAATCAGATATGGGGAATCAGAGGCGGGGAATCAGAGGCAGGGAAACAGAGGCGGTGAGTCAGAGATGGGGAATCAGAGGCGGGGAATCAGAGGCAGGGAATCAGAAACGGGGAATCAGAGGCGGGCAATCATAACTGGCGAATCAGAGGAGGGGAATCAGTGGTGGGGAATCAGAGGCGGGGAATCAGATATGGTGAATCAGAGGTGGGGAATCAGAGGCGGGGAAACAGAGGCCGGGAATCAGATATGTTGTATCAGAGGTGGGGAATCAGAGGCGGGAAATCAGAGCTGGGGAATCAGAGGCGGGGAAATCAGAGTTGGGGAATCAGAGTCCGGGAATCAGAGATGGGAAATCAGAGGAGGGGAATCAAATATGGGGAATCAGAGGCGGGGAATCAGAGTTGGGGAATCAGAGTCCGGGAATCAGAGATGGGGAATCAGAGGCGGGGAATCAAATATGGGGAATCAGAGACGGGGAATCAGAGTTGGGGCATCAGAGTCCGGGAATCAGAGGAGGGGAATCATAGCTGGCGAATCAGAGGCGGGGAATCAGAGGTGGGGAATCATAGGCGGGGAATCAGATATGGGGAATCAGAGGTGGGGAATCAGAGGCGGGGAAACAGAGGCGGGGAATCAGATATGTTGGATCAGAGGTGGGGAATCAGAGGCAGGGAATCAGAGCTGGGGAATCAGAGGCGGGGAATCAGAGTTGGGGAATCAGAGGCAGGGAATCAGATATGGGGAATCAGAGGTGGGGAATCAGAGGCGGAGAAACAGAGGCGGGGAATCAGATATAGGGTATCAGAGGTGGGGAATCAGGGGCGGGGAATCAGTGGCAGGGAATCAGAGGCGGGGAATCAGAGGCGGGGAATCAGAGGCGGGGAATCAGATATGGGGATTCAGAGGTGGGGAATAACATGTTGCGAATCAGAGGCAGGGAATCAGAGGCGGGGAATCAGAGGCGGGGAATCAGAGGCAGGGAATCGGATGTGCAGAATCAGAGATGGGGAATCAGAGGTGGGGAATCAGAGGTGGTGAATCAGAGATGGGGAATCAAAGGCGTGGAATCAGAGGCAGGGTCAGACACGGGGAATCAGAGGCGGGGAATCAGATGCGGGGAACCAGAGGAGGGGAATCATAGCTGGCGAATCAGAGGCGGGGAATCAGAGGTGGGGAATCATAAGCGGGGAATCAGATATGGGGAATCAGAGGTGGGGAATCAGAGGCGGGGAAACAGAGGCGGGGAATCAGATATGTTGGATCAGAGGTGGGGAATCAGAGGCGGGGAATCAGAGCTGGGGAATCAGAGGCGGGGAATCAGAGTTGGGGAATCAGAGGCAGGGAATCAGATATGGGGAATCAGAGGTGGGGTATCAGAGGCGGGGAAACAGAGGCGGGGAATTCGATATGGGGTATCAGAGGTGGGGAATCAGGGGCGGGGAATCAGTGGCAGGGAATCAGAGGAGGGGATTCAGAGGCGGGGAATCAGAGGCAGGGAATCAGACACTGGGAGTCAGAGGCGGTGAATCAGGGATTGGGAATCAGAGGCCGGGAAACAGAGGTGGGGAATCAGAGACCGGGAATCAGAGATGGGGAATCAGAGGCGGGGAATCAGATATGGGGAATCAGAGGCGGGGAATCAGAGGCAGGGAAACAGAGGCGGTGAGTCAGAGATGGGGAATCAGAGGCGGGGAATCAGAGGCAGGGAATCAGAAACGGGGAATCAGAGGCGGGCAATCATAACTGGCGAATCAGAGGAGGGGAATCAGTGGTGGGGAATCAGAGGCGGGGAATCAGATATGGTGAATCAGAGGTGGGGAATCAGAGGCGGGGAAACAGAGGCCGGGAATCAGATATGTTGTATCAGAGGTGGGGAATCAGAGGCGGGAAATCAGAGCTGGGGAATCAGAGGCGGGGAAATCAGAGTTGGGGAATCAGAGTCCGGGAATCAGAGATGGGAAATCAGAGGAGGGGAATCAAATATGGGGAATCAGAGGCGGGGAATCAGAGTTGGGGAATCAGAGTCCGGGAATCAGAGATGGGGAATCAGAGGCGGGGAATCAAATATGGGGAATCAGAGACGGGGAATCAGAGTTGGGGCATCAGAGTCCGGGAATCAGAGGAGGGGAATCATAGCTGGCGAATCAGAGGCGGGGAATCAGAGGTGGGGAATCATAGGCGGGGAATCAGATATGGGGAATCAGAGGTGGGGAATCAGAGGCGGGGAAACAGAGGCGGGGAATCAGATATGTTGGATCAGAGGTGGGGAATCAGAGGCAGGGAATCAGAGCTGGGGAATCAGAGGCGGGGAATCAGAGTTGGGGAATCAGAGGCAGGGAATCAGATATGGGGAATCAGAGGTGGGGAATCAGAGGCGGAGAAACAGAGGCGGGGAATCAGATATAGGGTATCAGAGGTGGGGAATCAGGGGCGGGGAATCAGTGGCAGGGAATCAGAGGAGGGGATTCAGAGGCGGGGAATCAGAGGCAGGGAATCAGACACTGGGAGTCAGAGGCGGTGAATCAGGGATTGGGAATCAGACGCCGGGAAACAGAGGTGGGGAATCAGAGACCGGGAATCAGAGATGGGGAATCAGAGGCGGGGAATCAGATATGGGGAATCAGAGGCGGGGAATCAGAGGCAGGGAAACAGAGGCGGTGAATCAGATATTGGGAATCAGAGGTGGCGAATCAGAGGTAGAGAATCGGAGATGGGGAAGCAGAGGTGGGGAATCAGATGTGATGAATTAGAGATGGGGAATCAGAGGCGGGGTATCAGAGGTGCCAATCAGAGGCGGGGAAACAGAGGCGGGGAATCAGATATGGGGAATCAGAGGTGGGGAATAAGAGGTTGCGAATCAGAGGCAGGGAATCAGAGGCGGGGAATCAGAGGCGGGGAATCAGAGGCAGGGAATCGGATGTGCGGAATCAGAGATGCGGTATCAGAGGTGGGGAATCAGAGGTGGTGAGTCAGACATGGGGAATCAGAGGCGGGGAATCAGAGGCAGGGAATCAGAAACGGGGAATCAGAGGCGGGCAATCATAACTGGCGAATCAGAGGAGGGGAATCAGTGGTGGGGAATCAGAGGCGGGGAATCAGATATGGTGAATCAGAGGTGGGGAATCAGAGGCGGGGAAACAGAGGCCGGGAATCTGATATGTTGTATCACAGGTGGGGAATCAGAGGCGGGAAATCAGAGCTGGGGATTCAGAGGCGGGGAAATCAGAGTTGGGGAATCAGAGTCCGGGAATCAGAGATGGGAAATCAGAGGAGGGGAATCAAATATGGGGAATCAGAGGCGGGGAATCAGAGTTGGGGAATCAGAGGAGGGGAATCAGATATGGGGAAACAGAGGCCGGGAATCAGAGGCAGGGAAACAGAGGCGGGGAATCAGATATGGGCAATCAGAGGTGGGGAATTAGAGGTTGCGTATCAGAGGCGGGGTATCAGAGGCGGGGAATCAGAGGCAGGGAATCGGATGTGCGGAATCAGAGATGGGGAATCAGAGGTGGGGATTCAGAGGTGGTGAATCAGAGAAGGGGAATCAGAGGCTGGGAATCAGAGGCAGGGAATCAGACGCAGGGAATCAGAGGCGGGGAATCATAGCTTGCGAATTAGAGGAGGGGAATCAGAGTTGGGGAATCAGAGGCGGGGAATCAGATATGGGGAAACAGAGGCGGGGAATCAGAGGCGGGGAAACAGAGGCGGGGAATCATAGGCTGGGAATTGGATGTGCGGAATCAGAGATGGGTTGTCAGAGGTGGGGAATCAGAGGTGGTGAGTCAGAGATGGGGAATCAGAGGCGGGGAATCAGAGGCAGGGAATCAGAAACGGGGAATCAGAGGCGGGCAATCATAACTGGCGAATCAGAGGAGGGGAATCAGTGGTGGGGAATCAGAGGCGGGGAATCAGATATGGTGAATCAGAGGTGGGGAATCAGAGGCGGGGAAACAGAGGCCGGGAATCAGATATGTTGTATCAGAGGTGGGGAATCAGAGGCGGGAAATCAGAGCTGGGGAATCAGAGGCGGGGAAATCAGAGTTGGGGAATCAGAGTCCGGGAATCAGAGATGGGAAATCAGAGGAGGGGAATCAAATATGGGGAATCAGAGGCGGGGAATCAGAGTTGGGGAATCAGAGTCCGGGAATCAGAGATGGGGAATCAGAGGCGGGGAATCAAATATGGGGAATAAGAGGCGGGGAATCAGAGGCGGGGAAACAGAGGCGGTGAATCAGATATGGGCAATCAGAGGTGGCGAATCAGAGGTAGAGAATCAGAGATGGGGAAGCAGAGATGGGGAATCAGAGGCGGGAAATCAGAGCTGGGGAATCAGAGGCGGGGAATCAGAGTTGGGGAATCAGAGTCCGGGAATCAGAGATGGGGAATCAGAGGCGGGGAATCAAATATGGGGAATCAGAGGCGGGGAATCAGAGGCGGGGAAACAGAGGCGGTGAATCAGATATGGGGAATCAGAGGTGGCGAATCAGAGGTTGAGAATCAGAGATGGGGAAGCAGAGGTGGGGAATCAGATGTGATGAATTAGAGATGGGGAATCAGAGGCGGGGTATCAGAGGCGGCCAATCAGAGGCGGGAAATCAGAGGCGTGGAATCAGATATGGGAAATCAGAGGTGGGGAATCAGAGGCGGGGAAACAGAAGCGGGGAATCAGATATGGGGTATCAGAGGTGGGGAATCAGGGGCGGGGAATCAGTGGCAGGGAATCAGAGGAGGGGATTCAGAGGCGGGGAATCAGAGGCAGGGAATCAGACACTGGGAATCAGAGGCGGTGAATCAGGGATGGGGAATGAGAGGCCGGGAAACAGAGGTGGTGAATCAGAGACCGGGAATCAGAGATGGGGAATCAGAGGCGGGGAAACAGAGGCGGTGAATCAGATATTCGGAATCAGAGGTTGCGAATCAGAGGTAGAGAATCAGAGATGGGGAAGCAGAGGTGGGAAATCAGATGTGATGAATTAGAGATGGGGAATCAGAGGCGGGGTATCAGAGGTGCCAATCAGAGGCGGTGAAACAGAGGCGGGGAATCAGATATGGGGAAACAGAGGCGGGGAATCAGAGGCAGGGAAACAGAGGCGGGGAATCAGATATGGGGATTCAGAGGTGGGGAATAACAGGTTGCGAATCAGAGGCAGGGAATCAGAGGCGGGGAATCAGAGGCGGGGAATCAGAGGCAGGGAATCGGATGTGCAGAATCAGAGATGGGGAATCAGAGGTGGGGAATCAGAGGTGGTAAATCAGAGATGGGGAATCAAAGGCGTGGAATCAGAGGCAGGGTCAGACACGGGGAATCAGAGGCGGGGTATCAGATGCGGGGAACCAGAGGAGGGGAATCATAGCTGGCGAATCAGAGGCGGGGAATCAGAGGTGGGGAATCATAAGCGGGGAATCAGATATGGGGAATCAGAGGTGGGGAATCAGAGGCGGGGAAACAGAGGCGGGGAATCAGATATGTTGGATCAGAGGTGGGGAATCAGAGGCGGGGAATCAGAGCTGGGGAATCAGAGGCGGGGAATCAGAGTTGGGGAATCAGAGGCAGGGAATCAGATATGGGGAATCAGAGGTGGGGAATCAGAGGCGGGGAAACAGAGGCGGGGAATCAGATATGGGGTATCAGAGGTGGGGAATCAGGGGCGGGGAATCACTGGCAGGGAATCAGAGGAGGGGATTCAGAGGCGGGGAATCAGAGGCAGGGAATCAGACACTGGGAGTCAGAGGCGGTGAATCAGGGATTGGGAATCAGAGGCCGGGAAACAGAGGTGGGGAATCAGAGACCGGGAATCAGAGATGGGGAATCAGAGGCGGGGAATCAGATATGGGGAATCAGAGGCGGGGAATCAGAGGCAGGGAAACAGAGGCGGTGAGTCAGAGATGGGGAATCAGAGGCGGGGAATCAGAGGCAGGGAATCAGAAACGGGGAATCAGAGGCGGGCAATCATAACTGGCGAATCAGAGGAGGGGAATCAGTGGTGGGGAATCAGAGGCGGGGAATCAGATATGGTGAATCAGAGGTGGGGAATCAGAGGCGGGGAAACAGAGGCCGGGAATCAGATATGTTGTATCAGAGGTGGGGAATCAGAGGCGGGAAATCAGAGCTGGGGAATCAGAGGCGGGGAAATCAGAGTTGGGGAATCAGAGTCCGGGAATCAGAGATGGGAAATCAGAGGAGGGGAATCAAATATGGGGAATCAGAGGCGGGGAATCAGAGTTGGGGAATCAGAGTCCGGGAATCAGAGATGGGGAATCAGAGGCGGGGAATCAAATATGGGGAATCAGAGTCGGGGAATCAGAGTTGGGGCATCAGAGTCCGGGAATCAGAGGAGGGGAATCATAGCTGGCGAATCAGAGGCGGGGAATCAGAGGTGGGGAATCATAGGCGGGGAATCAGATATGGGGAATCAGAGGTGGGGAATCAGAGGCGGGGAAACAGAGGCGGGGAATCAGATATGTTGGATCAGAGGTGGGGAATCAGAGGCAGGGAATCAGAGCTGGGGAATCAGAGGCGGGGAATCAGAGTTGGGGAATCAGAGGCAGGGAATCAGACATGGGGAATCAGAGGTGGGGAATCAGAGGCGGAGAAACAGAGGCGGGGAATCTGATATAGGGTATCAGAGGTGGGGAATCAGGGGCGGGGAATCAGTGGCAGGGAATCAGAGGAGGGGATTCAGAGGCGGGGAATCAGAGGCAGGGAATCAGACACTGGGAGTCAGAGGCGGTGAATCAGGGATTGGGAATCAGACGCCGTGAAACAGAGGTGGGGAATCAGAGACCGGGAATCAGAGATGGGGAATCAGAGGCGGGGAATCAGATATGGGGAATCAGAGGCGGGGAATCAGAGGCAGGGAAACAGAGGCGGTGAATCAGATATTGGGAATCAGAGGTGGCGAATCAGAGGTAGAGAATCGGAGATGGGGAAGCAGAGGTGGGGAATCAGATGTGATGAATTAGAGATGGGGAATCAGAGGCGGGGTATCAGAGGTGCCAATCAGAGGCGGGGAAACAGAGGCGGGGAATCAGATATGGGGAATCAGAGGTGGGGAATAAGAGGTTGCGAATCAGAGGCAGGGAATCAGAGGCGGGGAATCAGAGGCGGGGAATCAGAGGCAGGGAATCGGATGTGCGGAATCAGAGATGCGGTATCAGAGGTGGGGAATCAGAGGTGGTGAGTCAGACATGGGGAATCAGAGGCGGGGAATCAGAGGCAGGGAATCAGAAACGGGGAATCAGAGGCGGGCAATCATAACTGGCGAATCAGAGGAGGGGAATCAGTGGTGGGGAATCAGAGGCGGGGAATCAGATATGGTGAATCAGAGGTGGGGAATCAGAGGCGGGGAAACAGAGGCCGGGAATCTGATATGTTGTATCACAGGTGGGGAATCAGAGGCGGGAAATCAGAGCTGGGGATTCAGAGGCGGGGAAATCAGAGTTGGGGAATCAGAGTCCGGGAATCAGAGATGGGAAATCAGAGGAGGGGAATCAAATATGGGGAATCAGAGGCGGGGAATCAGAGTTGGGGAATGAGTCCGGGAATCAGAGATGGGGAATCAGAGGCGGGGAATCAAATATGGGGAATCAGAGGCGGGGAATCAGATGCGGGGAATCAGAGGAAGGTAATCAGAGGCAGGGGATCAAACACGGGGAATCAGAGGCTGGGAATCAGAGCTGGGGAATCAGAGGCGGGGAATCAGAGCTGGGGACTCACAGGCGGGGAATCAGAGATGGGGAATCAGAGGCGGGGAATCAGAGGCAGGGAATTTGATGCGGGGAATCAGAGGCGGGGAATCAGATGTGGGGAATCAGAGGCAGTGAATCAGAGATGGGGAATCAGAGGCGGGGAATCAGAGGCAAGAAATCAGACGGTGATTCAGAAGCTGGGAATCAGACGGGGGGAATCAAAGGCGGGGAATCAGAGCTGGTGAATCAGAGGCAGGGAATCAGAGTTGGGGATTCAGAGTCGGGGAATCAGATATGGGGAAACATAGGCGGGGAATGAGAGGCGGGCAAGCAGAGGCGGGGAATTAGATATGGGGAATCAGAGGTGGGGAATCAGAGGTGGTGAATCAGAGATGGGGAATCACAGGCGGGGAATCAGAGGCAGCGAATAGAACGCGGGGAATCAGAGGCAGGGAATCAGAGCTGGGGAATCAGAGGCGGGGAATCAGATATGGGGAAATAGAGGCGGGGAATCAGAGGCGGGGAAACAGAGGCGGGGAATCAGACATGGGGAATCGGATGCGGGGAATCAGAGGCGGGGAATCAGAGCTGGGGAATCAGAGGCGGGGAATCAGAGTTGGGGCATCAGAGGTGGGGAATTAGATATGGGGAAACAGAGATGGGGAATCAGAGGCGGGGAAACAGAGGCGGGGAATCAGATATGGGGAATCAGAGGTGGGGAATCAGAGGCAGGGAATCAGATGTGCGGAATCAGAGATGGGGAATCAGAGGCAGGGAATCAGAATCAGAAGCGGGGAATCAGAGGCCGGGAATCAGAGGCCGGGAATCAGATGCTGGGAATAAGAGGCCGGTAATCAGAGGTGGGGAATCAGAGTCCGGGAATCAGAGATGGGGATTCAGAGGCGGGGAATGAGATATGGAGAATCAGAGGCGGGGAATCAGAGGCGGGGAAACAGAGGTGGGGAATCAGATATGGGGAATCAGAGGTGGCGAATCAAAGGCGGTGAATCAGAGATGGGGAATCAGAGGCGGGGAATCAGAGGCAGGGAATCAGATGCGGGGATTCTGAGGCGGGGAATCAGAGCTGGCGAATCAGAGGCGGGGAATCAGAGGTGGGCAATCAGAGCCGGGGAATCAGATATGGGGAATCAGATGCGGGGAATCAGAGGCGGGGAAACAGAGGCGGGGAATCAGATATGGGGAATCAGAGGTGGGGAATCAGAGGTTGTGAATCAGAGGGAGGGAATCAGACGCGGGGAATCAGAGGCGGGGATTCAGAGCTGGGGAATCAGAGGCGGGGAATCAGAGTTGTGGAATCAGAGGCAGGGAATCAGATATGGGGAATCAGAGGCGGGGAATCAGAGGCGGAGAAACAGAGGCGGGGAATCAGATATGGGGAATCAGAGGTGGGGAATCAGGGGCAGGGAATCAGTGGCAGGGAATCAGAGGCGGGGAATCTGAGGCGGGGAATCAGAGGCAGGGAATCAGACACGGGGAATCAGAGCGGGGAATCAGAGATGGCGAATCAGAGGCGGGGAATCAGAGGCAGGGAATCGGACACCGGGAATCAGAGGCGGGGAATCAGAGCTGGGGAATCAGAGGCGGGGAATCAGAGTTGGGGAATCAGAGGCGGGGAATCAGATATTGGGAAATAGAGGCGGGGAATCAGATATGGGGAATCAGAGGTGTGGAATCAGAGGTTGGGAATCAGAGGCAGGGAATCAGAGGCGGGGAAACAGAGGCGGGGAATCAGATATGGGGAATCAGAGGTGGCGAATCAAAGGCGGTGAAACAGAGATGGGGAATCAGGGCAGGGAATCAGAGGCAGGGAATCAGAGCTGGGGAAACAGAGGCGGGGAATCAGATATGGGGAATCAGAGGTGGGGAATCAGGGGCGGGGAATCAGTGGCAGGGAATCAGAGCTGGGGAATCAGAGGTGGGGAATCAGAGCTGGGGAAACAGAGGCGGGGAATCAGATATGGGGAATCAGAGGTGGGGAATCAGGGGCGGGGAATCAGTGGCAGGGAATCAGAGGCCGGGAATAAAAGGCGGGGAATCACAGCTGGGGAATCAGAGGCGGGGAATCAGAGTTGGGGAATCAGAGGAGGGGAATCAGATATGGGGAAACAGAGGCCGGGAATCAGAGGCAGGGAAACAGAGGCGGGGAATCAGATATGGGCAATCAGAGGTGGGGAATTAGAGGTTGCGTATCAGAGGCGGGGTATCAGAGGCGGGGAATCAGAGGCAGGGAATCGGATGTGCGGAATCAGAGATGGGGAATCAGAGGTGGGGATTCAGAGGTGGTGAATCAGAGAAGGGGAATCAGAGTCTGGGAATCAGAGGCAGGGAATCAGACGCAGGGAATCAGAGGCGGGGAATCATAGCTTGCGAATTAGAGGAGGGGAATCAGAGTTGGGGAATCAGAGGCGGGGAATCAGATATGGGGAAACAGAGGCGGGGAATCAGAGGCGGGGAAACAGAGGCGGGGAATCAGATATGGGGAATCAGAGGTGGGGAATCAGAGGCAGGGAATCAGATGTGCAGAATCAGAGATGGGGAATCAGAGGCAGGGAATCAGAATCAGAAGCAGGGAATCAGTGGCAGGGAATCAGAGGCCGGGAATAAAAGGCGGGGAACCAGAGGCAGGGAATCGGATGTGCGGAATCAGAGATGGGGAATCAGAGGTGGGGATTCAGAGGTGGTGAATCAGAGAAGGGGAATCAGAGGCTGGGAATCAGAGGCAGGGAATCAGATGCAGGGAATCAGAGGCGGTGAATCATAGCTGGCGAATTAGAGGAGGGGAATCAGAGTTGGGGAATCAGAGGCGGGGAATCATAGCTGGCGAATCAGAGGAGGGGAATCAGAGTTGGGGAATCAGAAGCGGGGAATCAGATATGGGGAAACAGAGGCGGGGAATCAGAGGCGGGGAAACAGAGGCGGGGAATCAGATATGGGGATTCAGAGGTGGGGAATCAGAGGTTGGGAATCAGAGGCAGGGAATCAGAGGCGGGGAATCAGAGGCAGGGAATCAGATGCGGGGAATCAGAGGCAGGGAATCAGAGCTGGGGAATCAGAGGCGGGGAATCAGAGTTGGGGAATCAGAGGCGTGGAATTAGATATGGCGAAACAGAGGAGGGGAATCAGAGGCGGGGAAACAGAGGCAGGGAATCAGATATGGGGAATCAGAGGCGGGGAATCAGAGGTGGGGAATCATAGGCTGGGAATTGGATGTGCGGAATCAGAGATGGGTTGTCAGAGGTGTGGAATCAGAGGTGGTGAGTCAGAGATGGGTAATCAGAGGCGGGGAATCAGAGGCAGGGAATCAGAAACGGGGAATCAGAGGCGGGCAATCATAACTGGCGAATCAGAGGAGGGGAATCAGTGGTGGGGAATCAGAGGCGGGGAATCAGATATGGTGAATCAGAGGTGGGGAATCAGAGGCGGGGAAACAGAGGCCGGGAATCAGATATGTTGTATCAGAGGTGGGGAATCAGAGGCGGGAAATCAGAGCTGGGGAATCAGAGGCGGGGAAATCAGAGTTGGGGAATCAGAGTCCGGGAATCAGAGATGGGAAATCAGAGGAGGGGAATCAAATATGGGGAATCAGAGGCGGGGAATCAGAGTTGGGGAATCAGAGTCCGGGAATCAGAGATGGGGAATCAGAGGCGGGGAATCAAATATGGGGAATAAGAGGCGGGGAATCAGAGGCGGGGAAACAGAGGCGGTGAATCAGATATGGGCAATCAGAGGTGGCGAATCAGAGGTAGAGAATCAGACATGGGGAAGCAGAGATGGGGAATCAGAGGCGGGAAATCAGAGCTGGGGAATCAGAGGCGGGGAATCAGAGTTGGGGAATCAGAGTCCGGGAATCAGAGATGGGGAATCAGAGGCGGGGAATCAAATATGGGGAATCAGAGGCGGGGAATCAGAGGCGGGGAAACAGAGGCGGTGAATCAGATATGGGGAATCAGAGGTGGCGAATCAGAGGTTGAGAATCAGAGATGGGGAAGCAGAGGTGGGGAATCAGATGTGATGAATTAGAGATGGGGAATCAGAGGCGGGGTATCAGAGGCGGCCAATCAGAGGCGGGGAATCAGAGGCGTGGAATCAGATATGGGAAATCAGAGGTGGGGAATCAGAGGCGGGGAAACAGAGGCGGGGAATCAGATATGGGGTATCAGAGGTGGGGAATCAGGGGCGGGGAATCAGTGGCAGGGAATCAGAGGAGGGGATTCAGAGGCGGGGAATCAGAGGCAGGGAATCTTACACTGGGAATCAGAGGCGGTGAATCAGGGATGGGGAATGAGAGGCCGGGAAACAGAGGTGGTGAATCAGAGACCGGGAATCAGAGATGGGGAATCAGAGGCGGGGAATCAGAGGCAGGGAAACAGAGGCGGGGAATCAGATATGGGGATTCAGAGGTGGGGAATAACAGGTTGCGAATCAGAGGCAGGGAATCAGAGGCGGGGAATCAGAGGCGGGGAATCAGAGGCAGGGAATCGGATGTGCAGAATCAGAGATGGGGAATCAGAGGTGGGGAATCAGAGGTGGTGAATCAGAGATGGGGAATCAAAGGCGTGGAATCAGAGGCAGGGTCAGACACGGGGAATCAGAGGCGGGGAATCAGATGCGGGGAACCAGAGGAGGGGAATCAGAGCTGGCGAATCAGAAGCGGGGAATCAGAGGTGGGGAATCATAGGCGGGGAATCAGATATGGGGAATCAGAGGTGGGGAATCAGAGGCGGGGAAACCGAGGCGGGGAATCAGATATGTTGGATCAGAGGTGGGGAGTCAGAGGTGGGGAATCAGAGCTGGGGAATCAGAGGCGGGGAATCAGAGTTGGGGAATCAGAGGCAGGGAATCAGATATGGGGAATCAGAGGTGGGGAATCAGAGGCGGGGAAACAGAGGCGGGGAATCAGATATGGGGTATCAGAGGTGGGGAATCAGGGGCGGGGAATCAGTGGCAGGGAATCAGAGGAGGGGATTCAGAGGCGGGGAATCAGAGGCAGGGAATCAGACACTGGGAGTCAGAGGCGGTGAATCAGGGATTGGGAATCAGAGGCCGGGAAACAGAGGTGGGGAATCAGAGACCGGGAATCAGAGATGGGGAATCAGAGGCGGGGAATCAGATATGGGGAATCAGAGGCGGGGAATCAGAGGCAGGGAAACAGAGGCGGTGAGTCAGAGATGGGGAATCAGAGGCGGGGAATCAGAGGCAGGGAATCAGAAACGGGGAATCAGAGGCGGGCAATCATAACTGGCGAATCAGAGGAGGGGAATCAGTGGTGGGGAATCAGAGGCGGGGAATCAGATATGGTGAATCAGAGGTGGGGAATCAGAGGCGGGGAAACAGAGGCCGGGAATCAGATATGTTGTATCAGAGGTGGGGAATCAGAGGCGGGAAATCAGAGCTGGGGATTCAGAGGCGGGGAAATCAGAGATGGGAAATCAGAGGAGGGGAATCAAATATGGGGAATCTGAGGCGGGGAATCAGAGTTGGGGAATCAGAGTCCGGGAATCAGAGATGGGGAATCAGAGGCGGGGAATCAAATATGGGGAATCAGAGACGGGGAATCAGAGTTGGGGAATCAGAGTCCGGGAATCAGAGGAGGGGAATCATAGCTGGCGAATCAGAGGCGGGGAATCAGAGGTGGGGAATCATAGGCGGGGAATCAGATATGGGGAATCAGAGGTGGGGAATCAGAGGCGGGGAAACAGAGGCGGGGAATCAGATATGTTGGATCAGAGGTGGGGAATCAGAGGCAGGGAATCAGAGCTGGGGAATCAGAGGCGGGGAATCAGAGTTGGGGAATCAGAGGCAGGGAATCAGATATGGGGAATCAGAGGTGGGGAATCAGAGGCGGGGAAACAGAGGCGGGGAATCAGATATAGGGTATCAGAGGTGGGGAATCAGGGGCGGGGAATCAGTGGCAGGGAATCAGAGGAGGGGATTCAGAGGCGGGGAATCAGAGGCAGGGAATCAGACACTGGGAGTCAGAGGCGGTGAATCAGGGATTGGGAATCAGACGCCGGGAAACAGAGGTGGGGAATCAGAGACCGGGAATCAGAGATGGGGAATCAGAGGCGGGGAATCAGATATGGGGAATCAGAGGCGGGGAATCAGAGGCAGGGAAACAGAGGCGGTGAATCAGATATTGGGAATCAGAGGTGGCGAATCAGAGGTAGAGAATCGGAGATGGGGAAGCAGAGGTGGGGAATCAGATGTGATGAATTAGAGATGGGGAATCAGAGGCGGGGTATCAGAGGTGCCAATCAGAGGCGGGGAAACAGAGGCGGGGAATCAGATATGGGGAATCAGAGGTGGGGAATAAGAGGTTGCGAATCAGAGGCAGGGAATCAGAGGCGGGGAATCAGAGGCGGGGAATCAGAGGCAGGGAATCGGATGTGCGGAATCAGAGATGCGGTATCAGAGGTGGGGAATCAGAGGTGGTGAGTCAGACATGGGGAATCAGAGGCGGGGAATCAGAGGCAGGGAATCAGAAACGGGGAATCAGAGGCGGGCAATCATAACTGGCGAATCAGAGGAGGGGAATCAGATATGGTGAATCAGAGGTGGGGAATCAGAGGCGGGGAAACAGAGGCCGGGAATCAGATATGTTGTATCAGAGGTGGGGAATCAGAGGCGGGAAATCAGAGCTGGGGATTCAGAGGCGGGGAAATCAGAGATGGGAAATCAGAGGAGGGGAATCAAATATGGGGAATCTGAGGCGGGGAATCAGAGTTGGGGAATCAGAGTCCGGGAATCAGAGATGGGGAATCAGAGGCGGGGAATCAAATATGGGGAATCAGAGACGGGGAATCAGAGTTGGGGAATCAGAGTCCGGGAATCAGAGGAGGGGAATCATAGCTGGCGAATCAGAGGCGGGGAATCAGAGGTGGGGAATCATAGGCGGGGAATCAGATATGGGGAATCAGAGGTGGGGAATCAGAGGCGGGGAAACAGAGGCGGGGAATCAGATATGTTGGATCAGAGGTGGGGAATCAGAGGCAGGGAATCAGAGCTGGGGAATCAGAGGCGGGGAATCAGAGTTGGGGAATCAGAGGCAGGGAATCAGATATGGGGAATCAGAGGTGGGGAATCAGAGGCGGGGAAACAGAGGCGGGGAATCAGATATAGGGTATCAGAGGTGGGGAATCAGGGGCGGGGAATCAGTGGCAGGGAATCAGAGGAGGGGATTCAGAGGCGGGGAATCAGAGGCAGGGAATCAGACACTGGGAGTCAGAGGCGGTGAATCAGGGATTGGGAATCAGACGCCGGGAAACAGAGGTGGGGAATCAGAGACCGGGAATCAGAGATGGGGAATCAGAGGCGGGGAATCAGATATGGGGAATCAGAGGCGGGGAATCAGAGGCAGGGAAACAGAGGCGGTGAATCAGATATTGGGAATCAGAGGTGGCGAATCAGAGGTAGAGAATCGGAGATGGGGAAGCAGAGGTGGGGAATCAGATGTGATGAATTAGAGATGGGGAATCAGAGGCGGGGTATCAGAGGTGCCAATCAGAGGCGGGGAAACAGAGGCGGGGAATCAGATATGGGGAATCAGAGGTGGGGAATAAGAGGTTGCGAATCAGAGGCAGGGAATCAGAGGCGGGGAATCAGAGGCGGGGAATCAGAGGCAGGGAATCGGATGTGCGGAATCAGAGATGCGGTATCAGAGGTGGGGAATCAGAGGTGGTGAGTCAGACATGGGGAATCAGAGGCGGGGAATCAGAGGCAGGGAATCAGAAACGGGGAATCAGAGGCGGGCAATCATAACTGGCGAATCAGAGGAGGGGAATCAGATATGGTGAATCAGAGGTGGGGAATCAGAGGCGGGGAAACAGAGGCCGGGAATCAGATATGTTGTATCACAGGTGGGGAATCAGAGGCGGGAAATCAGAGCTGGGGATTCAGAGGCGGGGAAATCAGAGTTGGGGAATCAGAGTCCGGGAATCAGAGATGGGAAATCAGAGGAGGGGAATCAAATATGGGGAATCAGAGGCGGGGAATCAGAGTTGGGGAATGAGTCCGGGAATCAGAGATGGGGAATCAGAGGCGGGGAATCAAATATGGGGAATCAGAGGCGGGGAATCAGATGCGGGGAATCAGAGGAAGGTAATCAGAGGCAGGGGATCAAACACGGGGAATCAGAGGCTGGGAATCAGAGCTGGGGAATCAGAGGCGGGGAATCAGAGCTGGGGAATCACAGGCGGGGAATCAGAGATGGGGAATCAGAGGCGGGGAATCAGAGGCAGGGAATCTGATGCGGGGAATCAGAGGCGGGGAATCAGATGTGGGGAATCAGAGGCAGTGAATCAGAGATGGGGAATCAGAGGCGGGGAATCAGAGGCAAGAAATCAGACGGGGATTCAGAAGCTGGGAATCAGACGGGGGGAATCAAAGGCGGGGAATCAGAGCTGGTGAATCAGAGGCAGGGAATCAGAGTTGGGGATTCAGAGTCGGGGAATCAGATATGGGGAAACAGAGGCGGGGAATGAGAGGCGGGCAAGCAGAGGCGGGGAATTAGATATGGGGAATCAGAGGTGGGGAATCAGAGGTGGTGAATCAGAGATGGGGAATCACAGGCGGGGTATCAGAGGCAGCGAATAGAACGCGGGGAATCAGAGGCAGGGAATCAGAGCTGGGGAATCAGAGGCGGGGAATGAGATATGGGGAAATAGAGGCGGGGAATCAGAGGCGGGGAAACAGAGGCGGGGAATCAGACATGGGGAATCGGATGCGGGGAATCAGAGGCGGGGAATCAGAGCTGGGGAATCAGAGGCGGGGAATCAGAGTTGGGGCATCAGAGGTGGGGAATTAGATATGGGGAAACAGAGATGGGGAATCAGAGGCGGGGAAACAGAGGCGGGGAATCAGATATGGGGAATCAGAGGTGGGGAATCAGAGGCAGGGAATCAGATGTGCGGAATCAGAGATGGGGAATCAGAGGCAGGGAATCAGAATCAGAAGCGGGGAATCAGAGGCCGGGAATCAGAGGCCGGGAATCAGATGCTGGGAATAAGAGGCCGGGAATCAGAGGTGGGGAATCAGAGTCCGGGAATCAGAGATGGGGATTCAGAGGCGGGGAATCAAATATGGGGAATCAGAGGCGGGGAATCAGATGCGGGGAATCAGAGGAAGGTAATCAGAGGCAGGGGATCAAACACGGGGAATCAGAGGCTGGGAATCAGAGCTGGGGAATCAGAGGCGGGGAATCAGAGCTGGGGAATCACAGGCGGGGAATCAGAGATGGGGAATCAGAGGCGGGGAATCAGAGGCAGGGAATCAGATGCGGGGAATCAGAGGCGGGGAATCAGATGTGGGGAATCAGAGGCAGTGAATCAGAGATGGGGAATCAGAGGCGGGGAATCAGAGGCAAGAAATCAGACGGGGATTCAGAAGCTGGGAATCAGACGGGGGGAATCAAAGGTGGGGAATCAGAGCTGGTGAATCAGAGGCAGGGAATCAGAGTTGGGGATTCAGAGTCGGGGAATCAGATATGGGGAAACAGAGGCGGGGAATGAGAGGCGGGCAAGCAGAGGCGGGGAATTAGATATGGGGAATCAGAGGTGGGGAATCAGAGGTGGTGAATCAGAGATGGGGAATCACAGGCGGGGAATCAGAGGCAGCGAATAGAACGCGGCGAATCAGAGGCAGGGAATCAGAGCTGGGGAATCAGAGGCGGGGAATCAGATATGGGGAAATAGAGGCGGGGAATCAGAGGCGGGGAAACAGAGGCGGGGAATCAGACATGGGGAATCGGATGCGGGGAATCAGAGGCGGGGAATCAGAGCTGGGGAATCAGAGGCGGGTAATCAGAGTTGGGGCATCAGAGGTGGGGAATTAGATATGGGGAAACAGAGATGGGGAATCAGAGGCGGGGAAACAGAGGCGGGGAATCAGATATGGGGAATCAGAGGTGGGGAATCAGAGGCAGGGAATCAGATGTGCGGAATCAGAGATGGGGAATCAGAGGCAGGGAATCAGAATCAGAAGCGGGGAATCAGAGGCCGGGAATCAGAGGCCGGGAATCAGATGCTGGGAATAAGAGGCCGGGAATCAGAGGTGGGGAATCAGAGTCCGGGAATCAGAGATGGGGATTTAGAGGCGGGGAATGAGATATGGAGAATCAGAGGCGGGGAATCAGAGGCGGGGAAACAGAGGTGGGGAATCAGATATGGGGAATCAGAGGTGGCGAATCAAAGGCGGTGAATCAGAGATGGGGAATCAGAGGCGGGGAATCAGAGGCAGGGAATCAGATGCGGGGATTCTGAGGCGGGGAATCAGAGCTGGCGAATCAGAGGCGGGGAATCAGAGGTGGGCAATCAGAGCCGGGGAATCAGATATGGGGAATCAGATGCGGGGAATCAGAGGCGGGGAAACAGAGGCGGGGAATCAGATATGGGGAATCAGAGGTGGGGAATCAGAGGTTGTGAATAAGAGGGAGGGAATCAGACGCGGGGAATCAGAGGCGGGGATTCAGAGCTGGGGAATCAGAGGCAGGGAATCAGAGTTGTGGAATCAGAGGCAGGGAATCAGATATGGGGAATCAGAGGCGGGGAATCAGAGGCGGAGAAACAGAGGCGGGGAATCAGATATGGGGAATCAGAGGTGGGGAATCAGGGGCAGGGAATCAGTGGCAGGGAATCAGAGGCGGGGAATCTGAGGCGGGGAATCAGAGGCAGGGAATCAGACACGGGGAGTCAGAGCGGGGAATCAGAGATGGCGAATCAGAGGCGGGGAATCAGAGGCAGGGAATCGGACGCCGGGAATCAGAGGCGGGGAATCAGAGCTGGGGAATCAGAGGCGGGGAATCAGAGTTGGGGAATCAGAGGCGGGGAATCAGATATTGGGAAATAGAGGCGGGGAATCAGATATGGGGAATCAGAGGTGTGGAATCAGAGGTTGGGAATCAGAGGCGGGGAAACAGAGGCGGGGAATCAGATATGGGGAATCAGAGGCGGGGAATCAGAGGCAGGGAAACAGAGGCGGTGAATCAGATATTGGGAATCAGAGGTGGCGAATCAGAGGTAGAGAATCGGAGATGGGGAAGCAGAGGTGGGGAATCAGATGTGATGAATTAGAGATGGGGAATCAGAGGCGGGGTATCAGAGGTGCCAATCAGAGGCGGGGAAACAGAGGCGGGGAATCAGATATGGGGAATCAGAGGTGGGGAATAAGAGGTTGCGAATCAGAGGCAGGGAATCAGAGGCGGGGAATCAGAGGCGGGGAATCAGAGGCAGGGAATCGGATGTGCGGAATCAGAGATGCGGTATCAGAGGTGGGGAATCAGAGGTGGTGAGTCAGACATGGGGAATCAGAGGCGGGAAATCAGAGGCAGGGAATCAGAAACGGGGAATCAGAGGCGGGCAATCATAACTGGCGAATCAGAGGAGGGGAATCAGTGGTGGGGAATCAGAGGCGGGGAATCAGATATGGTGAATCAGAGGTGGGGAATCAGAGGCGGGGAAACAGAGGCCGGGAATCAGATATGTTGTATCACAGGTGGGGAATCAGAGGCGGGAAATCAGAGCTGGGGATTCAGAGGCGGGGAAATCAGAGTTGGGGAATCAGAGTCCGGGAATCAGAGATGGGAAATCAGAGGAGGGGAATCAAATATGGGGAATCAGAGGCGGGGAATCAGAGTTGGGGAATGAGTCCGGGAATCAGAGATGGGGAATCAGAGGCGGGGAATCAAATATGGGGAATCAGAGGCGGGGAATCAGATGCGGGGAATCAGAGGAAGGTAATCAGAGGCAGGGGATCAAACACGGGGAATCAGAGGCTGGGAATCAGAGCTGGGGAATCAGAGGCGGGGAATCAGAGCTGGGGAATCACAGGCGGGGAATCAGAGATGGGGAATCAGAGGCGGGGAATCAGAGGCAGGGAATCAGATGCGGGGAATCAGAGGCGGGGAATCAGATGTGGGGAATCAGAGGCAGTGAATCAGAGATGGGGAATCAGAGGCGGGGAATCAGAGGCAAGAAATCAGACGGGGATTCAGAAGCTGGGAATCAGACGGGGGGAATCAAAGGCGGGGAATCAGAGCTGGTGAATCAGAGGCAGGGAATCAGAGTTGGGGATTCAGAGTCGGGGAATCAGATATGGGGAAACAGAGGCGGGGAATGAGAGGCGGGCAAGCAGAGGCGGGGAATTAGATATGGGGAATCAGAGGTGGGGAATCAGAGGTGGTGAATCAGAGATGGGGAATCACAGGCGGGGAATCAGAGGCAGCAAATAGAACGCGGGGAATCAGAGGCAGGGAATCAGAGCTGGGGAATCAGAGGCGGGGAATGAGATATGGGGAAATAGAGGCGGGGAATCAGAGGCGGGGAAACAGAGGCGGGGAATCAGACATGGGGAATCGGATGCGGGGAATCAGAGGCGGGGAATCAGAGCTGGGGAATCAGAGGCGGGGAATCAGAGTTGGGGCATCAGAGGTGGGGAATTAGATATGGGGAAACAGAGATGGGGAATCAGAGGCGGGGAAACAGAGGCGGGGAATCAGATATGGGGAATCAGAGGTGGGGAATCAGAGGCAGGGAATCAGATGTGCGGAATCAGAGATGGGGAATCAGAGGCAGGGAATCAGAATCAGAAGCGGGGAATCAGAGGCCGGGAATCAGAGGCCGGGAATCAGATGCTGGGAATAAGAGGCCGGGAATCAGAGGTGGGGAATCAGAGTCCGGGAATCAGAGATGGGGATTCAGAGGCGGGGAATCAAATATGGGGAATCAGAGGCGGGGAATCAGATGCGGGGAATCAGAGGAAGGTAATCAGAGGCAGGGGATCAAACACGGGGAATCAGAGGCTGGGAATCAGAGCTGGGGAATCAGAGGCGGGGAATCAGAGCTGGGGAATCACAGGCGGGGAATCAGAGATGGGGAATCAGAGGCGGGGAATCAGAGGCAGGGAATCAGATGCGGGGAATCAGAGGCGGGGAATCAGATGTGGGGAATCAGAGGCAGTGAATCAGAGATGGGGAATCAGAGGCGGGGAATCAGAGGCAAGAAATCAGACGGGGATTCAGAAGCTGGGAATCAGACGGGGGGAATCAAAGGCGGGGAATCAGAGCTGGTGAATCAGAGGCAGGGAATCAGAGTTGGGGATTCAGAGTCGGGGAATCAGATATGGGGAAACAGAGGCGGGGAATGAGAGGCGGGCAAGCAGAGGCGGGGAATTAGATATGGGGAATCAGAGGTGGGGAATCAGAGGTGGTGAATCAGAGATGGGGAATCACAGGCGGGGAATCAGAGGCAGCGAATAGAACGCGTGGAATCAGAGGCAGGGAATCAGAGCTGGGGAATCAGAGGCGGGGAATCAGATATGGGGAAATAGAGGCGGGGAATCAGAGGCGGGGAAACAGAGGCGGGGAATCAGACATGGGGAATCGGATGCGGGGAATCAGAGGCGGGGAATCAGAGCTGGGGAATCAGAGGCGGGGAATCAGAGTTGGGGCATCAGAGGTGGGGAATTAGATATGGGGAAACAGAGATGGGGAATCAGAGGCGGGGAAACAGAGGCGGGGAATCAGATATGGGGAATCAGAGGTGGGGAATCAGAGGCAGGGAATCAGATGTGCGGAATCAGAGATGGGGAATCAGAGGCAGGGAATCAGAATCAGAAGCGGGGAATCAGAGGCCGGGAATCAGAGGCCGGGAATCAGATGCTGGGAATAAGAGGCCGGGAATCAGAGGTGGGGAATCAGAGTCCGGGAATCAGAGATGGGGATTCAGAGGCGGGGAATGAGATATGGAGAATCAGAGGCGGGGAATCAGAGGCGGGGAAACAGAGGTGGGGAATCAGATACGGGGAATCAGAGGTGGCGAATCAAAGCGGTGAATCAGAGATGGGGAATCAGAGGCGGGGAATCAGAGGCAGGGAATCAGATGCGGGGATTCTGAGGCGGGGAATCAGAGCTGGCGAATCAGAGGCGGGGAATCAGAGGTGGGCAATCAGAGCCGGGGAATCAGATATGGGGAATCAGATGCGGGGAATCAGAGGCGGGGAAACAGAGGCGGGGAATCAGATATGGGGAATCAGAGGTGGGGAATCAGAGGTTGTGAATCAGAGGGAGGGAATCAGACGCGGGGAATCAGAGGCGGGGATTCAGAGCTGGGGAATCAGAGGCGGGGAATCAGAGTTGTGGAATCAGAGGCAGGGAATCAGATATGGGGAATCAGAGGCGGGGAATCAGAGGCGGAGAAACAGAGGCGGGGAATCAGATATGGGGAATCAGAGGTGGGGAATCAGGGGCAGGGAATCAGTGGCAGGGAATCAGAGGCGGGGAATCTGAGGCGGGGAATCAGAGGCAGGGAATCAGACACGGGGAGTCAGAGCGGGGAATCAGAGATGGCGAATCAGAGGCGGGGAATCAGAGGCAGGGAATCGGACGCCGGGAATCAGAGGCGGGGAATCAGAGCTGGGGAATCAGAGGCGGGGAATCAGAGTTGGGGAATCAGAGGCGGGGAATCAGATATTGGGAAATAGAGGCGGGGAATCAGATATGGGGAATCAGAGGTGTGGAATCAGAGGTTGGGAATCAGAGGCGGGGAAACAGAGGCGGGGAATCAGATATGGGGAATCAGAGGTGGCGAATCAAAGGCGGTGAAACAGAGATGGGGAATCAGGGCAGGGAATCAGAGGCAGGGAATCAGAGCTGGGGAAACAGAGGCGGGGAATCAGATATGGGGAATCAGAGGTGGGGAATCAGGGGCGGGGAATCAGTGGCAGGGAATCAGAGCTGGGGAATCAGAGGTGGGGAATCAGAGCTGGGGAAACAGAGGCGGGGAATCAGATATGGGGAATCAGAGGTGGGGAATCAGGGGCGGGGAATCAGTGGCAGGGAATCAGAGGCCTGGAATAAAAGGCGGGGAATCAGAGCTGGGGAATCAGAGGCGGGGAATCAGAGTTGGGGAATCAGAGGAGGGGAATCAGATATGGGGAAACAGAGGCCGGGAATCAGAGGCAGGGAAACAGAGGCGGGGAATCAGATATGGGCAATCAGAGGTGGGGAATTAGAGGTTGCGTATCAGAGGCGGGGTATCAGAGGCGGGGAATCAGAGGCAGGGAATCGGATGTGCGGAATCAGAGATGGGGAATCAGAGGTGGGGATTCAGAGGTGGTGAATCAGAGAAGGGGAATCAGAGGCTGGGAATCAGAGGCAGGGAATCAGACGCAGGGAATCAGAGGCGGGGAATCATAGCTTGCGAATTAGAGGAGGGGAATCAGAGTTGGGGAATCAGAGGCGGGGAATCAGATATGGGGAAACAGAGGCGGGGAATCAGAGGCGGGGAAACAGAGGCGGGGAATCAGATATGGGGAATCAGAGGTGGGGAATCAGAGGCAGGGAATCAGATGTGCAGAATCAGAGATGGGGAATCAGAGGCAGGGAATCAGAATCAGAAGCAGGGAATCAGTGGCAGGGAATCAGAGGCCGGGAATAAAAGGCGGGGAACCAGAGGCAGGGAATCGGATGTGCCGAATCAGAGATGGGGAATCAGAGGTGGGGATTCAGAGGTGGTGAATCAGAGAAGGGGAATCAGAGGCTGGGAATCAGAGGCAGGGAATCAGATGCAGGGAATCAGAGGCGGTGAATCATAGCTGGAGAATTAGAGGAGGGGAATCAGAGTTGTGGAATCAGAGGCGGGGAATCAGATATGGGGAAACAGAGGCGGGGAATCAGAGGTGGGGAAACAGAGGCGGTGAATCAGATATGGGGAATCAGAGGTGGCGAATGAAAGGCGGTGAAACAGAGATGGGGAATCAGGGCAGGGAATCAGAGGCAGGGAATCAGAGCTGGGGAAACAGAGGCGGGGAATCAGATATGGGGAATCAGAGGTGGGGAATCAGGGGCGGGGAATCAGTGGCAGGGAATCAGAGCTGGGGAATCAGAGGTGGGGAATCAGAGCTGGGGAAACAGAGGCGGGGAATCAGATATGGGGAATCAGAGGTGGGGAATCAGGGGCGGGGAATCAGTGGCAGGGAATCAGAGGCCGGGAATAAAAGGCGGGGAATCAGAGGCGGGGAATCAGAGTTGGGGAATCAGAGGAGGGGAATCAGAGGTAGAGAATCAGAGATGGGGAAGCAGAGATGGGGAATCAGAGCTGGGGAAACAGAGGCCGGGAATCAGAGGCAGGGAAACAGAGGCGGGGAATCAGATATGGGCAATCAGAGGTGGGGAATTAGAGGTTGCGTATCAGAGGCGGGGTATCAGAGGCGGGGAATCAGAGGCAGGGAATCGGATGTGCGGAATCAGAGATGGGGAATCAGAGGTGGGGATTCAGAGGTGGTGAATCAGAGAAGGGGAATCAGAGGCTGGGAATCAGAGGCAGGGAATCAGACGCAGGGAATCAGAGGCGGGGAATCATAGCTTGCGAATTAGAGGAGGGGAATCAGAGTTGGGGAATCAGAGGCGGGGAATCAGATATGGGGAAACAGAGGCGGGGAATCAGAGGCGGGGAAACAGAGGTGGGGAATCAGATATGGGGAATCAGAGGTGGGGAATCAGAGGCAGGGAATCAGATGTGCAGAATCAGAGATGGGGAATCAGAGGCAGGGAATCAGATGTGCAGAATCAGAGTTGGGGAATCAGAGTCCGGGAATCAGAGATGGGGAATCAGAGGCGGGGAATCAAATATGGGGAATAAGAGGCGGGGAATCAGAGGCGGGGAAACAGAGGCGGTGAATCAGATATGGGCAATCAGAGGTGGCGAATCAGAGGTAGAGAATCAGAGATGGGGAAGCAGAGATGGGGAATCAGAGGCGGGAAACCAGAGCTGGGGAATCAGAGGCGGGGAATCAGAGTTGGGGAATCAGAGTCCGGGAATCAGAGATGGGGAATCAGAGGCGGGGAATCAGAGCTGGGGAATCAGAGGCGGGGAATCAGAGTTGGGGAATCAGAGTCCGGGAATCAGAGATGGATAATCAGAGGCGGGGAATCAAATATGGGGAATCAGAGGCGGGGAATCAGAGGCGGGGAAACAGAGGCGGTGAATCAGATATGGGGAATCAGAGGTGGCGAATCAGAGGTTGATAATCAGAGATGGGGAAGCAGAGGTGGGGAATCAGATGTGATGAATTAGAGATGGGGAATCAGAGGCGGGGTATCAGAGGCGGCCAATCAGAGGCGGGGAATCAGAGGCGTGGAATCAGATATGGGAAATCAGAGGTGGGGAATCAGAGGCGGGGAAACAGAGGCGGGGAATCAGATATGGGGTATCAGAGGTGGGGAATCAGGGGCGGGGAATCAGTGGCAGGGAATCAGAGGAGGGGATTCAGAGGCGGGGAATCAGAGGCAGGGAATCAGACACTGGGAATCAGAGGCGGTGAATCAGGGATGGCGAATGAGAGGCCGGGAAACAGAGGTGGGGAATCAGAGACCGGGAATCAGAGATGGGGAATCAGAGGCGGGGAATCAGATATGGGGAATCAGAGGCGGGGAATCAGAAGCGGGGAAACAGAGGCGGTGAATCAGATATTCGGAATCAGAGGTTGCGAATCAGAGGTAGAGAATCAGAGATGGGGAAGCAGAGGTGGGGAATCAGATGTGATGAATTAGAGATGGGGAATCAGAGGCGGGGTATCAGAGGTGCCAATCAGAGGCGGTGAAACAGAGGCGGGGAATCAGATATGGGGAAACAGAGGCGGGGAATCAGAGGCAGGGAAACAGAGGCGGGGAATCAGATATGGGGATTCAGAGGTGGGGAATAACAGGTTGCGAATCAGAGGCAGGGAATCAGAGGCGGGGAATCAGAGGCGGGGAATCAGAGGCAGGGAATCGGATGTGCAGAATCAGAGATGGGGAATCAGAGGTGGGGAATCAGAGGTGGTGAATCAGAGATGGGGAATCAGAGGCGGGGAATCAGAGGCAGGGAATCAGATGCGGGGATTCTGAGGCGGGGAATAAGAGCTGGCGAATCAGAGGCGGGGAATCAGAGGTGGGCAATCAGAGCCGGGGAATCAGATATGGGGAATCAGATGCGGGGAATCAGAGGCGGGGAAACAGAGGCGGGGAATCAGATATGGGGAATCAGAGGTGGGGAATCAGAGGTTGTGAATCAGAGGGAGGGAATCAGACGCGGGGAATCAGAGGCGGGGATTCAGAGCTGGGGAATCAGAGGCGGGGAATCAGAGTTGTGGAATCAGAGGCAGGGAATCAGATATGGGGAATCAGAGGCGGGGAATCAGAGGCGGAGAAACAGAGGCGGGGAATCAGATATGGGGAATCAGAGGTGGGGAATCAGGGGCAGGGAATCAGTGGCAGGGAATCAGAGGCGGGGAATCTGAGGCGGGGAATCAGAGGCAGGGAATCAGACACGGGGAATCAGAGCGGGGAATCAGAGATGGCGAATCAGAGGCGGGGAATCAGAGGCAGGGAATCGGACGCCGGGAATCAGAGGCGGGGAATCAGAGCTGGGGAATCAGAGGCGGGGAATCAGAGTTGGGGAATCAGAGGCGGGGAATCAGATATTGGGAAATAGAGGCGGGGAATCAGATATGGGGAATCAGAGGTGTGGAATCAGAGGTTGGGAATCAGAGGCAGGGAATCAGAGGCGGGGAAACAGAGGCGGGGAATCAGATATGGGGAATCAGAGGTGGCGAATCAAAGGCGGTGAAACAGAGATGGGGAATCAGGGCAGGGAATCAGAGGCAGGGAATCAGAGCTGGGGAAACAGAGGCGGGGAATCAGATATGGGGAATCAGAGGTGGGGAATCAGGGGCGGGGAATCAGTGGCAGGGAATCAGAGCTGGGGAATCAGAGGTGGGGAATCAGAGCTGGGGAAACAGAGGCGGGGAATCAGATATGGGGAATCAGAGGTGGGGAATCAGGGGCGGGGAATCAGTGGCAGGGAATCAGAGGCCGGGAATAAAAGGCGGGGAATCACAGCTGGGGAATCAGAGGCGGGGAATCAGAGTTGGGGAATCAGAGGAGGGGAATCAGATATGGGGAAACAGAGGCCGGGAATCAGAGGCAGGGAAACAGAGGCGGGGAATCAGATATGGGCAATCAGAGGTGGGGAATTAGAGGTTGCGTATCAGAGGCGGGGTATCAGAGGCGGGGAATCAGAGGCAGGGAATCGGATGTGCGGAATCAGAGATGGGGAATCAGAGGTGGGGATTCAGAGGTGGTGAATCAGAGAAGGGGAATCAGAGTCTGGGAATCAGAGGCAGTGAATCAGACGCAGGGAATCAGAGGCGGGGAATCATAGCTTGCGAATTAGAGGAGGGGAATCAGAGTTGGGGAATCAGAGGCGGGGAATCAGATATGGGGAAACAGAGGCGGGGAATCAGAGGCGGGGAAACAGAGGCGGGGAATCAGATATGGGGAATCAGAGGTGGGGAATCAGAGGCAGGGAATCAGATGTGCAGAATCAGAGATGGGGAATCAGAGGCAGGGAATCAGAATCAGAAGCAGGGAATCAGTGGCAGGGAATCAGAGGCCGGGAATAAAAGGCGGGGAACCAGAGGCAGGGAATCGGATGTGCGGAATCAGAGATGGGGAATCAGAGGTGGGGATTCAGAGGTGGTGAATCAGAGAAGGGGAATCAGAGGCTGGGAATCAGAGGCAGGGAATCAGATGCAGGGAATCAGAGGCGGTGAATCATAGCTGGCGAATTAGAGGAGGGGAATCAGAGTTGGGGAATCAGAGGCGGGGAATCATAGCTGGCGAATCAGAGGAGGGGAATCAGAGTTGGGGAATCAGAAGCGGGGAATCAGATATGGGGAAACAGAGGCGGGGAATCAGAGGCGGGGAAACAGAGGCGGGGAATCAGATATGGGGATTCAGAGGTGGGGAATCAGAGGTTGGGAATCAGAGGCAGGGAATCAGAGGCGGGGAATCAGAGGCAGGGAATCAGATGCGGGGAATCAGAGGCAGGGAATCAGAGCTGGGGAATCAGAGGCGGGGAATCAGAGTTGGGGAATCAGAGGCGTGGAATTAGATATGGCGAAACAGAGGAGGGGAATCAGAGGCGGGGAAACAGAGGCAGGGAATCAGATATGGGGAATCAGAGGCGGGGAATCAGAGGCAGGGAATCAGATATGGGGAATCAGAGGCGGGGAATCAGAGGCGGGGAATCAGAGTTGGGGAATCAGAGGCGTGGAATTAGATATGGCGAAACAGAGGAGGGGAATCAGAGGCGGGGAAACAGAGGCAGGGAATCAGATATGGGGAATCAGAGGCGGGGAATCAGAGGCAGGGAATCAGATGCAGGGAATCAGAGGCGGTGAATCATAGCTGGAGAATTAGAGGAGGGGAATCAGAGTTGTGGAATCAGAGGCGGGGAATCAGATATGGGGAAACAGAGGCGGGGAATCAGAGGTGGGGAAACAGAGGCGGTGAATCAGATATGGGGAATCAGAGGTGGCGAATGAAAGGCGGTGAAACAGAGATGGGGAATCAGGGCAGGGAATCAGAGGCAGGGAATCAGAGCTGGGGAAACAGAGGCGGGGAATCAGATATGGGGAATCAGAGGTGGGGAATCAGGGGCGGGGAATCAGTGGCAGGGAATCAGAGCTGGGGAATCAGAGGTGGGGAATCAGAGCTGGGGAAACAGAGGCGGGGAATCAGATATGGGGAATCAGAGGTGGGGAATCAGGGGCGGGGAATCAGTGGCAGGGAATCAGAGGCCGGGAATAAAAGGCGGGGAATCAGAGGCGGGGAATCAGAGTTGGGGAATCAGAGGAGGGGAATCAGAGGTAGAGAATCAGAGATGGGGAAGCAGAGATGGGGAATCAGAGCTGGGGAAACAGAGGCCGGGAATCAGAGGCAGGGAAACAGAGGCGGGGAATCAGATATGGGCAATCAGAGGTGGGGAATTAGAGGTTGCGTATCAGAGGCGGGGTATCAGAGGCGGGGAATCAGAGGCAGGGAATCGGATGTGCGGAATCAGAGATGGGGAATCAGAGGTGGGGATTCAGAGGTGGTGAATCAGAGAAGGGGAATCAGAGGCTGGGAATCAGAGGCAGGGAATCAGACGCAGGGAATCAGAGGCGGGGAATCATAGCTTGCGAATTAGAGGAGGGGAATCAGAGTTGGGGAATCAGAGGCGGGGAATCAGATATGGGGAAACAGAGGCGGGGAATCAGAGGCGGGGAAACAGAGGTGGGGAATCAGATATGGGGAATCAGAGGTGGGGAATCAGAGGCAGGGAATCAGATGTGCAGAATCAGAGATGGGGAATCAGAGGCAGGGAATCAGATGTGCAGAATCAGAGTTGGGGAATCAGAGTCCGGGAATCAGAGATGGGGAATCAGAGGCGGGGAATCAAATATGGGGAATAAGAGGCGGGGAATCAGAGGCGGGGAAACAGAGGCGGTGAATCAGATATGGGCAATCAGAGGTGGCGAATCAGAGGTAGAGAATCAGAGATGGGGAAGCAGAGATGGGGAATCAGAGGCGGGAAACCAGAGCTGGGGAATCAGAGGCGGGGAATCAGAGTTGGGGAATCAGAGTCCGGGAATCAGAGATGGGGAATCAGAGGCGGGGAATCAGAGCTGGGGAATCAGAGGCGGGGAATCAGAGTTGGGGAATCAGAGTCCGGGAATCAGAGATGGATAATCAGATGCGGGGAATCAAATATGGGGAATCAGAGGCGGGGAATCAGAGGCGGGGAAACAGAGGCGGTGAATCAGATATGGGGAATCAGAGGTGGCGAATCAGAGGTTGATAATCAGAGATGGGGAAGCAGAGGTGGGGAATCAGATGTGATGAATTAGAGATGGGGAATCAGAGGCGGGGTATCAGAGGCGGCCAATCAGAGGCGGGGAATCAGAGGCGTGGAATCAGATATGGGAAATCAGAGGTGGGGAATCAGAGGCGGGGAAACAGAGGCGGGGAATCAGATATGGGGTATCAGAGGTGGGGAATCAGGGGCGGGGAATCAGTGGCAGGGAATCAGAGGAGGGGATTCAGAGGCGGGGAATCAGAGGCAGGGAATCAGACACTGGGAATCAGAGGCGGTGAATCAGGGATGGGGAATGAGAGGCCGGGAAACAGAGGTGGGGAATCAGAGACCGGGAATCAGAGATGGGGAATCAGAGGCGGGGAATCAGATATGGGGAATCAGAGGCGGGGAATCAGAAGCGGGGAAACAGAGGCGGTGAATCAGATATTCGGAATCAGAGGTTGCGAATCAGAGGTAGAGAATCAGAGATGGGGAAGCAGAGGTGGGGAATCAGATGTGATGAATTAGAGATGGGGAATCAGAGGCGGGGTATCAGAGGTGCCAATCAGAGGCGGTGAAACAGAGGCGGGGAATCAGATATGGGGAAACAGAGGCGGGGAATCAGAGGCAGGGAAACAGAGGCGGGGAATCAGATATGGGGATTCAGAGGTGGGGAATAACAGGTTGCGAATCAGAGGCAGGGAATCAGAGGCGGGGAATCAGAGGCGGGGAATCAGAGGCAGGGAATCGGATGTGCAGAATCAGAGATGGGGAATCAGAGGTGGGGAATCAGAGGTGGTGAATCAGAGATGGGGAATCAGAGGCGGGGAATCAGAGGCAGGGAATCAGATGCGGGGATTCTGAGGCGGGGAATAAGAGCTGGCGAATCAGAGGCGGGGAATCAGAGGTGGGCAATCAGAGCCGGGGAATCAGATATGGGGAATCAGATGCGGGGAATCAGAGGCGGGGAAACAGAGGCGGGGAATCAGATATGGGGAATCAGAGGTGGGGAATCAGAGGTTGTGAATCAGAGGGAGGGAATCAGACGCGGGGAATCAGAGGCGGGGATTCAGAGCTGGGGAATCAGAGGCGGGGAATCAGAGTTGTGGAATCAGAGGCAGGGAATCAGATATGGGGAATCAGAGGCGGGGAATCAGAGGCGGAGAAACAGAGGCGGGGAATCAGATATGGGGAATCAGAGGTGGGGAATCAGGGGCAGGGAATCAGTGGCAGGGAATCAGAGGCGGGGAATCTGAGGCGGGGAATCAGAGGCAGGGAATCAGACACGGGGAATCAGAGCGGGGAATCAGAGATGGCGAATCAGAGGCGGGGAATCAGAGGCAGGGAATCGGACGCCGGGAATCAGAGGCGGGGAATCAGAGCTGGGGAATCAGAGGCGGGGAATCAGAGTTGGGGAATCAGAGGCGGGGAATCAGATATTGGGAAATAGAGGCGGGGAATCAGATATGGGGAATCAGAGGTGTGGAATCAGAGGTTGGGAATCAGAGGCAGGGAATCAGAGGCGGGGAAACAGAGGCGGGGAATCAGATATGGGGAATCAGAGGTGGCGAATCAAAGGCGGTGAAACAGAGATGGGGAATCAGGGCAGGGAATCAGAGGCAGGGAATCAGAGCTGGGGAAACAGAGGCGGGGAATCAGATATGGGGAATCAGAGGTGGGGAATCAGGGGCGGGGAATCAGTGGCAGGGAATCAGAGCTGGGGAATCAGAGGTGGGGAATCAGAGCTGGGGAAACAGAGGCGGGGAATCAGATATGGGGAATCAGAGGTGGGGAATCAGGGGCGGGGAATCAGTGGCAGGGAATCAGAGGCCGGGAATAAAAGGCGGGGAATCACAGCTGGGGAATCAGAGGCGGGGAATCAGAGTTGGGGAATCAGAGGAGGGGAATCAGATATGGGGAAACAGAGGCCGGGAATCAGAGGCAGGGAAACAGAGGCGGGGAATCAGATATGGGCAATCAGAGGTGGGGAATTAGAGGTTGCGTATCAGAGGCGGGGTATCAGAGGCGGGGAATCAGAGGCAGGGAATCGGATGTGCGGAATCAGAGATGGGGAATCAGAGGTGGGGATTCAGAGGTGGTGAATCAGAGAAGGGGAATCAGAGTCTGGGAATCAGAGGCAGTGAATCAGACGCAGGGAATCAGAGGCGGGGAATCATAGCTTGCGAATTAGAGGAGGGGAATCAGAGTTGGGGAATCAGAGGCGGGGAATCAGATATGGGGAAACAGAGGCGGGGAATCAGAGGCGGGGAAACAGAGGCGGGGAATCAGATATGGGGAATCAGAGGTGGGGAATCAGAGGCAGGGAATCAGATGTGCAGAATCAGAGATGGGGAATCAGAGGCAGGGAATCAGAATCAGAAGCAGGGAATCAGTGGCAGGGAATCAGAGGCCGGGAATAAAAGGCGGGGAACCAGAGGCAGGGAATCGGATGTGCGGAATCAGAGATGGGGAATCAGAGGTGGGGATTCAGAGGTGGTGAATCAGAGAAGGGGAATCAGAGGCTGGGAATCAGAGGCAGGGAATCAGATGCAGGGAATCAGAGGCGGTGAATCATAGCTGGCGAATTAGAGGAGGGGAATCAGAGTTGGGGAATCAGAGGCGGGGAATCATAGCTGGCGAATCAGAGGAGGGGAATCAGAGTTGGGGAATCAGAAGCGGGGAATCAGATATGGGGAAACAGAGGCGGGGAATCAGAGGCGGGGAAACAGAGGCGGGGAATCAGATATGGGGATTCAGAGGTGGGGAATCAGAGGTTGGGAATCAGAGGCAGGGAATCAGAGGCGGGGAATCAGAGGCAGGGAATCAGATGCGGGGAATCAGAGGCAGGGAATCAGAGCTGGGGAATCAGAGGCGGGGAATCAGAGTTGGGGAATCAGAGGCGTGGAATTAGATATGGCGAAACAGAGGAGGGGAATCAGAGGCGGGGAAACAGAGGCAGGGAATCAGATATGGGGAATCAGAGGCGGGGAATCAGAGGCAGGGAATCAGATATGGGGAATCAGAGGCGGGGAATCAGAGGCGGGGAATCAGAGTTGGGGAATCAGAGGCGTGGAATTAGATATGGCGAAACAGAGGAGGGGAATCAGAGGCGGGGAAACAGAGGCAGGGAATCAGATATGGGGAATCAGAGGCGGGGAATCAGAGGCAGGGAATCAGATGCAGGGAATCAGAGGCGGTGAATCATAGCTGGAGAATTAGAGGAGGGGAATCAGAGTTGTGGAATCAGAGGCGGGGAATCAGATATGGGGAAACAGAGGCGGGGAATCAGAGGTGGGGAAACAGAGGCGGTGAATCAGATATGGGGAATCAGAGGTGGCGAATGAAAGGCGGTGAAACAGAGATGGGGAATCAGGGCAGGGAATCAGAGGCAGGGAATCAGAGCTGGGGAAACAGAGGCGGGGAATCAGATATGGGGAATCAGAGGTGGGGAATCAGGGGCGGGGAATCAGTGGCAGGGAATCAGAGCTGGGGAATCAGAGGTGGGGAATCAGAGCTGGGGAAACAGAGGCGGGGAATCAGATATGGGGAATCAGAGGTGGGGAATCAGGGGCGGGGAATCAGTGGCAGGGAATCAGAGGCCGGGAATAAAAGGCGGGGAATCAGAGGCGGGGAATCAGAGTTGGGGAATCAGAGGAGGGGAATCAGAGGTAGAGAATCAGAGATGGGGAAGCAGAGATGGGGAATCAGAGCTGGGGAAACAGAGGCCGGGAATCAGAGGCAGGGAAACAGAGGCGGGGAATCAGATATGGGCAATCAGAGGTGGGGAATTAGAGGTTGCGTATCAGAGGCGGGGTATCAGAGGCGGGGAATCAGAGGCAGGGAATCGGATGTGCGGAATCAGAGATGGGGAATCAGAGGTGGGGATTCAGAGGTGGTGAATCAGAGAAGGGGAATCAGAGGCTGGGAATCAGAGGCAGGGAATCAGACGCAGGGAATCAGAGGCGGGGAATCATAGCTTGCGAATTAGAGGAGGGGAATCAGAGTTGGGGAATCAGAGGCGGGGAATCAGATATGGGGAAACAGAGGCGGGGAATCAGAGGCGGGGAAACAGAGGTGGGGAATCAGATATGGGGAATCAGAGGTGGGGAATCAGAGGCAGGGAATCAGATGTGCAGAATCAGAGATGGGGAATCAGAGGCAGGGAATCAGATGTGCAGAATCAGAGTTGGGGAATCAGAGTCCGGGAATCAGAGATGGGGAATCAGAGGCGGGGAATCAAATATGGGGAATAAGAGGCGGGGAATCAGAGGCGGGGAAACAGAGGCGGTGAATCAGATATGGGCAATCAGAGGTGGCGAATCAGAGGTAGAGAATCAGAGATGGGGAAGCAGAGATGGGGAATCAGAGGCGGGAAACCAGAGCTGGGGAATCAGAGGCGGGGAATCAGAGTTGGGGAATCAGAGTCCGGGAATCAGAGATGGGGAATCAGAGGCGGGGAATCAGAGCTGGGGAATCAGAGGCGGGGAATCAGAGTTGGGGAATCAGAGTCCGGGAATCAGAGATGGATAATCAGAGGCGGGGAATCAAATATGGGGAATCAGAGGCGGGGAATCAGAGGCGGGGAAACAGAGGCGGTGAATCAGATATGGGGAATCAGAGGTGGCGAATCAGAGGTTGATAATCAGAGATGGGGAAGCAGAGGTGGGGAATCAGATGTGATGAATTAGAGATGGGGAATCAGAGGCGGGGTATCAGAGGCGGCAAATCAGAGGCGGGGAATCAGAGGCGTGGAATCAGATATGGGAAATCAGAGGTGGGGAATCAGAGGCGGGGAAACAGAGGCGGGGAATCAGATATGGGGTATCAGAGGTGGGGAATCAGGGGCGGGGAATCAGTGGCAGGGAATCAGAGGAGGGGATTCAGAGGCGGGGAATCAGAGGCAGGGAATCAGACACTGGGAATCAGAGGCGGTGAATCAGGGATGGGGAATGAGAGGCCGGGAAACAGAGGTGGGGAATCAGAGACCGGGAATCAGAGATGGGGAATCAGAGGCGGGGAATCAGATATGGGGAATCAGAGGCGGGGAATCAGAAGCGGGGAAACAGAGGCGGTGAATCAGATATTCGGAATCAGAGGTTGCGAATCAGAGGTAGAGAATCAGAGATGGGGAAGCAGAGGTGGGGAATCAGATGTGATGAATTAGAGATGGGGAATCAGAGGCGGGGTATCAGAGGTGCCAATCAGAGGCGGTGAAACAGAGGCGGGGAATCAGATATGGGGAAACAGAGGCGGGGAATCAGAGGCAGGGAAACAGAGGCGGGGAATCAGATATGGGGATTCAGAGGTGGGGAATAACAGGTTGCGAATCAGAGGCAGGGAATCAGAGGCGGGGAATCAGAGGCGGGGAATCAGAGGCAGGGAATCGGATGTGCAGAATCAGAGATGGGGAATCAGAGGTGGGGAATCAGAGGTGGTGAATCAGAGATGGGGAATCAGAGGCGGGGAATCAGAGGCAGGGAATCAGATGCGGGGATTCTGAGGCGGGGAATCAGAGCTGGCGAATCAGAGGCGGGGAATCAGAGGTGGGCAATCAGAGCCGGGGAATCAGATATGGGGAATCAGATGCGGGGAATCAGAGGCGGGGAAACAGAGGCGGGGAATCAGATATGGGGAATCAGAGGTGGGGAATCAGAGGTTGTGAATCAGAGGGAGGGAATCAGACGCGGGGAATCAGAGGCGGGGATTCAGAGCTGGGGAATCAGAGGCGGGGAATCAGAGTTGTGGAATCAGAGGCAGGGAATCAGATATGGGGAATCAGAGGCGGGGAATCAGAGGCGGAGAAACAGAGGCGGGGAATCAGATATGGGGAATCAGAGGTGGGGAATCAGGGGCAGGGAATCAGTGGCAGGGAATCAGAGGCGGGGAATCTGAGGCGGGGAATCAGAGGCAGGGAATCAGACACGGGGAATCAGAGCGGGGAATCAGAGATGGCGAATCAGAGGCGGGGAATCAGAGGCAGGGAATCGGACGCCGGGAATCAGAGGCGGGGAATCAGAGCTGGGGAATCAGAGGCGGGGAATCAGAGTTGGGGAATCAGAGGCGGGGAATCAGATATTGGGAAATAGAGGCGGGGAATCAGATATGGGGAATCAGAGGTGTGGAATCAGAGGTTGGGAATCAGAGGCAGGGAATCAGAGGCGGGGAAACAGAGGCGGGGAATCAGATATGGGGAATCAGAGGTGGCGAATCAAAGGCGGTGAAACAGAGATGGGGAATCAGGGCAGGGAATCAGAGGCAGGGAATCAGAGCTGGGGAAACAGAGGCGGGGAATCAGATATGGGGAATCAGAGGTGGGGAATCAGGGGCGGGGAATCAGTGGCAGGGAATCAGAGCTGGGGAATCAGAGGTGGGGAATCAGAGCTGGGGAAACAGAGGCGGGGAATCAGATATGGGGAATCAGAGGTGGGGAATCAGGGGCGGGGAATCAGTGGCAGGGAATCAGAGGCCGGGAATAAAAGGCGGGGAATCACAGCTGGGGAATCAGAGGCGGGGAATCAGAGTTGGGGAATCAGAGGAGGGGAATCAGATATGGGGAAACAGAGGCCGGGAATCAGAGGCAGGGAAACAGAGGCGGGGAATCAGATATGGGCAATCAGAGGTGGGGAATTAGAGGTTGCGTATCAGAGGCGGGGTATCAGAGGCGGGGAATCAGAGGCAGGGAATCGGATGTGCGGAATCAGAGATGGGGAATCAGAGGTGGGGATTCAGAGGTGGTGAATCAGAGAAGGGGAATCAGAGTCTGGGAATCAGAGGCAGTGAATCAGACGCAGGGAATCAGAGGCGGGGAATCATAGCTTGCGAATTAGAGGAGGGGAATCAGAGTTGGGGAATCAGAGGCGGGGAATCAGATATGGGGAAACAGAGGCGGGGAATCAGAGGCGGGGAAACAGAGGCGGGGAATCAGATATGGGGAATCAGAGGTGGGGAATCAGAGGCAGGGAATCAGATGTGCAGAATCAGAGATGGGGAATCAGAGGCAGGGAATCAGAATCAGAAGCAGGGAATCAGTGGCAGGGAATCAGAGGCCGGGAATAAAAGGCGGGGAACCAGAGGCAGGGAATCGGATGTGCGGAATCAGAGATGGGGAATCAGAGGTGGGGATTCAGAGGTGGTGAATCAGAGAAGGGGAATCAGAGGCTGGGAATCAGAGGCAGGGAATCAGATGCAGGGAATCAGAGGCGGTGAATCATAGCTGGCGAATTAGAGGAGGGGAATCAGAGTTGGGGAATCAGAGGCGGGGAATCATAGCTGGCGAATCAGAGGAGGGGAATCAGAGTTGGGGAATCAGAAGCGGGGAATCAGATATGGGGAAACAGAGGCGGGGAATCAGAGGCGGGGAAACAGAGGCGGGGAATCAGATATGGGGATTCAGAGGTGGGGAATCAGAGGTTGGGAATCAGAGGCAGGGAATCAGAGGCGGGGAATCAGAGGCAGGGAATCAGATGCGGGGAATCAGAGGCAGGGAATCAGAGCTGGGGAATCAGAGGCGGGGAATCAGAGTTGGGGAATCAGAGGCGTGGAATTAGATATGGCGAAACAGAGGAGGGGAATCAGAGGCGGGGAAACAGAGGCAGGGAATCAGATATGGGGAATCAGAGGCGGGGAATCAGAGGTGGGGAATCATAGGCTGGGAATTGGATGTGCGGAATCAGAGATGGGTTGTCAGAGGTGTGGAATCAGAGGTGGTGAGTCAGAGATGGGGAATCAGAGGCGGGGAATCAGAGGCAGGGAATCAGAAACGGGGAATCAGAGGCGGGCAATCATAACTGGCGAATCAGAGGAGGGGAATCAGTGGTGGGGAATCAGAGGCGGGGAATCAGATATGGTGAATCAGAGGTGGGGAATCAGAGGCGGGGAAACAGAGGCCGGGAATCAGATATGTTGTATCAGAGGTGGGGAATCAGAGGCGGGAAATCAGAGCTGGGGAATCAGAGGCGGGGAAATCAGAGTTGGGGAATCAGAGTCCGGGAATCAGAGATGGGAAATCAGAGGAGGGGAATCAAATATGGGGAATCAGAGGCGGGGAATCAGAGTTGGGGAATCAGAGTCCGGGAATCAGAGATGGGGAATCAGAGGCGGGGAATCAAATATGGGGAATAAGAGGCGGGGAATCAGAGGCGGGGAAACAGAGGCGGTGAATCAGATATGGGCAATCAGAGGTGGCGAATCAGAGGTAGAGAATCAGACATGGGGAAGCAGAGATGGGGAATCAGAGGCGGGAAATCAGAGCTGGGGAATCAGAGGCGGGGAATCAGAGTTGGGGAATCAGAGTCCGGGAATCAGAGATGGGGAATCAGAGGCGGGGAATCAAATATGGGGAATCAGAGGCGGGGAATCAGAGGCGGGGAAACAGAGGCGGTGAATCAGATATGGGGAATCAGAGGTGGCGAATCAGAGGTTGAGAATCAGAGATGGGGAAGCAGAGGTGGGGAATCAGATGTGATGAATTAGAGATGGGGAATCAGAGGCGGGGTATCAGAGGCGGCCAATCAGAGGCGGGGAATCAGAGGCGTGGAATCAGATATGGGAAATCAGAGGTGGGGAATTAGAGGCGGGGAAACAGAGGCGGGGAATCAGATATGGGGTATCAGAGGTGGGGAATCAGGGGCGGGGAATCAGTGGCAGGGAATCAGAGGAGGGGATTCAGAGGCGGGGAATCAGAGGCAGGGAATCTTACACTGGGAATCAGAGGCGGTGAATCAGGGATGGGGAATGAGAGGCCGGGAAACAGAGGTGGTGAATCAGAGACCGGGAATCAGAGATGGGGAATCAGAGGCGGGGAATCAGAGGCAGGGAAACAGAGGCGGGGAATCAGATATGGGGATTCAGAGGTGGGGAATAACAGGTTGCGAATCAGAGGCAGGGAATCAGAGGCGGGGAATCAGAGGCGGGGAATCAGAGGCAGGGAATCGGATGTGCAGAATCAGAGATGGGGAATCAGAGGTGGGGAATCAGAGGTGGTGAATCAGAGATGGGGAATCAAAGGCGTGGAATCAGAGGCAGGGTCAGACACGGGGAATCAGAGGCGGGGAATCAGATGCGGGGAACCAGAGGAGGGGAATCATAGCTGGCGAATCAGAAGCGGGGAATCAGAGGTGGGGAATCATAGGCGGGGAATCAGATATGGGGAATCAGAGGTGGGGAATCAGAGGCGGGGAAACAGAGGCGGGGAATCAGATATGTTGGATCAGAGGTGGGGAGTCAGAGGTGGGGAATCAGAGCTGGGGAATCAGAGGCGGGGAATCAGAGTTGGGGAATCAGAGGCAGGGAATCAGATATGGGGAATCAGAGGTGGGGAATCAGAGGCGGGGAAACAGAGGCGGGGAATCAGATATGGGGTATCAGAGGTGGGGAATCAGGGGCGGGGAATCAGTGGCAGGGAATCAGAGGAGGGGATTCAGAGGCGGGGAATCAGAGGCAGGGAATCAGACACTGGGAGTCAGAGGCGGTGAATCAGGGATTGGGAATCAGAGGCCGGGAAACAGAGGTGGGGAATCAGAGACCGGGAATCAGAGATGGGGAATCAGAGGCGGGGAATCAGATATGGGGAATCAGAGGCGGGGAATCAGAGGCAGGGAAACAGAGGCGGTGAGTCAGAGATGGGGAATCAGAGGCGGGGAATCAGAGGCAGGGAATCAGAAACGGGGAATCAGAGGCGGGCAATCATAACTGGCGAATCAGAGGAGGGGAATCATTGGTGGGGAATCAGAGGCGGGGAATCAGATATGGTGAATCAGAGGTGGGGAATCAGAGGCGGGGAAACAGAGGCCGGGAATCAGATATGTTGTATCAGAGGTGGGGAATCAGAGGCGGGAAATCAGAGCTGGGGAATCAGAGGCGGGGAAATCAGAGGTGGGGAATCAGAGTCCGGGAATCAGAGATGGGAAATCAGAGGAGGGGAATCAAATATGGGGAATCTGAGGCGGGGAATCAGAGTTGGGGAATCAGAGTCCGGGAATCAGAGATGGGGAATCAGAGGTGGGGAATCAAATATGGGGAATCAGAGACGGGGAATCAGAGTTGGGGAATCAGAGTCCGGGAATCAGAGGAGGGGAATCATAGCTGGCGAATCAGAGGCGGGGAATCAGAGGTGGGGAATCATAGGCGGGGAATCAGATATGGGGAATCAGAGGTGGGGAATCAGAGGCGGGGAAACAGAGGCGGGGAATCAGATATGTTGGATCAGAGGTGGGGAATCAGAGGCAGGGAATCAGAGCTGGGGAATCAGAGGCGGGGAATCAGAGTTGGGGAATCAGAGGCAGGGAATCAGATATGGGGAATCAGAGGTGGGGAATCAGAGGCGGGGAAACAGAGGCGGGGAATCAGATATAGGGTATCAGAGGTGGGGAATCAGGGGCGGGGAATCAGTGGCAGGGAATCAGAGGAGGGGATTCAGAGGCGGGGAATCAGAGGCAGGGAATCAGACACTGGGAGTCAGAGGCGGTGAATCAGGGATTGGGAATCAGACGCCGGGAAACAGAGGTGGGGAATCAGAGACCGGGAATCAGAGATGGGGAATCAGAGGCGGGGAATCAGATATGGGGAATCAGAGGCGGGGAATCAGAGGCAGGGAAACAGAGGCGGTGAATCAGATATTGGGAATCAGAGGTGGCGAATCAGAGGTAGAGAATCGGAGATGGGGAAGCAGAGGTGGGGAATCAGATGTGATGAATTAGAGATGGGGAATCAGAGGCGGGGTATCAGAGGTGCCAATCAGAGGCGGGGAAACAGAGGCGGGGAATCAGATATGGGGAATCAGAGGTGGGGAATAAGAGGTTGCGAATCAGAGGCAGGGAATCAGAGGCGGGGAATCAGAGGCGGGGAATCAGAGGCAGGGAATCGGATGTGCGGAATCAGAGATGCGGTATCAGAGGTGGGGAATCAGAGGTGGTGAGTCAGACATGGGGAATCAGAGGCGGGGAATCAGAGGCAGGGAATCAGAAACGGGGAATCAGAGGCGGGCAATCATAACTGGCGAATCAGAGGAGGGGAATCAGATATGGTGAATCAGAGGTGGGGAATCAGAGGCGGGGAAACAGAGGCCGGGAATCAGATATGTTGTATCACAGGTGGGGAATCAGAGGCGGGAAATCAGAGCTGGGGATTCAGAGGCGGGGAAATCAGAGTTGGGGAATCAGAGTCCGGGAATCAGAGATGGGAAATCAGAGGAGGGGAATCAAATATGGGGAATCAGAGGCGGGGAATCAGAGTTGGGGAATGAGTCCGGGAATCAGAGATGGGGAATCAGAGGCGGGGAATCAAATATGGGGAATCAGAGGCGGGGAATCAGATGCGGGGAATCAGAGGAAGGTAATCAGAGGCAGGGGATCAAACACGGGGAATCAGAGGCTGGGAATCAGAGCTGGGGAATCAGAGGCGGGGAATCAGAGCTGGGGAATCACAGGCGGGGAATCAGATATGGGGAAACAGAGATGGGGAATCAGAGGCGGGGAAACAGAGGCGGGGAATCAGATATGGGGAATCAGAGGTGGGGAATCAGAGGCAGGGAATCAGATGTGCGGAATCAGAGATGGGGAATCAGAGGCAGGGAATCAGAATCAGAAGCGGGGAATCAGAGGCCGGGAATCAGAGGCCGGGAATCAGATGCTGGTGAATCAGAGGCAGGGAATCAGAGTTGGGGATTCAGAGTCGGGGAATCAGATATTGGGAAACAGAGGCGGGGAATGAGAGGCGGGCAAGCAGAGGCGGGGAATTAGATATGGGGAATCAGAGGTGGGGAATCAGAGGTGGTGAATCAGAGATGGGGAATCACAGGCGGGGTATCAGAGGCAGCGAATAGAACGCGGGGAATCAGAGGCAGGGAATCAGAGCTGGGGAATCAGAGGCGGGGAATGAGATATGGGGAAATAGAGGCGGGGAATCAGAGGCGGGGAAACAGAGGCGGGGAATCAGACATGGGGAATCGGATGCGGGGAATCAGAGGCGGGGAATCAGAGCTGGGGAATCAGAGGCGGGGAATCAGAGTTGGGGCATCAGAGGTGGGGAATTAGATATGGGGAAACAGAGATGGGGAATCAGAGGCGGGGAAACAGAGGCGGGGAATCAGATATGGGGAATCAGAGGTGGGGAATCAGAGGCAGGGAATCAGATGTGCGGAATCAGAGATGGGGAATCAGAGGCAGGGAATCAGAATCAGAAGCGGGGAATCAGAGGCCGGGAATCAGAGGCCGGGAATCAGATGCTGGGAATAAGAGGCCGGGAATCAGAGGTGGGGAATCAGAGTCCGGGAATCAGAGATGGGGATTCAGAGGCGGGGAATCAAATATGGGGAATCAGAGGCGGGGAATCAGATGCGGGGAATCAGAGGAAGGTAATCAGAGGCAGGGGATCAAACACGGGGAATCAGAGGCTGGGAATCAGAGCTGGGGAATCAGAGGCGGGGAATCAGAGCTGGGGAATCACAGGCGGGGAATCAGAGATGGGGAATCAGAGGCGGGGAATCAGAGGCAGGGAATCAGATGCGGGGAATCAGAGGCGGGGAATCAGATGTGGGGAATCAGAGGCAGTGAATCAGAGATGGGGAATCAGAGGCGGGGAATCAGAGGCAAGAAATCAGACGGGGATTCAGAAGCTGGGAATCAGACGGGGGGAATCAAAGGCGGGGAATCAGAGCTGGTGAATCAGAGGCAGGGAATCAGAGTTGGGGATTCAGAGTCGGGGAATCAGATATGGGGAAACAGAGGCGGGGAATGAGAGGCGGGCAAGCAGAGGCGGGGAATTAGATATGGGGAATCAGAGGTGGGGAATCAGAGGTGGTGAATCAGAGATGGGGAATCACAGGCGGGGAATCAGAGGCAGCGAATAGAACGCGGCGAATCAGAGGCAGGGAATCAGAGCTGGGGAATCAGAGGCGGGGAATCAGATATGGGGAAATAGAGGCGGGGAATCAGAGGCGGGGAAACAGAGGCGGGGAATCAGACATGGGGAATCGGATGCGGGGAATCAGAGGCGGGGAATCAGAGCTGGGGAATCAGAGGCGGGTAATCAGAGTTGGGGCATCAGAGGTGGGGAATTAGATATGGGGAAACAGAGATGGGGAATCAGAGGCGGGGAAACAGAGGCGGGGAATCAGATATGGGGAATCAGAGGTGGGGAATCAGAGGCAGGGAATCAGATGTGCGGAATCAGAGATGGGGAATCAGAGGCAGGGAATCAGAATCAGAAGCGGGGAATCAGAGGCCGGGAATCAGAGGCCGGGAATCAGATGCTGGGAATAAGAGGCCGGGAATCAGAGGTGGGGAATCAGAGTCCGGGAATCAGAGATGGGGATTCAGAGGCGGGGAATGAGATATGGAGAATCAGAGGCGGGGAATCAGAGGCGGGGAAACAGAGGTGGGGAATCAGATATGGGGAATCAGAGGTGGCGAATCAAAGGCGGTGAATCAGAGATGGGGAATCAGAGGCGGGGAATCAGAGGCAGGGAATCAGATGCGGGGATTCTGAGGCGGGGAATCAGAGCTGGCGAATCAGAGGCGGGGAATCAGAGGTGGGCAATCAGAGCCGGGGAATCAGATATGGGGAATCAGATGCGGGGAATCAGAGGCGGGGAAACAGAGGCGGGGAATCAGATATGGGGAATCAGAGGTGGGGAATCAGAGGTTGTGAATAAGAGGGAGGGAATCAGACGCGGGGAATCAGAGGCGGGGATTCAGAGCTGGGGAATCAGAGGCAGGGAATCAGAGTTGTGGAATCAGAGGCAGGGAATCAGATATGGGGAATCAGAGGCGGGGAATCAGAGGCGGAGAAACAGAGGCGGGGAATCAGATATGGGGAATCAGAGGTGGGGAATCAGGGGCAGGGAATCAGTGGCAGGGAATCAGAGGCGGGGAATCTGAGGCGGGGAATCAGAGGCAGGGAATCAGACACGGGGAGTCAGAGCGGGGAATCAGAGATGGCGAATCAGAGGCGGGGAATCAGAGGCAGGGAATCGGACGCCGGGAATCAGAGGCGGGGAATCAGAGCTGGGGAATCAGAGGCGGGGAATCAGAGTTGGGGAATCAGAGGCGGGGAATCAGATATTGGGAAATAGAGGCGGGGAATCAGATATGGGGAATCAGAGGTGTGGAATCAGAGGTTGGGAATCAGAGGCGGGGAAACAGAGGCGGGGAATCAGATATGGGGAATCAGAGGCGGGGAATCAGAGGCAGGGAAACAGAGGCGGTGAATCAGATATTGGGAATCAGAGGTGGCGAATCAGAGGTAGAGAATCGGAGATGGGGAAGCAGAGGTGGGGAATCAGATGTGATGAATTAGAGATGGGGAATCAGAGGCGGGGTATCAGAGGTGCCAATCAGAGGCGGGGAAACAGAGGCGGGGAATCAGATATGGGGAATCAGAGGTGGGGAATAAGAGGTTGCGAATCAGAGGCAGGGAATCAGAGGCGGGGAATCAGAGGCGGGGAATCAGAGGCAGGGAATCGGATGTGCGGAATCAGAGATGCGGTATCAGAGGTGGGGAATCAGAGGTGGTGAGTCAGACATGGGGAATCAGAGGCGGGGAATCAGAGGCAGGGAATCAGAAACGGGGAATCAGAGGCGGGCAATCATAACTGGCGAATCAGAGGAGGGGAATCAGTGGTGGGGAATCAGAGGCGGGGAATCAAATATGGTGAATCAGAGGTGGGGAATCAGAGGCGGGGAAACAGAGGCCGGGAATCAGATATGTTGTATCACAGGTGGGGAATCAGAGGCGGGAAATCAGAGCTGGGGATTCAGAGGCGGGGAAATCAGAGTTGGGGAATCAGAGTCCGGGAATCAGAGATGGGAAATCAGAGGAGGGGAATCAAATATGGGGAATCAGAGGCGGGGAATCAGAGTTGGGGAATGAGTCCGGGAATCAGAGATGGGGAATCAGAGGCGGGGAATCAAATATGGGGAATCAGAGGCGGGGAATCAGATGCGGGGAATCAGAGGAAGGTAATCAGAGGCAGGGGATCAAACACGGGGAATCAGAGGCTGGGAATCAGAGCTGGGGAATCAGAGGCGGGGAATCAGAGCTGGGGAATCACAGGCGGGGAATCAGAGATGGGGAATCAGAGGCGGGGAATCAGAGGCAGGGAATCAGATGCGGGGAATCAGAGGCGGGGAATCAGATGTGGGGAATCAGAGGCAGTGAATCAGAGATGGGGAATCAGAGGCGGGGAATCAGAGGCAAGAAATCAGACGGGGATTCAGAAGCTGGGAATCAGACGGGGGGAATCAAAGGCGGGGAATCAGAGCTGGTGAATCAGAGGCAGGGAATCAGAGTTGGGGATTCAGAGTCGGGGAATCAGATATGGGGAAACAGAGGCGGGGAATGAGAGGCGGGCAAGCAGAGGCGGGGAATTAGATATGGGGAATCAGAGGTGGGGAATCAGAGGTGGTGAATCAGAGATGGGGAATCACAGGCGGGGAATCAGAGGCAGCAAATAGAACGCGGGGAATCAGAGGCAGGGAATCAGAGCTGGGGAATCAGAGGCGGGGAATGAGATATGGGGAAATAGAGGCGGGGAATCAGAGGCGGGGAAACAGAGGCGGGGAATCAGACATGGGGAATCGGATGCGGGGAATCAGAGGCGGGGAATCAGAGCTGGGGAATCAGAGGCGGGGAATCAGAGTTGGGGCATCAGAGGTGGGGAATTAGATATGGGGAAACAGAGATGGGGAATCAGAGGCGGGGAAACAGAGGCGGGGAATCAGATATGGGGAATCAGAGGTGGGGAATCAGAGGCAGGGAATCAGATGTGCGGAATCAGAGATGGGGAATCAGAGGCAGGGAATCAGAATCAGAAGCGGGGAATCAGAGGCCGGGAATCAGAGGCCGGGAATCAGATGCTGGGAATAAGAGGCCGGGAATCAGAGGTGGGGAATCAGAGTCCGGGAATCAGAGATGGGGATTCAGAGGCGGGGAATCAAATATGGGGAATCAGAGGCGGGGAATCAGATGCGGGGAATCAGAGGAAGGTAATCAGAGGCAGGGGATCAAACACGGGGAATCAGAGGCTGGGAATCAGAGCTGGGGAATCAGAGGCGGGGAATCAGAGCTGGGGAATCACAGGCGGGGAATCAGAGATGGGGAATCAGAGGCGGGGAATCAGAGGCAGGGAATCAGATGCGGGGAATCAGAGGCGGGGAATCAGATGTGGGGAATCAGAGGCAGTGAATCAGAGATGGGGAATCAGAGGCGGGGAATCAGAGGCAAGAAATCAGACGGGGATTCAGAAGCTGGGAATCAGACGGGGGGAATCAAAGGCGGGGAATCAGAGCTGGTGAATCAGAGGCAGGGAATCAGAGTTGGGGATTCAGAGTCGGGGAATCAGATATGGGGAAACAGAGGCGGGGAATGAGAGGCGGGCAAGCAGAGGCGGGGAATTAGATATGGGGAATCAGAGGTGGGGAATCAGAGGTGGTGAATCAGAGATGGGGAATCACAGGCGGGGAATCAGAGGCAGCGAATAGAACGCGTGGAATCAGAGGCAGGGAATCAGAGCTGGGGAATCAGAGGCGGGGAATCAGATATGGGGAAATAGAGGCGGGGAATCAGAGGCGGGGAAACAGAGGCGGGGAATCAGACATGGGGAATCGGATGCGGGGAATCAGAGGCGGGGAATCAGAGCTGGGGAATCAGAGGCGGGGAATCAGAGTTGGGGCATCAGAGGTGGGGAATTAGATATGGGGAAACAGAGATGGGGAATCAGAGGCGGGGAAACAGAGGCGGGGAATCAGATATGGGGAATCAGAGGTGGGGAATCAGAGGCAGGGAATCAGATGTGCAGAATCAGAGATGGGGAATCAGAGGCAGGGAATCAGAATCAGAAGCAGGGAATCAGTGGCAGGGAATCAGAGGCCGGGAATAAAAGGCGGGGAACCAGAGGCAGGGAATCGGATGTGCCGAATCAGAGATGGGGAATCAGAGGTGGGGATTCAGAGGTGGTGAATCAGAGAAGGGGAATCAGAGGCTGGGAATCAGAGGCAGGGAATCAGATGCAGGGAATCAGAGGCGGTGAATCATAGCTGGAGAATTAGAGGAGGGGAATCAGAGTTGTGGAATCAGAGGCGGGGAATCAGATATGGGGAAACAGAGGCGGGGAATCAGAGGTGGGGAAACAGAGGCGGTGAATCAGATATGGGGAATCAGAGGTGGCGAATGAAAGGCGGTGAAACAGAGATGGGGAATCAGGGCAGGGAATCAGAGGCAGGGAATCAGAGCTGGGGAAACAGAGGCGGGGAATCAGATATGGGGAATCAGAGGTGGGGAATCAGGGGCGGGGAATCAGTGGCAGGGAATCAGAGCTGGGGAATCAGAGGTGGGGAATCAGAGCTGGGGAAACAGAGGCGGGGAATCAGATATGGGGAATCAGAGGTGGGGAATCAGGGGCGGGGAATCAGTGGCAGGGAATCAGAGGCCGGGAATAAAAGGCGGGGAATCAGAGGCGGGGAATCAGAGTTGGGGAATCAGAGGAGGGGAATCAGAGGTAGAGAATCAGAGATGGGGAAGCAGAGATGGGGAATCAGAGCTGGGGAAACAGAGGCCGGGAATCAGAGGCAGGGAAACAGAGGCGGGGAATCAGATATGGGCAATCAGAGGTGGGGAATTAGAGGTTGCGTATCAGAGGCGGGGTATCAGAGGCGGGGAATCAGAGGCAGGGAATCGGATGTGCGGAATCAGAGATGGGGAATCAGAGGTGGGGATTCAGAGGTGGTGAATCAGAGAAGGGGAATCAGAGGCTGGGAATCAGAGGCAGGGAATCAGACGCAGGGAATCAGAGGCGGGGAATCATAGCTTGCGAATTAGAGGAGGGGAATCAGAGTTGGGGAATCAGAGGCGGGGAATCAGATATGGGGAAACAGAGGCGGGGAATCAGAGGCGGGGAAACAGAGGTGGGGAATCAGATATGGGGAATCAGAGGTGGGGAATCAGAGGCAGGGAATCAGATGTGCAGAATCAGAGATGGGGAATCAGAGGCAGGGAATCAGATGTGCAGAATCAGAGTTGGGGAATCAGAGTCCGGGAATCAGAGATGGGGAATCAGAGGCGGGGAATCAAATATGGGGAATAAGAGGCGGGGAATCAGAGGCGGGGAAACAGAGGCGGTGAATCAGATATGGGCAATCAGAGGTGGCGAATCAGAGGTAGAGAATCAGAGATGGGGAAGCAGAGATGGGGAATCAGAGGCGGGAAACCAGAGCTGGGGAATCAGAGGCGGGGAATCAGAGTTGGGGAATCAGAGTCCGGGAATCAGAGATGGGGAATCAGAGGCGGGGAATCAGAGCTGGGGAATCAGAGGCGGGGAATCAGAGTTGGGGAATCAGAGTCCGGGAATCAGAGATGGATAATCAGAGGCGGGGAATCAAATATGGGGAATCAGAGGCGGGGAATCAGAGGCGGGGAAACAGAGGCGGTGAATCAGATATGGGGAATCAGAGGTGGCGAATCAGAGGTTGATAATCAGAGATGGGGAAGCAGAGGTGGGGAATCAGATGTGATGAATTAGAGATGGGGAATCAGAGGCGGGGTATCAGAGGCGGCCAATCAGAGGCGGGGAATCAGAGGCGTGGAATCAGATATGGGAAATCAGAGGTGGGGAATCAGAGGCGGGGAAACAGAGGCGGGGAATCAGATATGGGGTATCAGAGGTGGGGAATCAGGGGCGGGGAATCAGTGGCAGGGAATCAGAGGAGGGGATTCAGAGGCGGGGAATCAGAGGCAGGGAATCAGACACTGGGAATCAGAGGCGGTGAATCAGGGATGGGGAATGAGAGGCCGGGAAACAGAGGTGGGGAATCAGAGACCGGGAATCAGAGATGGGGAATCAGAGGCGGGGAATCAGATATGGGGAATCAGAGGCGGGGAATCAGAAGCGGGGAAACAGAGGCGGTGAATCAGATATTCGGAATCAGAGGTTGCGAATCAGAGGTAGAGAATCAGAGATGGGGAAGCAGAGGTGGGGAATCAGATGTGATGAATTAGAGATGGGGAATCAGAGGCGGGGTATCAGAGGTGCCAATCGGAGGCGGTGAAACAGAGGCGGGGAATCAGATATGGGGAAACAGAGGCGGGGAATCAGAGGCAGGGAAACAGAGGCGGGGAATCAGATATGGGGATTCAGAGGTGGGGAATAACAGGTTGCGAATCAGAGGCAGGGAATCAGAGGCGGGGAATCAGAGGCGGGGAATCAGAGGCAGGGAATCGGATGTGCAGAATCAGAGATGGGGAATCAGAGGTGGGGAATCAGAGGTGGTGAATCAGAGATGGGGAATCAGAGGCGGGGAATCAGAGGCAGGGAATCAGATGCGGGGATTCTGAGGCGGGGAATCAGAGCTGGCGAATCAGAGGCGGGGAATCAGAGGTGGGCAATCAGAGCCGGGGAATCAGATATGGGGAATCAGATGCGGGGAATCAGAGGCGGGGAAACAGAGGCGGGGAATCAGATATGGGGAATCAGAGGTGGGGAATCAGAGGTTGTGAATCAGAGGGAGGGAATCAGACGCGGGGAATCAGAGGCGGGGATTCAGAGCTGGGGAATCAGAGGCGGGGAATCAGAGTTGTGGAATCAGAGGCAGGGAATCAGATATGGGGAATCAGAGGCGGGGAATCAGAGGCGGAGAAACAGAGGCGGGGAATCAGATATGGGGAATCAGAGGTGGGGAATCAGGGGCAGGGAATCAGTGGCAGGGAATCAGGGGCGGGGAATCTGAGGCGGGGAATCAGAGGCAGGGAATCAGACACGGGGAATCAGAGCGGGGAATCAGAGATGGCGAATCAGAGGCGGGGAATCAGAGGCAGGGAATCGGACGCCGGGAATCAGAGGCGGGGAATCAGAGCTGGGGAATCAGAGGCGGGGAATCAGATATGGGGAATCAGAGGTGTGGAATCAGAGGTTGGGAATCAGAGGCAGGGAATCAGAGGCGGGGAAACAGAGGCGGGGAATCAGATATGGGGAATCAGAGGTGGCGAATCAAAGGCGGTGAAACAGAGATGGGGAATCAGGGCAGGGAATCAGAGGCAGGGAATCAGAGCTGGGGAAACAGAGGCGGGGAATCAGATATGGGGAATCAGAGGTGGGGAATCAGGGGCGGGGAATCAGTGGCAGGGAATCAGAGCTGGGGAATCAGAGGTGGGGAATCAGAGCTGGGGAAACAGAGGCGGGGAATCAGATATGGGGAATCAGAGGTGGGGAATCAGGGGCGGGGAATCAGTGGCAGGGAATCAGAGGCCGGGAATAAAAGGCGGGGAATCACAGCTGGGGAATCAGAGGCGGGGAATCAGAGTTGGGGAATCAGAGGAGGGGAATCAGATATGGGGAAACAGAGGCCGGGAATCAGAGGCAGGGAAACAGAGGCGGGGAATCTGATATGGGCAATCAGAGGTGGGGAATTAGAGGTTGCGTATCAGAGGCGGGGTATCAGAGGCGGGGAATCAGAGGCAGGGAATCGGATGTGCGGAATCAGAGATGGGGAATCAGAGGTGGGGATTCAGAGGTGGTGAATCAGAGAAGGGGAATCAGAGTCTGGGAATCAGAGGCAGTGAATCAGACGCAGGGAATCAGAGGCGGGGAATCATAGCTTGCGAATTAGAGGAGGGGAATCAGAGTTGGGGAATCAGAGGCGGGGAATCAGATATGGGGAAACAGAGGCGGGGAATCAGAGGCGGGGAAACAGAGGCGGGGAATCAGATATGGGGAATCAGAGGTGGGGAATCAGAGGCAGGGAATCAGATGTGCAGAATCAGAGATGGGGAATCAGAGGCAGGGAATCAGAATCAGAAGCAGGGAATCAGTGGCAGGGAATCAGAGGCCGGGAATAAAAGGCGGGGAACCAGAGGCAGGGAATCGGATGTGCGGAATCAGAGATGGGGAATCAGAGGTGGGGATTCAGAGGTGGTGAATCAGAGAAGGGGAATCAGAGGCTGGGAATCAGAGGCAGGGAATCAGATGCAGGGAATCAGAGGCGGTGAATCATAGCTGGCGAATTAGAGGAGGGGAATCAGAGTTGGGGAATCAGAGGCGGGGAATCATAGCTGGCGAATCAGAGGAGGGGAATCAGAGTTGGGGAATCAGAAGCGGGGAATCAGATATGGGGAAACAGAGGCGGGGAATCAGAGGCGGGGAAACAGAGGCGGGGAATCAGATATGGGGATTCAGAGGTGGGGAATCAGAGGTTGGGAATCAGAGGCAGGGAATCAGAGGCGGGGAATCAGAGGCAGGGAATCAGATGCGGGGAATCAGAGGCAGGGAATCAGAGCTGGGAAATCAGAGGCGGGGAATCAGAGTTGGGGAATCAGAGGCGTGGAATTAGATATGGCGAAACAGAGGAGGGGAATCAGAGGCGGGGAAACAGAGGCAGGGAATCAGATATGGGGAATCAGAGGCGGGGAATCAGAGGTGGGGAATCATAGGCTGGGAATTGGATGTGCGGAATCAGAGATGGGTTGTCAGAGGTGTGGAATCAGAGGTGGTGAGTCAGAGATGGGGAATCAGAGGCGGGGAATCAGAGGCAGGGAATCAGAAACGGGGAATCAGAGGCGGGCAATCATAACTGGCGAATCAGAGGAGGGGAATCAGTGGTGGGGAATCAGAGGCGGGGAATCAGATATGGTGAATCAGAGGTGGGGAATCAGAGGCGGGGAAACAGAGGCCGGGAATCAGATATGTTGTATCAGAGGTGGGGAATCAGAGGCGGGAAATCAGAGCTGGGGAATCAGAGGCGGGGAAATCAGAGTTGGGGAATCAGAGTCCGGGAATCAGAGATGGGAAATCAGAGGAGGGGAATCAAATATGGGGAATCAGAGGCGGGGAATCAGAGTTGGGGAATCAGAGTCCGGGAATCAGAGATGGGGAATCAGAGGCGGGGAATCAAATATGGGGAATAAGAGGCGGGGAATCAGAGGCGGGGAAACAGAGGCGGTGAATCAGATATGGGCAATCAGAGGTGGCGAATCAGAGGTAGAGAATCAGACATGGGGAAGCAGAGATGGGGAATCAGAGGCGGGAAATCAGAGCTGGGGAATCAGAGGCGGGGAATCAGAGTTGGGGAATCAGAGTCCGGGAATCAGAGATGGGGAATCAGAGGCGGGGAATCAAATATGGGGAATCAGAGGCGGGGAATCAGAGGCGGGGAAACAGAGGCGGTGAATCAGATATGGGGAATCAGAGGTGGCGAATCAGAGGTTGAGAATCAGAGATGGGGAAGCAGAGGTGGGGAATCAGATGTGATGAATTAGAGATGGGGAATCAGAGGCGGGGTATCAGAGGCGGCCAATCAGAGGCGGGGAATCAGAGGCGTGGAATCAGATATGGGAAATCAGAGGTGGGGAATCAGAGGCGGGGAAACAGAGGCGGGGAATCAGATATGGGGTATCAGAGGTGGGGAATCAGGGGCGGGGAATCAGTGGCAGGGAATCAGAGGAGGGGATTCAGAGGCGGGGAATCAGAGGCAGGGAATCTTACACTGGGAATCAGAGGCGGTGAATCAGGGATGGGGAATGAGAGGCCGGGAAACAGAGGTGGTGAATCAGAGACCGGGAATCAGAGATGGGGAATCAGAGGCGGGGAATCAGAGGCAGGGAAACAGAGGCGGGGAATCAGATATGGGGATTCAGAGGTGGGGAATAACAGGTTGCGAATCAGAGGCAGGGAATCAGAGGCGGGGAATCAGAGGCGGGGAATCAGAGGCAGGGAATCGGATGTGCAGAATCAGAGATGGGGAATCAGAGGTGGGGAATCAGAGGTGGTGAATCAGAGATGGGGAATCAAAGGCGTGGAATCAGAGGCAGGGTCAGACACGGGGAATCAGAGGCGGGGAATCAGATGCGGGGAACCAGAGGAGGGGAATCATAGCTGGCGAATCAGAAGCGGGGAATCAGAGGTGGGGAATCATAGGCGGGGAATCAGATATGGGGAATCAGAGGTGGGGAATCAGAGGCGGGGAAACAGAGGCGGGGAATCAGATATGTTGGATCAGAGGTGGGGAGTCAGAGGTGGGGAATCAGAGCTGGGGAATCAGAGGCGGGGAATCAGAGTTGGGGAATCAGAGGCAGGGAATCAGATATGGGGAATCAGAGGTGGGGAATCAGAGGCGGGAAATCAGAGCTGGGGAATCAGAGGCGGGGAAATCAGAGTTGGGGAATCAGAGTCCGGGAATCAGAGATGGGAAATCAGAGGAGGGGAATCAAATATGGGGAATCAGAGGCGGGGAATCAGAGTTGGGGAATCAGAGTCCGGGAATCAGAGATGGGGAATCAGAGGCGGGGAATCAAATATGGGGAATAAGAGGCGGGGAATCAGAGGCGGGGAAACAGAGGCGGTGAATCAGATATGGGCAATCAGAGGTGGCGAATCAGAGGTAGAGAATCAGACATGGGGAAGCAGAGATGGGGAATCAGAGGCGGGAAATCAGAGCTGGGGAATCAGAGGCGGGGAATCAGAGTTGGGGAATCAGAGTCCGGGAATCAGAGATGGGGAATCAGAGGCGGGGAATCAAATATGGGGAATCAGAGGCGGGGAATCAGAGGCGGGGAAACAGAGGCGGTGAATCAGATATGGGGAATCAGAGGTGGCGAATCAGAGGTTGAGAATCAGAGATGGGGAAGCAGAGGTGGGGAATCAGATGTGATGAATTAGAGATGGGGAATCAGAGGCGGGGTATCAGAGGCGGCCAATCAGAGGCGGGGAATCAGAGGCGTGGAATCAGATATGGGAAATCAGAGGTGGGGAATCAGAGGCGGGGAAACAGAGGCGGGGAATCAGATATGGGGTATCAGAGGTGGGGAATCAGGGGCGGGGAATCAGTGGCAGGGAATCAGAGGAGGGGATTCAGAGGCGGGGAATCAGAGGCAGGGAATCTTACACTGGGAATCAGAGGCGGTGAATCAGGGATGGGGAATGAGAGGCCGGGAAACAGAGGTGGTGAATCAGAGACCGGGAATCAGAGATGGGGAATCAGAGGCGGGGAATCAGAGGCAGGGAAACAGAGGCGGGGAATCAGATATGGGGATTCAGAGGTGGGGAATAACAGGTTGCGAATCAGAGGCAGGGAATCAGAGGCGGGGAATCAGAGGCGGGGAATCAGAGGCAGGGAATCGGATGTGCAGAATCAGAGATGGGGAATCAGAGGTGGGGAATCAGAGGTGGTGAATCAGAGATGGGGAATCAAAGGCGTGGAATCAGAGGCAGGGTCAGACACGGGGAATCAGAGGCGGGGAATCAGATGCGGGGAACCAGAGGAGGGGAATCATAGCTGGCGAATCAGAAGCGGGGAATCAGAGGTGGGGAATCATAGGCGGGGAATCAGATATGGGGAATCAGAGGTGGGGAATCAGAGGCGGGGAAACAGAGGCGGGGAATCAGATATGTTGGATCAGAGGTGGGGAGTCAGAGGTGGGGAATCAGAGCTGGGGAATCAGAGGCGGGGAATCAGAGTTGGGGAATCAGAGGCAGGGAATCAGATATGGGGAATCAGAGGTGGGGAATCAGAGGCGGGGAAACAGAGGCGGGGAATCAGATATGGGGTATCAGAGGTGGGGAATCAGGGGCGGGGAATCAGTGGCAGGGAATCAGAGGAGGGGATTCAGAGGCGGGGAATCAGAGGCAGGGAATCAGACACTGGGAGTCAGAGGCGGTGAATCAGGGATTGGGAATCAGAGGCCGGGAAACAGAGGTGGGGAATCAGAGACCGGGAATCAGAGATGGGGAATCAGAGGCGGGGAATCAGATATGGGGAATCAGAGGCGGGGAATCAGAGGCAGGGAAACAGAGGCGGTGAGTCAGAGATGGGGAATCAGAGGCGGGGAATCAGAGGCAGGGAATCAGAAACGGGGAATCAGAGGCGGGCAATCATAACTGGCGAATCAGAGGAGGGGAATCAGTGGTGGGGAATCAGAGGCGGGGAATCAGATATGGTGAATCAGAGGTGGGGAATCAGAGGCGGGGAAACAGAGGCCGGGAATCAGATATGTTGTATCAGAGGTGGGGAATCAGAGGCGGGAAATCAGAGCTGGGGAATCAGAGGCGGGGAAATCAGAGGTGGGGAATCAGAGTCCGGGAATCAGAGATGGGAAATCAGAGGAGGGGAATCAAATATGGGGAATCTGAGGCGGGGAATCAGAGTTGGGGAATCAGAGTCCGGGAATCAGAGATGGGGAATCAGAGGATGGGAATCAAATATGGGGAATCAGAGACGGGGAATCAGAGTTGGGGAATCAGAGTCCGGGAATCAGAGGAGGGGAATCATAGCTGGCGAATCAGAGGCGGGGAATCAGAGGTGGGGAATCATAGGCGGGGAATCAGATATGGGGAATCAGAGGTGGGGAATCAGAGGCGGGGAAACAGAGGCGGGGAATCAGATATGTTGGATCAGAGGTGGGGAATCAGAGGCAGGGAATCAGAGCTGGGGAATCAGAGGCGGGGAATCAGAGTTGGGGAATCAGAGGCAGGGAATCAGATATGGGGAATCAGAGGTGGGGAATCAGAGGCGGGGAAACAGAGGCGGGGAATCAGATATAGGGTATCAGAGGTGGGGAATCAGGGGCGGGGAATCAGTGGCAGGGAATCAGAGGAGGGGATTCAGAGGCGGGGAATCAGAGGCAGGGAATCAGACACTGGGAGTCAGAGGCGGTGAATCAGGGATTGGGAATCAGACGCCGGGAAACAGAGGTGGGGAATCAGAGACCGGGAATCAGAGATGGGGAATCAGAGGCGGGGAATCAGATATGGGGAATCAGAGGCGGGGAATCAGAGGCAGGGAAACAGAGGCGGTGAATCAGATATTGGGAATCAGAGGTGGCGAATCAGAGGTAGAGAATCGGAGATGGGGAAGCAGAGGTGGGGAATCAGATGTGATGAATTAGAGATGGGGAATCAGAGGCGGGGTATCAGAGGTGCCAATCAGAGGCGGGGAAACAGAGGCGGGGAATCAGATATGGGGAATCAGAGGTGGGGAATAAGAGGTTGCGAATCAGAGGCAGGGAATCAGAGGCGGGGAATCAGAGGCGGGGAATCAGAGGCAGGGAATCGGATGTGCGGAATCAGAGATGCGGTATCAGAGGTGGGGAATCAGAGGTGGTGAGTCAGACATGGGGAATCAGAGGCGGGGAATCAGAGGCAGGGAATCAGAAACGGGGAATCAGAGGCGGGCAATCATAACTGGCGAATCAGAGGAGGGGAATCAGATATGGTGAATCAGAGGTGGGGAATCAGAGGCGGGGAAACAGAGGCCGGGAATCAGATATGTTGTATCACAGGTGGGGAATCAGAGGCGGGAAATCAGAGCTGGGGATTCAGAGGCGGGGAAATCAGAGTTGGGGAATCAGAGTCCGGGAATCAGAGATGGGAAATCAGAGGAGGGGAATCAAATATGGGGAATCAGAGGCGGGGAATCAGAGTTGGGGAATGAGTCCGGGAATCAGAGATGGGGAATCAGAGGCGGGGAATCAAATATGGGGAATCAGAGGCGGGGAATCAGATGCGGGGAATCAGAGGAAGGTAATCAGAGGCAGGGGATCAAACACGGGGAATCAGAGGCTGGGAATCAGAGCTGGGGAATCAGAGGCGGGGAATCAGAGCTGGGGAATCACAGGCGGGGAATCAGAGATGGGGAATCAGAGGCGGGGAATCAGAGGCAGGGAATCAGATGCGGGGAATCAGAGGCGGGGAATCAGATGTGGGGAATCAGAGGCAGTGAATCAGAGATGGGGAATCAGAGGCGGGGAATCAGAGGCAAGAAATCAGACGGGGATTCAGAAGCTGGGAATCAGACGGGGGGAATCAAAGGCGGGGAATCAGAGCTGGTGAATCAGAGGCAGGGAATCAGAGTTGGGGATTCAGAGTCGGGGAATCAGATATGGGGAAACAGAGGCGGGGAATGAGAGGCGGGCAAGCAGAGGCGGGGAATTAGATATGGGGAATCAGAGGTGGGGAATCAGAGGTGGTGAATCAGAGATGGGGAATCACAGGCGGGGTATCAGAGGCAGCGAATAGAACGCGGGGAATCAGAGGCAGGGAATCAGAGCTGGGGAATCAGAGGCGGGGAATGAGATATGGGGAAATAGAGGCGGGGAATCAGAGGCGGGGAAACAGAGGCGGGGAATCAGACATGGGGAATCGGATGCGGGGAATCAGAGGCGGGGAATCAGAGCTGGGGAATCAGAGGCGGGGAATCAGAGTTGGGGCATCAGAGGTGGGGAATTAGATATGGGGAAACAGAGATGGGGAATCAGAGGCGGGGAAACAGAGGCGGGGAATCAGATATGGGGAATCAGAGGTGGGGAATCAGAGGCAGGGAATCAGATGTGCGGAATCAGAGATGGGGAATCAGAGGCAGGGAATCAGAATCAGAAGCGGGGAATCAGAGGCCGGGAATCAGAGGCCGGGAATCAGATGCTGGGAATAAGAGGCCGGGAATCAGAGGTGGGGAATCAGAGTCCGGGAATCAGAGATGGGGATTCAGAGGCGGGGAATCAAATATGGGGAATCAGAGGCGTGGAATCAGATGCGGGGAATCAGAGGAAGGTAATCAGAGGCAGGGGATCAAACACGGGGAATCAGAGGCTGGGAATCAGAGCTGGGGAATCAGAGGCGGGGAATCAGAGCTGGGGAATCACAGGCGGGGAATCAGAGATGGGGAATCAGAGGCGGGGAATCAGAGGCAGGGAATCAGATGCGGGGAATCAGAGGCGGGGAATCAGATGTGGGGAATCAGAGGCAGTGAATCAGAGATGGGGAATCAGAGGCGGGGAATCAGAGGCAAGAAATCAGACGGGGATTCAGAAGCTGGGAATCAGACGGGGGGAATCAAAGGCGGGGAATCAGAGCTGGTGAATCAGAGGCAGGGAATCAGAGTTGGGGATTCAGAGTCGGGGAATCAGATATGGGGAAACAGAGGCGGGGAATGAGAGGCGGGCAAGCAGAGGCGGGGAATTAGATATGGGGAATCAGAGGTGGGGAATCAGAGGTGGTGAATCAGAGATGGGGAATCACAGGCGGGGAATCAGAGGCAGCGAATAGAACGCGGGGAATCAGAGGCAGGGAATCAGAGCTGGGGAATCAGAGGCGGGGAATCAGATATGGGGAAATAGAGGCGGGGAATCAGAGGCGGGGAAACAGAGGCGGGGAATCAGACATGGGGAATCGGATGCGGGGAATCAGAGGCGGGGAATCAGAGCTGGGGAATCAGAGGCGGGTAATCAGAGTTGGGGCATCAGAGGTGGGGAATTAGATATGGGGAAACAGAGATGGGGAATCAGAGGCGGGGAAACAGAGGCGGGGAATCAGATATGGGGAATCAGAGGTGGGGAATCAGAGGCAGGGAATCAGATGTGCGGAATCAGAGATGGGGAATCAGAGGCAGGGAATCAGAATCAGAAGCGGGGAATCAGAGGCCGGGAATCAGAGGCCGGGAATCAGATGCTGGGAATAAGAGGCCGGGAATCAGAGGTGGGGAATCAGAGTCCGGGAATCAGAGATGGGGATTCAGAGGCGGGGAATGAGATATGGAGAATCAGAGGCGGGGAATCAGAGGCGGGGAAACAGAGGTGGGGAATCAGATATGGGGAATCAGAGGTGGCGAATCAAAGGCGGTGAATCAGAGATGGGGAATCAGAGGCGGGGAATCAGAGGCAGGGAATCAGATGCGGGGATTCTGAGGCGGGGAATCAGAGCTGGCGAATCAGAGGCGGGGAATCAGAGGTGGGCAATCAGAGCCGGGGAATCAGATATGGGGAATCAGATGCGGGGAATCAGAGGCGGGGAAACAGAGGCGGGGAATCAGATATGGGGAATCAGAGGTGGGGAATCAGAGGTTGTGAATAAGAGGGAGGGAATCAGACGCGGGGAATCAGAGGCGGGGATTCAGAGCTGGGGAATCAGAGGCAGGGAATCAGAGTTGTGGAATCAGAGGCAGGGAATCAGATATGGGGAATCAGAGGCGGGGAATCAGAGGCGGAGAAACAGAGGCGGGGAATCAGATATGGGGAATCAGAGGTGGGGAATCAGGGGCAGGGAATCAGTGGCAGGGAATCAGAGGCGGGGTATCTGAGGCGGGGAATCAGAGGCAGGGAATCAGACACGGGGAGTCAGAGCGGGGAATCAGAGATGGCGAATCAGAGGCGGGGAATCAGAGGCAGGGAATCGGACGCCGGGAATCAGAGGCGGGGAATCAGAGCTGGGGAATCAGAGGCGGGGAATCAGAGTTGGGGAATCAGAGGCGGGGAATCAGATATTGGGAAATAGAGGCGGGGAATCAGATATGGGGAATCAGAGGTGTGGAATCAGAGGTTGGGAATCAGAGGCGGGGAAACAGAGGCGGGGAATCAGATATGGGGAATCAGAGGCGGGGAATCAGAGGCAGGGAAACAGAGGCGGTGAATCAGATATTGGGAATCAGAGGTGGCGAATCAGAGGTAGAGAATCGGAGATGGGGAAGCAGAGGTGGGGAATCAGATGTGATGAATTAGAGATGGGGAATCAGAGGCGGGGTATCAGAGGTGCCAATCAGAGGCGGGGAAACAGAGGCGGGGAATCAGATATGGGGAATCAGAGGTGGGGAATAAGAGGTTGCGAATCAGAGGCAGGGAATCAGAGGCGGGGAATCAGAGGCGGGGAATCAGAGGCAGGGAATCGGATGTGCGGAATCAGAGATGCGGTATCAGAGGTGGGGAATCAGAGGTGGTGAGTCAGACATGGGGAATCAGAGGCGGGGAATCAGAGGCAGGGAATCAGAAACGGGGAATCAGAGGCGGGCAATCATAACTGGCGAATCAGAGGAGGGGAATCAGTGGTGGGGAATCAGAGGCGGGGAATCAGATATGGTGAATCAGAGGTGGGGAATCAGAGGCGGGGAAACAGAGGCCGGGAATCAGATATGTTGTATCACAGGTGGGGAATCAGAGGCGGGAAATCAGAGCTGGGGATTCAGAGGCGGGGAAATCAGAGTTGGGGAATCAGAGTCCGGGAATCAGAGATGGGAAATCAGAGGAGGGGAATCAAATATGGGGAATCAGAGGCGGGGAATCAGAGTTGGGGAATGAGTCCGGGAATCAGAGATGGGGAATCAGAGGCGGGGAATCAAATATGGGAAATCAGAGGCGGGGAATCAGATGCGGGGAATCAGAGGAATGTAATCAGAGGCAGGGGATCAAACACGGGGAATCAGAGGCTGGGAATCAGAGCTGGGGAATCAGAGGCGGGGAATCAGAGCTGGGGAATCACAGGCGGGGAATCAGAGATGGGGAATCAGAGGCGGGGATTCAGAGGCAGGGAATCAGATGCGGGGAATCAGAGGCGGGGAATCAGATGTGGGGAATCAGAGGCAGTGAATCAGAGATGGGGAATCAGAGGCGGGGAATCAGAGGCAAGAAATCAGACGGGGATTCAGAAGCTGGGAATCAGACGGGGGGAATCAAAGGCGGGGAATCAGAGCTGGTGAATCAGAGGCAGGGAATCAGAGTTGTGGATTCAGAGTCGGGGAATCAGATATGGGGAAACAGAGGCGGGGAATGAGAGGCGGGCAAGCAGAGGCGGGGAATTAGATATGGGGAATCAGAGGTGGGGAATCAGAGGTGGTGAATCAGAGATGGGGAATCACAGGCGGGGAATCAGAGGCAGCAAATAGAACGCGGGGAATCAGAGGCAGGGAATCAGAGCTGGGGAATCAGAGGCGGGGAATGAGATATGGGGAAATAGAGGCGGGGAATCAGAGGCGGGGAAACAGAGGCGGGGAATCAGACATGGGGAATCGGATGCGGGGAATCAGAGGCGGGGAATCAGAGCTGGGGAATCAGAGGCGGGGAATCAGAGTTGGGGCATCAGAGGTGGGGAATTAGATATGGGGAAACAGAGATGGGGAATCAGAGGCGGGGAAACAGAGGCGGGGAATCAGATATGGGGAATCAGAGGTGGGGAATCAGAGGCAGGGAATCAGATGTGCGGAATCAGAGATGGGGAATCAGAGGCAGGGAATCAGAATCAGAAGCGGGGAATCAGAGGCCGGGAATCAGAGGCCGGGAATCAGATGCTGGGAATAAGAGGCCGGGAATCAGAGGTGGGGAATCAGAGTCCGGGAATCAGAGATGGGGATTCAGAGGCGGGGAATCAAATATGGGGAATCAGAGGCGGGGAATCAGATGCGGGGAATCAGAGGAAGGTAATCAGAGGCAGGGGATCAAACACGGGGAATCAGAGGCTGGGAATCAGAGCTGGGGAATCAGAGGCGGGGAATCAGAGCTGGGGAATCACAGGCGGGGAATCAGAGATGGGGAATCAGAGGCGGGGAATCAGAGGCAGGGAATCAGATGCGGGGAATCAGAGGCGGGGAATCAGATGTGGGGAATCAGAGGCAGTGAATCAGAGATGGGGAATCAGAGGCGGGGAATCAGAGGCAAGAAATCAGACGGGGATTCAGAAGCTGGGAATCAGACGGGGGGAATAAAAGGCGGGGAATCAGAGCTGGTGAATCAGAGGCAGGGAATCAGAGTTGGGGATTCAGAGTCGGGGAATCAGATATGGGGAAACAGAGGCGGGGAATGAGAGGCGGGCAAGCAGAGGTGGGGAATCAGATATGGGGAATCAGAGGTGGCGAATCAAAGGCGGTGAATCAGAGATGGGGAATCAGAGGCGGGGAATCAGAGGCAGGGAATCAGATGCGGGGATTCTGAGGCGGGGAATCAGAGCTGGCGAATCAGAGGCGGGGAATCAGAGGTGGGCAATCAGAGCCGGGGAATCAGATATGGGGAATCAGATGCGGGGAATCAGAGGCGGGGAAACAGAGGCGGGGAATCAGATATGGGGAATCAGAGGTGGGGAATCAGAGGTTGTGAATAAGAGGGAGGGAATCAGACGCGGGGAATCAGAGGCGGGGATTCAGAGCTGGGGAATCAGAGGCAGGGAATCAGAGTTGTGGAATCAGAGGCAGGGAATCAGATATGGGGAATCAGAGGCGGGGAATCAGAGGCGGAGAAACAGAGGCGGGGAATCAGATATGGGGAATCAGAGGTGGGGAATCAGGGGCAGGGAATCAGTGGCAGGGAATCAGAGGCGGGGTATCTGAGGCGGGGAATCAGAGGCAGGGAATCAGACACGGGGAGTCAGAGCGGGGAATCAGAGATGGCGAATCAGAGGCGGGGAATCAGAGGCAGGGAATCGGACGCCGGGAATCAGAGGCGGGGAATCAGAGCTGGGGAATCAGAGGCGGGGAATCAGAGTTGGGGAATCAGAGGCGGGGAATCAGATATTGGGAAATAGAGGCGGGGAATCAGATATGGGGAATCAGAGGTGTGGAATCAGAGGTTGGGAATCAGAGGCGGGGAAACAGAGGCGGGGAATCAGATATGGGGAATCAGAGGCGGGGAATCAGAGGCAGGGAAACAGAGGCGGTGAATCAGATATTGGGAATCAGAGGTGGCGAATCAGAGGTAGAGAATCGGAGATGGGGAAGCAGAGGTGGGGAATCAGATGTGATGAATTAGAGATGGGGAATCAGAGGCGGGGTATCAGAGGTGCCAATCAGAGGCGGGGAAACAGAGGCGGGGAATCAGATATGGGGAATCAGAGGTGGGGAATAAGAGGTTGCGAATCAGAGGCAGGGAATCAGAGGCGGGGAATCAGAGGCGGGGAATCAGAGGCAGGGAATCGGATGTGCGGAATCAGAGATGCGGTATCAGAGGTGGGGAATCAGAGGTGGTGAGTCAGACATGGGGAATCAGAGGCGGGGAATCAGAGGCAGGGAATCAGAAACGGGGAATCAGAGGCGGGCAATCATAACTGGCGAATCAGAGGAGGGGAATCAGTGGTGGGGAATCAGAGGCGGGGAATCAGATATGGTGAATCAGAGGTGGGGAATCAGAGGCGGGGAAACAGAGGCCGGGAATCAGATATGTTGTATCACAGGTGGGGAATCAGAGGCGGGAAATCAGAGCTGGGGATTCAGAGGCGGGGAAATCAGAGTTGGGGAATCAGAGTCCGGGAATCAGAGATGGGAAATCAGAGGAGGGGAATCAAATATGGGGAATCAGAGGCGGGGAATCAGAGTTGGGGAATGAGTCCGGGAATCAGAGATGGGGAATCAGAGGCGGGGAATCAAATATGGGAAATCAGAGGCGGGGAATCAGATGCGGGGAATCAGAGGAATGTAATCAGAGGCAGGGGATCAAACACGGGGAATCAGAGGCTGGGAATCAGAGCTGGGGAATCAGAGGCGGGGAATCAGAGCTGGGGAATCACAGGCGGGGAATCAGAGATGGGGAATCAGAGGCGGGGAATCAGAGGCAGGGAATCAGATGCGGGGAATCAGAGGCGGGGAATCAGATGTGGGGAATCAGAGGCAGTGAATCAGAGATGGGGAATCAGAGGCGGGGAATCAGAGGCAAGAAATCAGACGGGGATTCAGAAGCTGGGAATCAGACGGGGGGAATCAAAGGCGGGGAATCAGAGCTGGTGAATCAGAGGCAGGGAATCAGAGTTGTGGATTCAGAGTCGGGGAATCAGATATGGGGAAACAGAGGCGGGGAATGAGAGGCGGGCAAGCAGAGGCGGGGAATTAGATATGGGGAATCAGAGGTGGGGAATCAGAGGTGGTGAATCAGAGATGGGGAATCACAGGCGGGGAATCAGAGGCAGCAAATAGAACGCGGGGAATCAGAGGCAGGGAATCAGAGCTGGGGAATCAGAGGCGGGGAATGAGATATGGGGAAATAGAGGCGGGGAATCAGAGGCGGGGAAACAGAGGCGGGGAATCAGACATGGGGAATCGGATGCGGGGAATCAGAGGCGGGGAATCAGAGCTGGGGAATCAGAGGCGGGGAATCAGAGTTGGGGCATCAGAGGTGGGGAATTAGATATGGGGAAACAGAGATGGGGAATCAGAGGCGGGGAAACAGAGGCGGGGAATCAGATATGGGGAATCAGAGGTGGGGAATCAGAGGCAGGGAATCAGATGTGCGGAATCAGAGATGGGGAATCAGAGGCAGGGAATCAGAATCAGAAGCGGGGAATCAGAGGCCGGGAATCAGAGGCCGGGAATCAGATGCTGGGAATAAGAGGCCGGGAATCAGAGGTGGGGAATCAGAGTCCGGGAATCAGAGATGGGGATTCAGAGGCGGGGAATCAAATATGGGGAATCAGAGGCGGGGAATCAGATGCGGGGAATCAGAGGAAGGTAATCAGAGGCAGGGGATCAAACACGGGGAATCAGAGGCTGGGAATCAGAGCTGGGGAATCAGAGGCGGGGAATCAGAGCTGGGGAATCACAGGCGGGGAATCAGAGATGGGGAATCAGAGGCGGGGAATCAGAGGCAGGGAATCAGATGCGGGGAATCAGAGGCGGGGAATCAGATGTGGGGAATCAGAGGCAGTGAATCAGAGATGGGGAATCAGAGGCGGGGAATCAGAGGCAAGAAATCAGACGGGGATTCAGAAGCTGGGAATCAGACGGGGGGAATAAAAGGCGGGGAATCAGAGCTGGTGAATCAGAGGCAGGGAATCAGAGTTGGGGATTCAGAGTCGGGGAATCAGATATGGGGAAACAGAGGCGGGGAATGAGAGGCGGGCAAGCAGAGGCGGGGAATTAGATATGGGGAATCAGAGGTGGGGAATCAGAGGTGGTGAATCAGAGATGGGGAATCACAGGCGGGGAATCAGAGGCAGCGAATAGAACGCGTGGAATCAGAGGCAGGGAATCAGAGCTGGGGAATCAGAGGCGGGGAATCAGATATGGGGAAATAGAGGCGGGGAATCAGAGGCGGGGAAACAGAGGCGGGGAATCAGACATGGGGAATCGGATGCGGGGAATCAGAGGCGGGGAATCAGAGCTGGGGAATCAGAGGCGGGGAATCAGAGTTGGGGCATCAGAGGTGGGGAATTAGATATGGGGAAACAGAGATGGGGAATCAGAGGCGGGGAAACAGAGGCGGGGAATCAGATATGGGGAATCAGAGGTGGGGAATCAGAGGCAGGGAATCAGATGTGCGGAATCAGAGATGGGGAATCAGAGGCAGGGAATCAGAATCAGAAGCGGGGAATCAGAGGCCGGGAATCAGAGGCCGGGAATCAGATGCTGGGAATAAGAGGCCGGGAATCAGAGGTGGGGAATCAGAGTCCGGGAATCAGAGATGGGGATTCAGAGGCGGGGAATGAGATATGGAGAATCAGAGGCGGGGAATCAGAGGCGGGGAAACAGAGGTGGGGAATCAGATACGGGGAATCAGAGGTGGCGAATCAAAGGCGGTGAATCAGAGATGGGGAATCAGAGGCGGGGAATCAGAGGCAGGGAATCAGATGCGGGGATTCTGAGGCGGGGAATCAGAGCTGGCGAATCAGAGGCGGGGAATCAGAGGTGGGCAATCAGAGCCGGGGAATCAGATATGGGGAATCAGATGCGGGGAATCAGAGGCGGGGAAACAGAGGCGGGGAATCAGATATGGGGAATCAGAGGTGGGGAATCAGAGGTTGTGAATCAGAGGGAGGGAATCAGACGCGGGGAATCAGAGGCGGGGATTCAGAGCTGGGGATTCAGAGGCGGGGAATCAGAGTTGTGGAATCAGAGGCAGGGAATCAGATATGGGGAATCAGAGGCGGGGAATCAGAGGCGGAGAAACAGAGGCGGGGAATCAGATATGGGGAATCAGAGGTGGGGAATCAGGGGCAGTGAATCAGTGGCAGGGAATCAGAGGCGGGGAATCTGAGGCGGGGAATCAGAGGCAGGGAATCAGACACGGGGAGTCAGAGCGGGGAATCAGAGATGGCGAATCAGAGGCGGGGAATCAGAGGCAGGGAATCGGACGCCGGGAATCAGAGGCGGGGAATCAGAGCTGGGGAATCAGAGGCGGGGAATCAGAGTTGGGGAATCAGAGGCGGGGAATCAGATATTGGGAAATAGAGGCGGGGAATCAGATATGGGGAATCAGAGGTGTGGAATCAGAGGTTGGGAATCAGAGGCGGGGAAACAGAGGCGGGGAATCAGATATGGGGAATCAGAGGTGGCGAATCAAAGGCGGTGAAACAGAGATGGGGAATCAGGGCAGGGAATCAGAGGCAGGGAATCAGAGCTGGGGAAACAGAGGCGGGGAATCAGATATGGGGAATCAGAGGTGGGGAATCAGGGGCGGGGAATCAGTGGCAGGGAATCAGAGCTGGGGAATCAGAGGTGGGGAATCAGAGCTGGGGAAACAGAGGCGGGGAATCAGATATGGGGAATCAGAGGTGGGGAATCAGGGGCGGGGAATCAGTGGCAGGGAATCAGAGGCCTGGAATAAAAGGCGGGGAATCAGAGCTGGGGAATCAGAGGCGGGGAATCAGAGTTGGGGAATCAGAGGAGGGGAATCAGATATGGGGAAACAGAGGCCGGGAATCAGAGGCAGGGAAACAGAGGCGGGGAATCAGATATGGGCAATCAGAGGTGGGGAATTAGAGGTTGCGTATCAGAGGCGGGGTATCAGAGGCGGGGAATCAGAGGCAGGGAATCGGATGTGCGGAATCAGAGATGGGGAATCAGAGGTGGGGATTCAGAGGTGGTGAATCAGAGAAGGGGAATCAGAGGCTGGGAATCAGAGGCAGGGAATCAGACGCAGGGAATCAGAGGCGGGGAATCATAGCTTGCGAATTAGAGGAGGGGAATCAGAGTTGGGGAATCAGAGGCGGGGAATCAGATATGGGGAAACATAGGCGGGGAATCAGAGGCGGGGAAACAGAGGCGGGGAATCAGATATGGGGAATCAGAGGTGGGGAATCAGAGGCAGGGAATCAGATGTGCAGAATCAGAGATGGGGAATCAGAGGCAGGGAATCAGAATCAGAAGCAGGGAATCAGTGGCAGGGAATCAGAGGCCGGGAATAAAAGGCGGGGAACCAGAGGCAGGGAATCGGATGTGCCGAATCAGACATGGGGAATCAGAGGTGGGGATTCAGAGGTGGTGAATCAGAGAAGGGGAATCAGAGGCTGGGAATCAGAGGCAGGGAATCAGATGCAGGGAATCAGAGGCGGTGAATCATAGCTGGAGAATTAGAGGAGGGGAATCAGAGTTGTGGAATCAGAGGCGGGGAATCAGATATGGGGAAACAGAGGCGGGGAATCAGAGGTGGGGAAACAGAGGCGGTGAATCAGATATGGGGAATCAGAGGTGGCGAATGAAAGGCGGTGAAACAGAGATGGGGAATCAGGGCAGGGAATCAGAGGCAGGGAATCAGAGCTGGGGAAACAGAGGCGGGGAATCAGATATGGGGAATCAGAGGTGGGGAATCAGGGGCGGGGAATCAGTGGCAGGGAATCAGAGCTGGGGAATCAGAGGTGGGGAATCAGAGCTGGGGAAACAGAGGCGGGGAATCAGATATGGGGAATCAGAGGTGGGGAATCAGGGGCGGGGAATCAGTGGCAGGGAATCAGAGGCCGGGAATAAAAGGCGGGGAATCAGAGGCGGGGAATCAGAGTTGGGGAATCAGAGGAGGGGAATCAGAGGTAGAGAATCAGAGATGGGGAAGCAGAGATGGGGAATCAGAGCTGGGGAAACAGAGGCCGGGAATCAGAGGCAGGGAAACAGAGGCGGGGAATCAGATATGGGCAATCAGAGGTGGGGAATTAGAGGTTGCGTATCAGAGGCGGGGTATCAGAGGCGGGGAATCAGAGGCAGGGAATCGGATGTGCGGAATCAGAGATGGGGAATCAGAGGTGGGGATTCAGAGGTGGTGAATCAGAGAAGGGGAATCAGAGGCTGGGAATCAGAGGAAGGGAATCAGACGCAGGGAATCAGAGGCGGTGAATCATAGCTTGCGAATTAGAGGAGGGGAATCAGAGTTGGGGAATCAGAGGCGGGGAATCAGATATGGGGAAACAGAGGCGGGGAATCAGAGGCGGGGAAACAGAGGTGGGGAATCAGATATGGGGAATCAGAGGTGGGGAATCAGAGGCAGGGAATCAGATGTGCAGAATCAGAGATGGGGAATCAGAGGCAGGGAATCAGATGTGCAGAATCAGAGTTGGGGAATCAGAGTCCGGGAATCAGAGATGGGGAATCAGAGGCGGGGAATCAAATATGGGGAATAAGAGGCGGGGAATCAGAGGCGGGGAAACAGAGGCGGTGAATCAGATATGGGCAATCAGAGGTGGCGAATCAGAGGTAGAGAATCAGAGATGGGGAAGCAGAGATGGGGAATCAGAGGCGGGAAACCAGAGCTGGGGAATCAGAGGCGGGGAATCAGAGTTGGGGAATCAGAGTCCGGGAATCAGAGATGGGGAATCAGAGGCGGGGAATCAGAGCTGGGGAATCAGAGGCGGGGAATCAGAGTTGGGGAATCAGAGTCCGGGAATCAGAGATGGATAATCAGAGGCGGGGAATCAAATATGGGGAATCAGAGGCGGGGAATCAGAGGCGGGGAAACAGAGGCGGTGAATCAGATATGGGGAATCAGAGGTGGCGAATCAGAGGTTGATAATCAGAGATGGGGAAGCAGAGGTGGGGAATCAGATGTGATGAATTAGAGATGGGGAATCAGAGGCGGGGTATCAGAGGCGGCCAATCAGAGGCGGGGAATCAGAGGCGTGGAATCAGATATGGGAAATCAGAGGTGGGGAATCAGAGGCGGGGAAACAGAGGCGGGGAATCAGATATGGGGTATCAGAGGTGGGGAATCAGGGGCGGGGAATCAGTGGCAGGGAATCAGAGGAGGGGATTCAGAGGCGGGGAATCAGAGGCAGGGAATCAGACACTGGGAATCAGAGGCGGTGAATCAGGGATGGGGAATGAGAGGCCGGGAAACAGAGGTGGGGAATCAGAGACCGGGAATCAGAGATGGGGAATCAGAGGCGGGGAATCAGATATGGGGAATCAGAGGCGGGGAATCAGAAGCGGGGAAACAGAGGCGGTGAATCAGATATTCGGAATCAGAGGTTGCGAATCAGAGGTAGAGAATCAGAGATGGGGAAGCAGAGGTGGGGAATCAGATGTGATGAATTAGAGATGGGGAATCAGAGGCGGGGTATCAGAGGTGCCAATCAGAGGCGGTGAAACAGAGGCGGGGAATCAGATATGGGGAAACAGAGGCGGGGAATCAGAGGCAGGGAAACAGAGGCGGGGTATCAGATATGGGGATTCAGAGGTGGGGAATAACAGGTTGCGAATCAGAGGCAGGGAATCAGAGGCGGGGAATAAGAGGCGGGGAATCAGAGGCAGGGAATCGGATGTGCAGAATCAGAGATGGGGAATCAGAGGTGGGGAATCAGAGGTGGTGAATCAGAGATGGGGAATCAGAGGCGGGGAATCAGAGGCAGGGAATCAGATGCGGGGATTCTGAGGCGGGGAATCAGAGCTGGCGAATCAGAGGCGGGGAATCAGAGGTGGGCAATCAGAGCCGGGGAATCAGATATGGGGAATCAGATGCGGGGAATCAGAGGCGGGGAAACAGAGGCGGGGAATCAGATATGGGGAATCAGAGGTGGGGAATCAGAGGTTGTGAATCAGAGGGAGGGAATCAGACGCGGGGAATCAGAGGCGGGGATTCAGAGCTGGGGAATCAGAGGCGGGGAATCAGAGTTGTGGAATCAGAGGCAGGGAATCAGATATGGGGAATCAGAGGCGGGGAATCAGAGGCGGAGAAACAGAGGCGGGGAATCAGATATGGGGAATCAGAGGTGGGGAATCAGGGGCAGGGAATCAGAGGCGGGGAATCTGAGGCGGGGAATCAGAGGCAGGGAATCAGACACGGGGAATCAGAGCGGGGAATCAGAGATGGCGAATCAGAGGCGGGGAATCAGAGGCAGGGAATCGGACGCCGGGAATCAGAGGCGGGGAATCAGAGCTGGGGAATCAGAGGCGGGGAATCAGAGTTGGGGAATCAGAGGCGGGGAATCAGATATTGGGAAATAGAGGCGGGGAATCAGATATGGGGAATCAGAGGTGTGGAATCAGAGGTTGGGAATCAGAGGCAGGGAATCAGAGGCGGGGAAACAGAGGCGGGGAATCAGATATGGGGAATCAGAGGTGGCGAATCAAAGGCGGTGAAACAGAGATGGGGAATCAGGGCAGGGAATCAGAGGCAGGGAATCAGAGCTGGGGAAACAGAGGCGGGGAATCAGATATGGGGAATCAGAGGTGGGGAATCAGGGGCGGGGAATCAGTGGCAGGGAATCAGAGCTGGGGAATCAGAGGTGGGGAATCAGAGCTGGGGAAACAGAGGCGGGGAATCAGATATGGGGAATCAGAGGTGGGGAATCAGGGGCGGGGAATCAGTGGCAGGGAATCAGAGGCCGGGAATAAAAGGCGGGGAATCACAGCTGGGGAATCAGAGGCGGGGAATCAGAGTTGGGGAATCAGAGGAGGGGAATCAGATATGGGGAAACAGAGGCCGGGAATCAGAGGCAGGGAAACAGAGGCGGGGAATCAGATATGGGCAATCAGAGGTGGGGAATTAGAGGTTGCGTATCAGAGGCGGGGTATCAGAGGCGGGGAATCAGAGGCAGGGAATCGGATGTGCGGAATCAGAGATGGGGAATCAGAGGTGGGGATTCAGAGGTGGTGAATCAGAGAAGGGGAATCAGAGTCTGGGAATCAGAGGCAGGGAATCAGACGCAGGGAATCAGAGGCGGGGAATCATAGCTTGCGAATTAGAGGAGGGGAATCAGAGTTGGGGAATCAGAGGCGGGGAATCAGATATGGGGAAACAGAGGCGGGGAATCAGAGGCGGGGAAACAGAGGCGGGGAATCAGATATGGGGAATCAGAGGTGGGGAATCAGAGGCAGGGAATCAGATGTGCAGAATCAGAGATGGGGAATCAGAGGCAGGGAATCAGAATCAGAAGCAGGGAATCAGTGGCAGGGAATCAGAGGCCGGGAATAAAAGGCGGGGAACCAGAGGCAGGGAATCGGATGTGCGGAATCAGAGATGGGGAATCAGAGGTGGAGATTCAGAGGTGGTGAATCAGAGAAGGGGAATCAGAGGCTGGGAATCAGAGGCAGGGAATCAGATGCAGGGAATCAGAGGCGGTGAATCATAGCTGGCGAATTAGAGGAGGGGAATCAGAGTTGGGGAATCAGAGGCGGGGAATCATAGCTGGCGAATCAGAGGAGGGGAATCAGAGTTGGGGAATCAGAAGCGGGGAATCAGATATGGGGAAACAGAGGCGGGGAATCAGAGGCGGGGAAACAGAGGCGGGGAATCAGATATGGGGATTCAGAGGTGGGGAATCAGAGGTTGGGAATCAGAGGCAGGGAATCAGAGGCGGGGAATCAGAGGCAGGGAATCAGATGCGGGGAATCAGAGGCAGGGAATCAGAGCTGGGGAATCAGAGGCGGGGAATCAGAGTTGGGGAATCAGAGGCGTGGAATTAGATATGGCGAAACAGAGGAGGGGAATCAGAGGCGGGGAAACAGAGGCAGGGAATCAGATATGGGGAATCAGAGGCGGGGAATCAGAGGTGGGGAATCATAGGCTGGGAATTGGATGTGCGGAATCAGAGATGGGTTGTCAGAGGTGTGGAATCAGAGGTGGTGAGTCAGAGATGGGGAATCAGAGGCGGGGAATCAGAGGCAGGGAATCAGAAACGGGGAATCAGAGGCGGGCAATCATAACTGGCGAATCAGAGGAGGGGAATCAGTGGTGGGGAATCAGAGGCGGGGAATCAGATATGGTGAATCAGAGGTGGGGAATCAGAGGCGGGGAAACAGAGGCCGGGAATCAGATATGTTGTATCAGAGGTGGGGAATCAGAGGCGGGAAATCAGAGCTGGGGAATCAGAGGCGGGGAAATCAGAGTTGGGGAATCAGAGTCCGGGAATCAGAGATGGGAAATCAGAGGAGGGGAATCAAATATGGGGAATCAGAGGCGGGGAATCAGAGTTGGGGAATCAGAGTCCGGGAATCAGAGATGGGGAATCAGAGGCGGGGAATCAAATATGGGGAATAAGAGGCGGGGAATCAGAGGCGGGGAAACAGAGGCGGTGAATCAGATATGGGCAATCAGAGGTGGCGAATCAGAGGTAGAGAATCAGACATGGGGAAGCAGAGATGGGGAATCAGAGGCGGGAAATCAGAGCTGGGGAATCAGAGGCGGGGAATCAGAGTTGGGGAATCAGAGTCCGGGAATCAGAGATGGGGAATCAGAGGCGGGGAATCAAATATGGGGAATCAGAGGCGGGGAATCAGAGGCGGGGAAACAGAGGCGGTGAATCAGATATGGGGAATCAGAGGTGGCGAATCAGAGGTTGAGAATCAGAGATGGGGAAGCAGAGGTGGGGAATCAGATGTGATGAATTAGAGATGGGGAATCAGAGGCGGGGTATCAGAGGCGGCCAATCAGAGGCGGGGAATCAGAGGCGTGGAATCAGATATGGGAAATCAGAGGTGGGGAATCAGAGGCGGGGAAACAGAGGCGGGGAATCAGATATGGGGTATCAGAGCTGGGGAATCAGGGGCGGGGAATCAGTGGCAGGGAATCAGAGGAGGGGATTCAGAGGCGGGGAATCAGAGGCAGGGAATCTTACACTGGGAATCAGAGGCGGTGAATCAGGGATGGGGAATGAGAGGCCGGGAAACAGAGGTGGTGAATCAGAGACCGGGAATCAGAGATGGGGAATCAGAGGCGGGGAATCAGAGGCAGGGAAACAGAGGCGGGGAATCAGATATGGGGATTCAGAGGTGGGGAATAACAGGTTGCGAATCAGAGGCAGGGAATCAGAGGCGGGGAATCAGAGGCGGGGAATCAGAGGCAGGGAATCGGATGTGCAGAATCAGAGATGGGGAATCAGAGGTGGGGAATCAGAGGTGGTGAATCAGAGATGGGGAATCAAAGGCGTGGAATCAGAGGCAGGGTCAGACACGGGGAATCAGAGGCGGGGAATCAGATGCGGGGAACCAGAGGAGGGGAATCATAGCTGGCGAATCAGAAGCGGGGAATCAGAGGTGGGGAATCATAGGCGGGGAATCAGATATGGGGAATCAGAGGTGGGGAATCAGAGGCGGGGAAACAGAGGCGGGGAATCAGATATGTTGGATCAGAGGTGGGGAGTCAGAGGTGGGGAATCAGAGCTGGGGAATCAGAGGCGGGGAATCAGAGTTGGGGAATCAGAGGCAGGGAATCAGATATGGGGAATCAGAGGTGGGGAATCAGAGGCGGGGAAACAGAGGCGGGGAATCAGATATGGGGTATCAGAGGTGGGGAATCAGGGGCGGGGAATCAGTGGCAGGGAATCAGAGGAGGGGATTCAGAGGCGGGGAATCAGAGGCAGGGAATCAGACACTGGGAGTCAGAGGCGGTGAATCAGGGATTGGGAATCAGAGGCCGGGAAACAGAGGTGGGGAATCAGAGACCGGGAATCAGAGATGGGGTATCAGAGGCGGGGAATCAGATATGGGGAATCAGAGGCGGGGAATCAGAGGCAGGGAAACAGAGGCGGTGAGTCAGAGATGGGGAATCAGAGGCGGGGAATCAGAGGCAGGGAATCAGAAACGGGGAATCAGAGGCGGGCAATCATAACTGGCGAATCAGAGGAGGGGAATCAGTGGTGGGGAATCAGAGGCGGGGAATCAGATATGGTGAATCAGAGGTGGGGAATCAGAGGCGGGGAAACAGAGGCCGGGAATCAGATATGTTGTATCAGAGGTGGGGAATCAGAGGCGGGAAATCAGAGCTGGGGAATCAGAGGCGGGGAAATCAGAGTTGGGGAATCAGAGTCCGGGAATCAGAGATGGGAAATCAGAGGAGGGGAATCAAATATGGGGAATCTGAGGCGGGGAATCAGAGTTGGGGAATCAGAGTCCGGGAATCAGAGATGGGGAATCAGAGGCGGGGAATCAAATATGGGGAATCAGAGACGGGGAATCAGAGTTGGGGAATCAGAGTCCGGGAATCAGAGGAGGGGAATCATAGCTGGCGAATCAGAGGCGGGGAATCAGAGGTGGGGAATCATAGGCGGGGAATCAGATATGGGGAATCAGAGGTGGGGAATCAGAGGCGGGGAAACAGAGGCGGGGAATCAGATATGTTGGATCAGAGGTGGGGAATCAGAGGCAGGGAATCAGAGCTGGGGAATCAGAGGCGGGGAATCAGAGTTGGGGAATCAGAGGCAGGGAATCAGATATGGGGAATCAGAGGTGGGGAATCAGAGGCGGGGAAACAGAGGCGGGGAATCAGATATAGGGTATCAGAGGTGGGGAATCAGGGGCGGGGAATCAGTGGCAGGGAATCAGAGGAGGGGATTCAGAGGCGGGGAATCAGAGGCAGGGAATCAGACACTGGGAGTCAGAGGCGGTGAATCAGGGATTGGGAATCAGACGCCGGGAAACAGAGGTGGGGAATCAGAGACCGGGAATCAGAGATGGGGAATCAGAGGCGGGGAATCAGATATGGGGAATCAGAGGCGGGGAATCAGAGGCAGGGAAACAGAGGCGGTGAATCAGATATTGGGAATCAGAGGTGGCGAATCAGAGGTAGAGAATCGGAGATGGGGAAGCAGAGGTGGGGAATCAGATGTGATGAATTAGAGATGGGGAATCAGAGGCGGGGTATCAGAGGTGCCAATCAGAGGCGGGGAAACAGAGGCGGGGAATCAGATATGGGGAATCAGAGGTGGGGAATAAGAGGTTGCGAATCAGAGGCAGGGAATCAGAGGCGGGGAATCAGAGGCGGGGAATCAGAGGCAGGGAATCGGATGTGCGGAATCAGAGATGCGGTATCAGAGGTGGGGAATCAGAGGTGGTGAGTCAGACATGGGGAATCAGAGGCGGGGAATCAGAGGCAGGGAATCAGAAACGGGGAATCAGAGGCGGGCAATCATAACTGGCGAATCAGAGGAGGGGAATCAGATATGGTGAATCAGAGGTGGGGAATCAGAGGCGGGGAAACAGAGGCCGGGAATCAGATATGTTGTATCACAGGTGGGGAATCAGAGGCGGGAAATCAGAGCTGGGGATTCAGAGGCGGGGAAATCAGAGTTGGGGAATCAGAGTCCGGGAATCAGAGATGGGAAATCAGAGGAGGGGAATCAAATATGGGGAATCAGAGGCGGGGAATCAGAGTTGGGGAATGAGTCCGGGAATCAGAGATGGGGAATCAGAGGCGGGGAATCAAATATGGGTAATCAGAGGCGGGGAATCAGATGCGGGGAATCAGAGGAAGGTAATCAGAGGCAGGGGATCAAACACGGGGAATCAGAGGCTGGGAATCAGAGCTGGGGAATCAGAGGCGGGGAATCAGAGCTGGGGAATCACAGGCGGGGAATCAGAGATGGGGAATCAGAGGCGGGGAATCAGAGGCAGGGAATCAGATGCGGGGAATCAGAGGCGGGGAATCAGATGTGGGGAATCAGAGGCAGTGAATCAGAGATGGGGAATCAGAGGCGGGGAATCAGAGGCAAGAAATCAGACGGGGATTCAGAAGCTGGGAATCAGACGGGGGGAATCAAAGGCGGGGAATCAGAGCTGGTGAATCAGAGGCAGGGAATCAGAGTTGGGGATTCAGAGTCGGGGAATCAGATATGGGGAAACAGAGGCGGGGAATGAGAGGCGGGCAAGCAGAGGCGGGGAATTAGATATGGGGAATCAGAGGTGGGGAATCAGAGGTGGTGAATCAGAGATGGGGAATCACAGGCGGGGTATCAGAGGCAGCGAATAGAACGCGGGGAATCAGAGGCAGGGAATCAGAGCTGGGGAATCAGAGGCGGGGAATGAGATATGGGGAAATAGAGGCGGGGAATCAGAGGCGGGGAAACAGAGGCGGGGAATCAGACATGGGGAATCGGATGCGGGGAATCAGAGGCGGGGAATCAGAGCTGGGGAATCAGAGGCGGGGAATCAGAGTTGGGGCATCAGAGGTGGGGAATTAGATATGGGGAAACAGAGATGGGGAATCAGAGGCGGGGAAACAGAGGCGGGGAATCAGATATGGGGAATCAGAGGTGGGGAATCAGAGGCAGGGAATCAGATGTGCGGAATCAGAGATGGGGAATCAGAGGCAGGGAATCAGAATCAGAAGCGGGGAATCAGAGGCCGGGAATCAGAGGCCGGGAATCAGATGCTGGGAATAAGAGGCCGGGAATCAGAGGTGGGGAATCAGAGTCCGGGAATCAGAGATGGGGATTCAGAGGCGGGGAATCAAATATGGGGAATCAGAGGCGGGGAATCAGATGCGGGGAATCAGAGGAAGGTAATCAGAGGCAGGGGATCAAACACGGGGAATCAGAGGCTGGGAATCAGAGCTGGGGAATCAGAGGCGGGGAATCAGAGCTGGGGAATCACAGGCGGGGAATCAGAGATGGGGAATCAGAGGCGGGGAATCAGAGGCAGGGAATCAGATGCGGGGAATCAGAGGCGGGGAATCAGATGTGGGGAATCAGAGGCAGTGAATCAGAGATGGGGAATCAGAGGCGGGGAATCAGAGGCAAGAAATCAGACGGGGATTCAGAAGCTGGGAATCAGACGGGGGGAATCAAAGGCGGGGAATCAGAGCTGGTGAATCAGAGGCAGGGAATCAGAGTTGGGGATTCAGAGTCGGGGAATCAGATATGGGGAAACAGAGGCGGGGAATGAGAGGCGGGCAAGCAGAGGCGGGGAATTAGATATGGGGAATCAGAGGTGGGGAATCAGAGGTGGTGAATCAGAGATGGGGAATCACAGGCGGGGAATCAGAGGCAGCGAATAGAACGCGGGGAATCAGAGGCAGGGAATCAGAGCTGGGGAATCAGAGGCGGGGAATCAGATATGGGGAAATAGAGGCGGGGAATCAGAGGCGGGGAAACAGAGGCGGGGAATCAGACATGGGGAATCGGATGCGGGGAATCAGAGGCGGGGAATCAGAGCTGGGGAATCAGAGGCGGGTAATCAGAGTTGGGGCATCAGAGGTGGGGAATTAGATATGGGGAAACAGAGATGGGGAATCAGAGGCGGGGAAACAGAGGCGGGGAATCAGATATGGGGAATCAGAGGTGGGGAATCAGAGGCAGGGAATCAGATGTGCGGAATCAGAGATGGGGAATCAGAGGCAGGGAATCAGAATCAGAAGCGGGGAATCAGAGGCCGGGAATCAGAGGCCGGGAATCAGATGCTGGGAATAAGAGGCCGGGAATCAGAGGTGGGGAATCAGAGTCCGGGAATCAGAGATGGGGATTCAGAGGCGGGGAATGAGATATGGAGAATCAGAGGCGGGGAATCAGAGGCGGGGAAACAGAGGTGGGGAATCAGATATGGGGAATCAGAGGTGGCGAATCAAAGGCGGTGAATCAGAGATGGGGAATCAGAGGCGGGGAATCAGAGGCAGGGAATCAGATGCGGGGATTCTGAGGCGGGGAATCAGAGCTGGCGAATCAGAGGCGGGGAATCAGAGGTGGGCAATCAGAGCCGGGGAATCAGATATGGGGAATCAGATGCGGGGAATCAGAGGCGGGGAAACAGAGGCGGGGAATCAGATATGGGGAATCAGAGGTGGGGAATCAGAGGTTGTGAATAAGAGGGAGGGAATCAGACGCGGGGAATCAGAGGCGGGGATTCAGAGCTGGGGAATCAGAGGCAGGGAATCAGAGTTGTGGAATCAGAGGCAGGGAATCAGATATGGGGAATCAGAGGCGGGGAATCAGAGGCGGAGAAACAGAGGCGGGGAATCAGATATGGGGAATCAGAGGTGGGGAATCAGGGGCAGGGAATCAGTGGCAGGGAATCAGAGGCGGGGAATCTGAGGCGGGGAATCAGAGGCAGGGAATCAGACACGGGGAGTCAGAGCGGGGAATCAGAGATGGCGAATCAGAGGCGGGGAATCAGAGGCAGGGAATCGGACGCCGGGAATCAGAGGCGGGGAATCAGAGCTGGGGAATCAGAGGCGGGGAATCAGAGTTGGGGAATCAGAGGCGGGGAATCAGATATTGGGAAATAGAGGCGGGGAATCAGATATGGGGAATCAGAGGTGTGGAATCAGAGGTTGGGAATCAGAGGCGGGGAAACAGAGGCGGGGAATCAGATATGGGGAATCAGAGGCGGGGAATCAGAGGCAGGGAAACAGAGGCGGTGAATCAGATATTGGGAATCAGAGGTGGCGAATCAGAGGTAGAGAATCGGAGATGGGGAAGCAGAGGTGGGGAATCAGATGTGATGAATTAGAGATGGGGAATCAGAGGCGGGGTATCAGAGGTGCCAATCAGAGGCGGGGAAACAGAGGCGGGGAATCAGATATGGGGAATCAGAGGTGGGGAATAAGAGGTTGCGAATCAGAGGCAGGGAATCAGAGGCGGGGAATCAGAGGCGGGGAATCAGAGGCAGGGAATCGGATGTGCGGAATCAGAGATGCGGTATCAGAGGTGGGGAATCAGAGGTGGTGAGTCAGACATGGGGAATCAGAGGCGGGGAATCAGAGGCAGGGAATCAGAAACGGGGAATCAGAGGCGGGCAATCATAACTGGCGAATCAGAGGAGGGGAATCAGTGGTGGGGAATCAGAGGCGGGGAATCAGATATGGTGAATCAGAGGTGGGGAATCAGAGGCGGGGAAACAGAGGCCGGGAATCAGATATGTTGTATCACAGGTGGGGAATCAGAGGCGGGAAATCAGAGCTGGGGATTCAGAGGCGGGGAAATCAGAGTTGGGGAATCAGAGTCCGGGAATCAGAGATGGGAAATCAGAGGAGGGGAATCAAATATGGGGAATCAGAGGCGGGGAATCAGAGTTGGGGAATGAGTCCGGGAATCAGAGATGGGGAATCAGAGGCGGGGAATCAAATATGGGGAATCAGAGGCGGGGAATCAGATGCGGGGAATCAGAGGAAGGTAATCAGAGGCAGGGGATCAAACACGGGGAATCAGAGGCTGGGAATCAGAGCTGGGGAATCAGAGGCGGGGAATCAGAGCTGGGGAATCACAGGCGGGGAATCAGAGATGGGGAATCAGAGGCGGGGAATCAGAGGCAGGGAATCAGATGCGGGGAATCAGAGGCGGGGAATCAGATGTGGGGAATCAGAGGCAGTGAATCAGAGATGGGGAATCAGAGGCGGGGAATCAGAGGCAAGAAATCAGACGGGGATTCAGAAGCTGGGAATCAGACGGGGGGAATCAAAGGCGGGGAATCAGAGCTGGTGAATCAGAGGCAGGGAATCAGATTTGGGGATTCAGAGTCGGGGAATCAGATATGGGGAAACAGAGGCGGGGAATGAGAGGCGGGCAAGCAGAGGCGGGGAATTAGATATGGGGAATCAGAGGTGGGGAATCAGAGGTGGTGAATCAGAGATGGGGAATCACAGGCGGGGAATCAGAGGCAGCAAATAGAACGCGGGGAATCAGAGGCAGGGAATCAGAGCTGGGGAATCAGAGGCGGGGAATGAGATATGGGGAAATAGAGGCGGGGAATCAGAGGCGGGGAAACAGAGGCGGGGAATCAGACATGGGGAATCGGATGCGGGGAATCAGAGGCGGGGAATCAGAGCTGGGGAATCAGAGGCGGGGAATCAGAGTTGGGGCATCAGAGGTGGGGAATTAGATATGGGGAAACAGAGATGGGGAATCAGAGGCGGGGAAACAGAGGCGGGGAATCAGATATGGGGAATCAGAGGTGGGGAATCAGAGGCAGGGAATCAGATGTGCGGAATCAGAGATGGGGAATCAGAGGCAGGGAATCAGAATCAGAAGCGGGGAATCAGAGGCCGGGAATCAGAGGCCGGGAATCAGATGCTGGGAATAAGAGGCCGGGAATCAGAGGTGGGGAATCAGAGTCCGGGAATCAGAGATGGGGATTCAGAGGCGGGGAATCAAATATGGGGAATCAGAGGCGGGGAATCAGATGCGGGGAATCAGAGGAAGGTAATCAGAGGCAGGGGATCAAACACGGGGAATCAGAGGCTGGGAATCAGAGCTGGGGAATCAGAGGCGGGGAATCAGAGCTGGGGAATCACAGGCGGGGAATCAGAGATGGGGAATCAGAGGCGGGGAATCAGAGGCAGGGAATCAGATGCGGGGAATCAGAGGCGGGGAATCAGATGTGGGGAATCAGAGGCAGTGAATCAGAGATGGGGAATCAGAGGCGGGGAATCAGAGGCAAGAAATCAGACGGGGATTCAGAAGCTGGGAATCAGACGGGGGGAATCAAAGGCGGGGAATCAGAGCTGGTGAATCAGAGGCAGGGAATCAGAGTTGGGGATTCAGAGTCGGGGAATCAGATATGGGGAAACAGAGGCGGGGAATGAGAGGCGGGCAAGCAGAGGCGGGGAATTAGATATGGGGAATCAGAGGTGGGGAATCAGAGGTGGTGAATCAGAGATGGGGAATCACAGGCGGGGAATCAGAGGCAGCGAATAGAACGCGTGGAATCAGAGGCAGGGAATCAGAGCTGGGGAATCAGAGGCGGGGAATCAGATATGGGGAAATAGAGGCGGGGAATCAGAGGCGGGGAAACAGAGGCGGGGAATCAGACATGGGGAATCGGATGCGGGGAATCAGAGGCGGGGAATCAGAGCTGGGGAATCAGAGGCGGGGAATCAGAGTTGGGGCATCAGAGGTGGGGAATTAGATATGGGGAAACAGAGATGGGGAATCAGAGGCGGGGAAACAGAGGCGGGGAATCAGATATGGGGAATCAGAGGTGGGGAATCAGAGGCAGGGAATCAGATGTGCGGAATCAGAGATGGGGAATCAGAGGCAGGGAATCAGAATCAGAAGCGGGGAATCAGAGGCCGGGAATCAGAGGCCGGGAATCAGATGCTGGGAATAAGAGGCCGGGAATCAGAGGTGGGGAATCAGAGTCCGGGAATCAGAGATGGGGATTCAGAGGCGGGGAATGAGATATGGAGAATCAGAGGCGGGGAATCAGAGGCGGGGAAACAGAGGTGGGGAATCAGATACGGGGAATCAGAGGTGGCGAATCAAAGGCGGTGAATCAGAGATGGGGAATCAGAGGCGGGGAATCAGAGGCAGGGAATCAGATGCGGGGATTCTGAGGCGGGGAATCAGAGCTGGCGAATCAGAGGCGGGGAATCAGAGGTGGGCAATCAGAGCCGGGGAATCAGATATGGGGAATCAGATGCGGGGAATCAGAGGCGGGGAAACAGAGGCGGGGAATCAGATATGGGGAATCAGAGGTGGGGAATCAGAGGTTGTGAATCAGAGGGAGGGAATCAGACGCGGGGAATCAGAGGCGGGGATTCAGAGCTGGGGAATCAGAGGCGGGGAATCAGAGTTGTGGAATCAGAGGCAGGGAATCAGATATGGGGAATCAGAGGCGGGGAATCAGAGGCGGAGAAACAGAGGCGGGGAATCAGATATGGGGAATCAGAGGTGGGGAATCAGGGGCAGGGAATCAGTGGCAGGGAATCAGAGGCGGGGAATCTGAGGCGGGGAATCAGAGGCAGGGAATCAGACACGGGGAGTCAGAGCGGGGAATCAGAGATCGCGAATCAGAGGCGGGGAATCAGAGGCAGGGAATCGGACGCCGGGAATCAGAGGCGGGGAATCAGAGCTGGGGAATCAGAGGCGGGGAATCAGAGTTGGGGAATCAGAGGCGGGGAATCAGATATTGGGAAATAGAGGCGGGGAATCAGATATGGGGAATCAGAGGTGTGGAATCAGAGGTTGGGAATCAGAGGCGGGGAAACAGAGGCGGGGAATCAGATATGGGGAATCAGAGGTGGCGAATCAAAGGCGGTGAAACAGAGATGGGGAATCAGGGCAGGGAATCAGAGGCAGGGAATCAGAGCTGGGGAAACAGAGGCGGGGAATCAGATATGGGGAATCAGAGGTGGGGAATCAGGGGCGGGGAATCAGTGGCAGGGAATCAGAGCTGGGGAATCAGAGGTGGGGAATCAGAGCTGGGGAAACAGAGGCGGGGAATCAGATATGGGGAATCAGAGGTGGGGAATCAGGGGCGGGGAATCAGTGGCAGGGAATCAGAGGCCTGAAATAAAAGGCGGGGAATCAGAGCTGGGGAATCAGAGGCGGGGAATCAGAGTTGGGGAATCAGAGGAGGGGAATCAGATATGGGGAAACAGAGGCCGGGAATCAGAGGCAGGGAAACAGAGGCGGGGAATCAGATATGGGCAATCAGAGGTGGGGAATTAGAGGTTGCGTATCAGAGGCGGGGTATCAGAGGCGGGGAATCAGAGGCAGGGAATCGGATGTGCGGAATCAGAGATGGGGAATCAGAGGTGGGGATTCAGAGGTGGTGAATCAGAGAAGGGGAATCAGAGGCTGGGAATCAGAGGCAGGGAATCAGACGCAGGGAATCAGAGGCGGGGAATCATAGCTTGCGAATTAGAGGAGGGGAATCAGAGTTGGGGAATCAGAGGCGGGGAATCAGATATGGGGAAACAGAGGCGGGGAATCAGAGGCGGGGAAACAGAGGCGGGGAATCAGATATGGGGAATCAGAGGTGGGGAATCAGAGGCAGGGAATCAGATGTGCAGAATCAGAGATGGGGAATCAGAGGCAGGGAATCAGAATCAGAAGCAGGGAATCAGTGGCAGGGAATCAGAGGCCGGGAATAAAAGGCGGGGAACCAGAGGCAGGGAATCGGATGTGCCGAATCAGAGATGGGGAATCAGAGGTGGGGATTCAGAGGTGGTGAATCAGAGAAGGGGAATCAGAGGCTGGGAATCAGAGGCAGGGAATCAGATGCAGGGAATCAGAGGCGGTGAATCATAGCTGGAGAATTAGAGGAGGGGAATCAGAGTTGTGGAATCAGAGGCGGGGAATCAGATATGGGGAAACAGAGGCGGGGAATCAGAGGTGGGGAAACAGAGGCGGTGAATCAGATATGGGGAATCAGAGGTGGCGAATGAAAGGCGGTGAAACAGAGATGGGGAATCAGGGCAGGGAATCAGAGGCAGGGAATCAGAGCTGGGGAAACAGAGGCGGGGAATCAGATATGGGGAATCAGAGGTGGGGAATCAGGGGCGGGGAATCAGTGGCAGGGAATCAGAGCTGGGGAATCAGAGGTGGGGAATCAGAGCTGGGGAAACAGAGGCGGGGAATCAGATATGGGGAATCAGAGGTGGGGAATCAGGGGCGGGGAATCAGTGGCAGGGAATCAGAGGCCGGGAATAAAAGGCGGGGAATCAGAGGCGGGGAATCAGAGTTGGGGAATCAGAGGAGGGGAATCAGAGGTAGAGAATCAGAGATGGGGAAGCAGAGATGGGGAATCAGAGCTGGGGAAACAGAGGCCGGGAATCAGAGGCAGGGAAACAGAGGCGGGGAATCAGATATGGGCAATCAGAGGTGGGGAATTAGAGGTTGCGTATCAGAGGCGGGGTATCAGAGGCGGGGAATCAGAGGCAGGGAATCGGATGTGCGGAATCAGAGATGGGGAATCAGAGGTGGGGATTCAGAGGTGGTGAATCAGAGAAGGGGAATCAGAGGCTGGGAATCAGAGGCAGGGAATCAGACGCAGGGAATCAGAGGCGGGGAATCATAGCTTGCGAATTAGAGGAGGGGAATCAGAGTTGGGGAATCAGAGGCGGGGAATCAGATATGGGGAAACAGAGGCGGGGAATCAGAGGCGGGGAAACAGAGGTGGGGAATCAGATATGGGGAATCAGAGGTGGGGAATCAGAGGCAGGGAATCAGATGTGCAGAATCAGAGATGGGGAATCAGAGGCAGGGAATCAGATGTGCAGAATCAGAGTTGGGGAATCAGAGTCCGGGAATCAGAGATGGGGAATCAGAGGCGGGGAATCAAATATGGGGAATAAGAGGCGGGGAATCAGAGGCGGGGAAACAGAGGCGGTGAATCAGATATGGGCAATCAGAGGTGGCGAATCAGAGGTAGAGAATCAGAGATGGGGAAGCAGAGATGGGGAATCAGAGGCGGGAAACCAGAGCTGGGGAATCAGAGGCGGGGAATCAGAGTTGGGGAATCAGAGTCCGGGAATCAGAGATGGGGAATCAGAGGCGGGGAATCAGAGCTGGGGAATCAGAGGCGGGGAATCAGAGTTGGGGAATCAGAGTCCGGGAATCAGAGATGGATAATCAGAGGCGGGGAATCAAATATGGGGAATCAGAGGCGGGGAATCAGAGGCGGGGAAACAGAGGCGGTGAATCAGATATGGGGAATCAGAGGTGGCGAATCAGAGGTTGATAATCAGAGATGGGGAAGCAGAGGTGGGGAATCAGATGTGATGAATTAGAGATGGGGAATCAGAGGCGGGGTATCAGAGGCGGCCAATCAGAGGCGGGGAATCAGAGGCGTGGAATCAGATATGGGAAATCAGAGGTGGGGAATCAGAGGCGGGGAAACAGAGGCGGGGAATCAGATATGGGGTATCAGAGGTGGGGAATCAGGGGCGGGGAATCAGTGGCAGGGAATCAGAGGAGGGGATTCAGAGGCGGGGAATCAGAGGCAGGGAATCAGACACTGGGAATCAGAGGCGGTGAATCAGGGATGGGGAATGAGAGGCCGGGAAACAGAGGTGGGGAATCAGAGACCGGGAATCAGAGATGGGGAATCAGAGGCGGGGAATCAGATATGGGGAATCAGAGGCGGGGAATCAGAAGCGGGGAAACAGAGGCGGTGAATCAGATATTCGGAATCAGAGGTTGCGAATCAGAGGTAGAGAATCAGAGATGGGGAAGCAGAGGTGGGGAATCAGATGTGATGAATTAGAGATGGGGAATCAGAGGCGGGGTATCAGAGGTGCCAATCAGAGGCGGTGAAACAGAGGCGGGGAATCAGATATGGGGAAACAGAGGCGGGGAATCAGAGGCAGGGAAACAGAGGCGGGGAATCAGATATGGGGATTCAGAGGTGGGGAATAACAGGTTGCGAATCAGAGGCAGGGAATCAGAGGCGGGGAATCAGAGGCGGGGAATCAGAGGCAGGGAATCGGATGTGCAGAATCAGAGATGGGGAATCAGAGGTGGGGAATCAGAGGTGGTGAATCAGAGATGGGGAATCAAAGGCGTGGAATCAGAGGCAGGGTCAGACACGGGGAATCAGAGGCGGGGAATCAGATGCGGGGAACCAGAGGAGGGGAATCATAGCTGGCGAATCAGAGGCGGGGAATCAGAGGTGGGGAATCATAGGCGGGGAATCAGATATGGGGAATCAGAGGTGGGGAATCAGAGGCGGGGAAACAGAGGCGGGGAATCAGATATGTTGGATCAGAGGTGGGGAATCAGAGGCGGGGTATCAGAGCTGGGGAATCAGAGGCGGGGAATCAGAGTTGGGGAATCAGAGGCAGGGAATCAGATATGGGGAATCAGAGGTGGGGAATCAGAGGCGGGGAAACAGAGGCGGGGAATCAGATATGGGGTATCAGAGGTGGGAATCAGGGGCGTGGAATCAGTGGCAGGGAATCAGAGGAGGGGATTCAGAGGCGGGGAATCAGAGGCAGGGAATCAGACACTGAGAGTCAGAGGCGGTGAATCAGGGATTGGGAATCAGAGGCCGGGAAACAGAGGTGGGGAATCAGAGACCGGGAATCAGAGATGGGGAATCAGAGGCGGGGAATCAGATATGGGGAATCAGAGGCGGGGAATCAGAGGCAGGGAAACAGAGGCGGTAAGTCAGAGATGGGGAATCAGAGGCGGGGAATCAGAGGCAGGGAATCAGAAACGGGGAATCAGAGGCGGGCAATCATAACTGGCGAATCAGAGGAGGGGAATCAGTGGTGGGGAATCAGAGGCGGGGAATCAGATATGGTGAATCAGAGGTGGGGAATCAGAGGCGGGGAAACAGAGGCCGGTAATCAGATATGTTGTATCAGAGGTGGGGAATCAGAGGCGGGAAATCAGAGCTGGGGAATCAGAGGCGGGGAAATCAGAGTTGGGGAATCAGAGTCCGGGAATCAGAGATGGGATATCAGAGGAGGGGAATCAAATATGGGGAATCAGAGGCGGGGAATCAGAGTTGGGGAATCAGAGTCCGGGAATCAGAGATGGGGAATCAGAGGCGGGAAATCAAATATGGGGAATAAGAGGCGGGGAATCAGAGGCGGGGAAACAGAGGCGGTGAATCAAATATGGGCAATCAGAGGTGGCGAATCAGAGGTAGAGAATCAGAGATGGGGAAGCAGAGGTGGGGAATCAGAGGCGGGAAATCAGAGCTGGGGAATCAGAGGCGGGGAATCAGAGTTGGGGAATCAGAGTCCGGGAATCAGAGATGGGGAATCAGAGGTGGGGAATCAAATATGGGGAATCAGAGGCGGGGAATCAGAGGCGGGGAAACAGAGGCGGTGAATCAGATATGGGGAATCAGAGGTGGCGAATCAGAGGTTGAGAATCAGAGATGGGGAAGCAGAGGTGGGGAATCAGATGTGATGAATTAGAGATGGGGAATCAGAGGCGGGGTATCAGAGGCGGCCAATCAGAGGCGGGGAATCAGAGTCGTGGAATCAGATATGGGAAATCAGAGGTGGGGAATCAGAGGCGGGGAAACAGAGGCGGGGAATCAGATATGGGGTATCAGAGGTGGGGAATCAGGGGCGGGGAATCAGTGGCAGGGAATCAGAGGAGGGGATTCAGAGGCGGGGAATCAGAGGCAGGGAATCAGACACTGGGAATCAGAGGCGGTGAATCAGGGATGGGGAATGAGAGGCCGGGAAACAGAGGTGGGGAATCAGAGACCGGGAATCAGAGATGGGGAATCAGAGGCGGGGAATCAGATATGGGGAATCAGAGGCGGGGAATCAGAAGCGGGGAAACAGAGGCGGTGAATCAGATATTCGGAATCAGAGGTTGCGAATCATAGGAAGAGAATCAGAGATGGGGAAGCAGAGGTGGGGAATCAGATGTGATGAATTAGAGATGGGGAATCAGAGGCGGGGTATCAGAGGTGCCAATCAGAGGCGGTGAAACAGAGGCGGGGAATCAGATATGGGGAAACAGAGGCGGGGAATCAGAGGCAGGGAAACAGAGGCGGGGAATCAGATATGGGGATTCAGAGGTGGGGAATAACAGGTTGCGAATCAGAGGCAGGGAATCAGAGGCGGGGAATCAGAGGCGGGGAATCAGAGGCAGGGAATCGGATGTGCAGAATCAGAGATGGGGAATCATAGCTGGCGAATCAGAGGCGGGGAATCAGAGGTGGGGAATCATAGGCGGGGAATCAGATATGGGGAATCAGAGGTGGGGAATATGAGGCGGGGAAACAGAGGCGGGGAATCAGATATGTTGGATCAGAGGTGGGGAATCAGTGGCGGGGAATCAGAGCTGGGGAATCAGAGGCGGGGAATCAGAGTTGGGGAATCAGAGGCAGGGAATCAGATATGGGGAATCAGAGGTTGGGAATCAGAGGCGGGGAAACAGAGGCGGGGAATCAGATATGGGGTATCAGAGGTGGGGAATCAGGGGCGGGGAATCAGTGGCAGGGAATCAGAGGAGAGGATTCAGAGGCGGGGAATCAGAGGCAGGGAATCAGACACTGGGAGTCAGAGGCGGTGAATCAGGGATTGGGAATCAGAGGCCGGGAAACAGAGGTGGGGAATCAGAGACCGGGAATCAGAGATGGGGAATCAGAGGCGGGGAATCAGATATGGGGAATCAGAGGCGGGGAATCAGAGGCAGGGAATCAGAGGCGGTGAATCAGATATTGGGAATCAGAGGTGGCGAATCAGAGGTAGAGAATCGGAGATGGGGAAGCAGAGGTGGGGAATCAGATGTGATGAATTAGAGATGGGGAATCAGAGGCGGGGTATCAGAGGTGCCAATCAGAGGCGGGGAAACAGAGGCGGGGAATCAGATATGGGGAATCAGAGGCGGGGAATCAGAGGCAGGGAATCGGATGTGCGGAATCAGAGATGGGGTATCAGAGGCAGGGAATCAGAAACGGGGAATCAGAGGCGGGCAATCATAACTGGCGAATCAGAGGAGGGGAATCAGTGGTGGGGAATCAGAGGCGGGGAATCAGATATGGTGAATCAGAGGTGGGGAATCAGAGGCGGGGAAACAGAGGCCGGGAATCAGATATGTTGTATCACAGGTGGGGAATCAGAGGCGGGAAATCAGAGCTGGGGATTCAGAGGCGGGGAAATCAGAGTTGGGGAATCAGAGTCCGGGAATCAGAGATGGGAAATCAGAGGAGGGGAATCAAATATGGGGAATCAGAGGCGGGGAATCAGAGTTGGGGAATGAGTCCGGGAATCAGAGATGGGGAATCAGAGGCGGGGAATCAAATATGGGGAATCAGAGGCGGGGAATCAGATGCGGGGAAACAGAGGCGGTGAATCAGATATGGGCAATCAGAGGTGGCGAATCAGAGGTAGAGAATCAGAGATGGGGAAGCAGAGGTGGGGAATCAGATGTGATGAATTAGAGATGGGGAATCAGAGGCGGGGTATCAGAGGCGGGGAATCAGAGTTGGGGAATCAGAGGAGGGGAATCAGATATGGGGAAACAGAGGCCGGGAATCAGAGGCAGGGAAACAGAGGCGGGGAATCAGATATGGGGAATCAGAGGTGGGGAATTAGAGGTTGCGAATCAGAGGCAGGGAATCAGAGGCGGGGAATCAGAGGCGGGGAATCAGAGGCAGGGAATCGGATGAGCGGAATCAGAGATGGGGAATCAGAGGTGGGGAATCAGAGGTGGAGAATCAGAGAAGGGGAATCAGAGGCGGGGAATCAGATGCAGGGAATCAGATGCAGGGAATCAGAGGCGGGGAATCATAGCTGGCGAATCAGAGGAGGGGAATCAGAGTTGGGGAATCAGAGGCGGGGAATCAGATATGGGGAAACAGAGGCGGGGAATCAGAGGCGGGGAAACAGAGGCGGGGAATCAGATATGGGGATTCAGAGGTGGGGAATCAGAGGTTGGGAATCAGAGGCAGGGAATCAGAGGCGGGGAATCAGAGGCAGGGAATCAGATGCGGGGAATCAGAGGCAGGGAATCAGTGCTGGGGAATCAGAGGCGGGGAATCAGAGTTGGGGAATCAGAGGCGTGGAATTAGATATGGCGAAACAGAGGAGGGGAATCAGAGACAGGGAAACAGAGGCGGGGAATCAGATATGGGGAATCAGCGGTGGCGAATTAAAGGCGGTGTATCAGAGATGGGGAATCAGGGCAGGGAATCAGAGGCAGGGAATCAAACACGGGGAATCAGAGGCGGGGAATCAGAGCTGGGGAATCAGAGGCGGGGATTCAGAGTTGGGGAATCAGAGGCGGGGAAACAGAGGCGGGGAATCAGATATGGGGAATCAGAGGTGGGGAATCAGAGGTTGGGAATCAGAAACAGGGAATCAGAGGCGGGGAATCAGAGGCGGGGAATCAGAGGCAGGGAATCCGATGTGCGGAATCGGAGATGGGGAATCAGAGGCAGGGAATCAGAGGCGGGGAATCAGAGGCGGAGAATCAGAGGCCGGGAATCAGATATGGGGAAACAGAGGCGGGGAATCAGAGGCGGGGAAACAGAGGCGGGGAATCAGATATGGGGAATCAGAGGTGGGGAATCAGAGGTTGGGAATCAGAGGCAGGGAATCAGAGGCTGGGAATCAGATGCAGGGAATCAGATGCGGGGAATCAGAGGCGGGGAATCAGAGCTGGGGAATCAGAGGTTGGGAATCAGAGTTGGGGAATCAGAGTCGGGGAATTAGATATGGGGAAACAGAGGCGGGGAATCAGAGGCGGGGAAACAGACGCGGGGAATCAGAGGCGGGGATTCAGAGCTGGGGAATCAGAGGCGGGGAATCAGAGTTGGGGAATCAGAGGCGGGGAATCAGATATGGGGAATCAGAGGCGGGGAATCAGAGGCGGGGAAACAGAGGCAGGGAATCAGATATGGGGAATCAGAGGTGGGGTATCAGGGGCAGGGAATCAGTGGCAGGGAATCAGAGGCGGGGAATCAGAGGCGTGGAATCAGAGGCACGGAATCAGACACGGGTAATCAGATATGGGGAAACAGAGGCGGGGAATCAGAGGCGGGCAAACAGAGGTGGGGAATTAGATATGGGGAATCAGAGGTGGGGAATCAGAGGTGGTGAATCAGAGATGGGGAATCACAGGCGGGGAATCAGAGGCAGGGAATAGAACGCGGGGAATCAGAGGCGGGGAATCAGAGCTGGGGAATCAGAGGCGGGGAATCATAGTTGGGAATCAGAGGCGGGGAATCAGATATGGGGAAACAGAGGCGGGGAATCAAAGGCGGGTAAACAGAGGCGGGGAATCAGATATGGGGAATCGGATGCGGGGAATCAGAGGCGGGGAATCAGAGCTGGGGAATGAGAGGCGGGGTGTCAGAGTTGGGGCATCTGAGGTGGGGAATTAGATATGGGGAAACAGAGGCGGGGAATCAGAGGCGGGGAAACAGAGGCGGGGAATCAGATATGGGGAATCAGAGGTGGGGAATCAGAGGCAGGGAATCAGATGTGCGGAATCAGAGATGGGGAATCAGAGGCAGGGAATCAGAATCAGAAGCGGGGAATCAGAGGCCGGGAATCAGAGGCCGGGATTCAGATGCCGGGAATAAGAGGCCGGGAATCAGAGGTGGGGAATCAGAGTCCGGGAATCAGAGATGGGGATTCAGAGGCGGGGAATGATATATGGGGAGTCAGAGGCGGGGAATCAGAGGCGGGGTAACAGAGGTGGGGAATCAGATATGGGGAATCAGAGGTGGCGAATCAAAGGCGGTGAATCAGAGATGGGGAATCAGAGGCGGGGAATCAGAGGCAGGGAATCAAACACGGGGAATCAGAGGCGGGGAATCAGAGCTGGGGAATCAGAGGCGGGGAATCAGAGTTGGGGAATCAGAGGCGGGGAATCAGATATGGGGAAACAGGGGCGGGGAATCAGAGGCAGGGAAACAGAGGCGGGGAATCAGATATGGGGAATCAGGGGTGGGGAATCAGAGGTTGGGAATCAGAGGCAGGGAATCAGAGGCGTGGAAACAGAGGCGGGGATTCAGATGTGGTGAATCAGAGATGGGGAATCAGAGGCAGGGAATCAGAATCAGAAGCGGGCTATCAGTGGCCGGGAATCAGAGGAAGGTAATCAGAGGCAGGGGATCAAACACGTGGAATCAGAGGCTGGGAATCAGAGCTGGGGAATCAGAGGCGGGGAATCAGAGCTGGGGAATCACAGGCGGGGAATCAGAGATGGGGAATCAGAGGCGGGGAATCAGAGGCAGGGAATCAGATGCGGGGAATCAGAGGCGGGGAATCAGAGCTGGCGAATCAGAGGCGGGGAATCAGAGGTGGGCAATCAGAGGATGGGAATCAGATATGGGGAATCAGAGGCGGGGAATCAGAGCTGGGGAATCACAGGCGGGGAAACAGAGGCGGGGAATCAGAGGCGGTGAAACAGAGGCGGGGAATCAGATATTGGGAATCAGAGGTGGGGAATCAGAGGTTGGGAATCAGAGGCCTGGAATCAGAGGCGTGGAATCAGAGGCAGGGAATCAGATGCGGGGAATCAGAGGAGGGGAATCAGAGCTGGGGAATCAGAGGCGGGGTATTAGAGTTGGGGAATCAGAGGCGGGGAATCAGACTCGGGGAATCAGAGGGGGGGAATCATAGCTGGCGAATCAGAGGCGGGGAATCAGAGGTGGGCAATCAGAGGCCGGGAATCAGAGGTGGTGAATCAGAGATGGGGAATCAGAGGCGGGGAATCAGTGGCAGGGAATCAGATATGGGGAATCAGAGGCGTGGAATCAGAGGCAGGGAATCAGACACGGGGAATCAGAGGTGGGGAATCAGAGATGGGGAATCAGAGGCCGTGAATGAGAGATGGGGAATCAGAGGCGGGGAATCAGAGGCGGGGAATCAGATATGGGGTATCAGAGGTGGGGAATCAGGGGCGGGGAATCAGTGGCAGGGAATCAGAGGAGGGGATTCAGAGGCGGGGAATCAGAGGCAGGGAATCAGACACTGGGAATCAGAGGCGGTGAATCAGGGATGGGGAATGAGAGGCCGGGAAACAGAGGTGGGGAATCAGAGACCGGGAATCAGAGATGGGGAATCAGAGGCGGGGAATCAGATATGGGGAATCAGAGGCGGGGAATCAGAAGCGGGGAAACAGAGGCGGTGAATCAGATATTCGGAATCAGAGGTTGCGAATCAGAGGTAGAGAATCAGAGATGGGGAAGCAGAGGTGGGGAATCAGATGTGATGAATTAGAGATGGGGAATCAGAGGCGGGGTATCAGAGGTGCCAATCAGAGGCGGTGAAACAGAGGCGGGGAATCAGATATGGGGAAACAGAGGCGGGGAATCAGAGGCAGGGAAACAGAGGCGGGGAATCAGATATGGGGATTCAGAGGTGGGGAATAACAGGTTGCGAATCAGAGGCAGGGAATCAGAGGCGGGGAATCAGAGGCGGGGAATCAGAGGCAGGGAATCGGATGTGCAGAATCAGAGATGGGGAATCTAAGGTGGGGAATCAGAGGTGGTGAATCAGAGATGGGGAATCAAAGGCGTGGAATCAGAGGCAGGGTCAGACACGGGGAATCAGAGGCGGGGAATCAGATGCGGGGAACCAGAGGAGGGGAATCATAGCTGGCGAATCAGAGGCGGGGAATCAGAGGTGGGGAATCATAGGCGGGGAATCAGATATGGGGAATCAGAGGTGGGGAATCAGAGGCGGGGAAACAGAGGCGGGGAATCAGATATGTTGGATCAGAGGTGGGGAATCAGAGGCGGGGTATCAGAGCTGGGGAATCAGAGGCGGGGAATCAGAGTTGGGGAATCAGAGGCAGGGAATCAGATATGGGGAATCAGAGGTGGGGAATCAGAGGCGGGGAAACAGAGGCGGGGAATCAGATATGGGGTATCAGAGGTGGGAATCAGGGGCGTGGAATCAGTGGCAGGGAATCAGAGGAGGGGATTCAGAGGCGGGGAATCAGAGGCAGGGAATCAGACACTGAGAGTCAGAGGCGGTGAATCAGGGATTGGGAATCAGAGGCCGGGAAACAGAGGTGGGGAATCAGAGACCGGGAATCAGAGATGGGGAATCAGAGGCGGGGAATCAGATATGGGGAATCAGAGGCGGGGAATCAGAGGCAGGGAAACAGAGGCGGTAAGTCAGAGATGGGGAATCAGAGGCGGGGAATCAGAGGCAGGGAATCAGAAACGGGGAATCAGAGGCGGGCAATCATAACTGGCGAATCAGAGGAGGGGAATCAGTGGTGGGGAATCAGAGGCGGGGAATCAGATATGGTGAATCAGAGGTGGGGAATCAGAGGCGGGGAAACAGAGGCCGGGAATCAGATATGTTGTATCAGAGGTGGGGAATCAGAGGCGGGAAATCAGAGCTGGGGAATCAGAGGCGGGGAAATAAGAGTTGGGGAATCAGAGTCCGGGAATCAGAGATGGGAAATCAGAGGAGGGGAATCAAATATGGGGAATCAGAGGCGGGGAATCAGAGTTGGGGAATCAGAGTCCGGGAATCAGAGATGGGGAATCAGAGGCGGGAAATCAAACATGGGGAATAAGAGGCGGGGAATCAGAGGCGGGGAAACAGAGGCGGTGAATCAGATATGGGCAATCAGAGGTGGCGAATCAGAGGTAGAGAATCAGAGATGGGGAAGCAGAGGTGGGGAATCAGAGGCGGGAAATCAGAGCTGGGGAATCAGAGGCGGGGAATCAGAGTTGGGGAATCAGAGTCCGGGAATCAGAGATGGGGAATCAGAGGTGGGGAATCAAATATGGGGAATCAGAGGCGGGGAATCAGAGGCGGGGAAACAGAGGCGGTGAATCAGATATGGGGAATCAGAGGTGGCGAATCAGAGGTTGAGAATCAGAGATGGGGAAGCAGAGGTGGGGAATCAGATGTGATGAATTAGAGATGGGGAATCAGAGGCGGGGTATCAGAGGCGGCCAACCAGAGGCGGGGAATCAGAGTCGTGGAATCAGATATGGGAAATCAGAGGTGGGGAATCAGAGGCGGGGAAACAGAGGCGGGGAATCAGATATGGGGTATCATAGGCGGGGAATCAGATATGGGGAATCAGAGGTGGGGAATCAGAGGCGGGGAAACAGAGGCAGGGAATCAGATATGTTGGATCAGAGGTGGGGAATCAGTGGCGGGGAATCAGAGCTGGGGAATCAGAGGCGGGGAATCAGAGTTGGGGAATCAGAGGCAGGGAATCAGATATGGGGAATCAGAGGTGGGGAATCAGAGGCGGGGAAACAGAGGCGGGGAATCAGATATGGGGTATCAGAGGTGGGGAATCAGGCGCGGGGAATCAGTGGCAGGGAATCAGAGGAGGGGATTCAGAGGCGGGGAATCAGAGGCAGGGAATCAGACACTGGGAGTCAGAGGCGGTGAATCAGGGATTGGGAATCAGAGGCCGGGAAACAGAGGTGGGGAATCAGAGACCGGGAATCAGAGATGGGGAATTAGAGGCGGGGAATCAGATATGGGGAATCAGAGGCGGGGAATCAGAGGCAGGGAAACAGAGGCGGTGAATCAGATATTGGGAATCAGAGGTGGCGAATCAGAGGTAGAGAATCGGAGATGGGGAAGCAGAGGTGGGGAATCAGATGTGATGAATTAGAGATGGGGAATCAGAGGCGGGGTATCAGAGGTGCCAATCAGAGGCGGGGAAACAGAGGCGGCGAATCAGATATGGGGAATCAGAGGTGGGGAATAAGAGGTTGCGAATCAGAGGCAGGGAATCAGAGGCGGGGAATCAGAGGCGGGGAATCAGAGGCAGGGAATCGGATGTGCGGAATCAGAGATGGGGTATCAGAGGTGGGGAATCAGAGGTGGTGAGTCAGACATGGGGAATCAGAGGCGGGGAATCAGAGGCAGGGAATCAGAAACGGGTAATCAGAGGCGGGCAATCATAACTGGCGAATCAGATGCAGGGAATCAGTGGTGGGGAATCAGAGGCGGGGAATCAGATATGGTGAATCAGAGGTGGGGAATCAGAGGCGGGGAAACAGAGGCCGGGAATCAGATATGTTGTATCACAGGTGGGGAATCAGAGGCGGGAAATCAGAGCTGGGGATTCAGAGGCGGGGAAATCAGAGTTGGGGAATCAGAGTCCGGGAATCAGAGATGGGAAATCAGAGGAGGGGAATCAAATATGGGGAATCAGAGGCGGGGAATCAGAGTTGGGGAATGAGTCCGGGAATCAGAGATGGGGAATCAGAGGCGGGGAATCAAATATGGGGAATCAGAGGCGGGGAATCAGATGCGGGGAAACAGAGGCGGTGAATCAGATATGGGCAATCAGAGGTGGCGAATCAAAGGTAGAGAATCAGAGATGGGGAAGCAGAGGTGGGGAATCAGATGTGATGAATTAGAGATGGGGAATCAGAGGCGGGGTATCAGAGGCGGGGAATCAGAGTTGGGGAATCAGAGGAGGGGAATCAGATATGGGGAAACAGAGGCCGGGAATCAGAGGCAGGGAAACAGAGGCGGGGAATCAGATATGGGGAATCAGAGGTGGGGAATTAGAGGTTGCGAATCAGAGGCAGGGAATCAGAGGCGGGGAATCAGAGGCGGGGATTCAGAGGCAGGGAATCGGATGAGCGGAATCAGAGTTGGGGAATCAGAGGTGGGGAATCAGAGGTGGAGAATCAGAGAAGGGGAATCAGAGGCGGGGAATCAGATGCAGGGAATCAGATGCAGGGAATCAGAGGCGGGGAATCATAGCTGGCGAATCAGAGGAGGGGAATCAGAGTTGGGGAATCAGAGGCGGGGAATCAGATATGGGGAAACAGAGGCGGGGAATCAGAGGCGGGGAAACAGAGGCGGGGAATCAGATATGGGGATTCAGAGGTGGGGAATCAGAGGTTGGGAATCAGAGGCAGGGAATCAGAGGCGGGGAATCAGAGGCAGGGAATCAGATGCGGGGAATCAGAGGCAGGGAATCAGAACTGGGGAATCAGAGGCGGGGAATCAGAGTTGGGGAATCAGAGGCGTGGAATTAGATATGGCGAAACAGAGGAGGGGAATCAGAGACGGGGAAACAGAGGCGGGGAATCAGATATGGGGAATCAGCGGTGGCGAATTAAAGGCGGTGTATCAGAGATGGGGAATCAGGGCAGGGAATCAGAGGCAGGGAATCAAACACGGGGAATCAGAGGCGGGGAATCAGAGCTGGGGAATCAGAGGCGGGGATTCAGAGTTGGGGAATCAGAGGCGGGGAAACAGAGGCGGGGAATCAGATATGGGGAATCAGAGGTGGGGAATCAGAGGTTGGGAATCAGAAGCAGGGAATCAGAGGCGGGGAATCAGAGGCGGGGAATCAGAGGCAGGGAATCAGATATGGGGAATCAGAGGTGGGGAATCAGAGGCGGGGAAACAGAGGCGGGGAATCAGATATGGGGTATCAGAGGTGGGGAATCAGGCGCGGGGAATCAGTGGCAGGGAATCAGAGGAGGGGATTCAGAGGCGGGGAATCAGAGGCAGGGAATCAGACACTGGGAGTCAGAGGCGGTGAATCAGGGATTGGGAATCAGAGGCCGGGAAACAGAGGTGGGGAATCAGAGACCGGGAATCAGAGATGGGGAATTAGAGGCGGGGAATCAGATATGGGGAATCAGAGGCGGGGAATCAGAGGCAGGGAAACAGAGGCGGTGAATCAGATATTGGGAATCAGAGGTGGCGAATCAGAGGTAGAGAATCGGAGATGGGGAAGCAGAGGTGGGGAATCAGATGTGATGAATTAGAGATGGGGAATCAGAGGCGGGGTATCAGAGGTGCCAATCAGAGGCGGGGAAACAGAGGCGGCGAATCAGATATGGGGAATCAGAGGTGGGGAATAAGAGGTTGCGAATCAGAGGCAGGGAATCAGAGGCGGGGAATCAGAGGCGGGGAATCAGAGGCAGGGAATCGGATGTGCGGAATCAGAGATGGGGTATCAGAGGTGGGGAATCAGAGGTGGTGAGTCAGACATGGGGAATCAGAGGCGGGGAATCAGAGGCAGGGAATCAGAAACGGGTAATCAGAGGCGGGCAATCATAACTGGCGAATCAGATGCAGGGAATCAGTGGTGGGGAATCAGAGGCGGGGAATCAGATATGGTGAATCAGAGGTGGGGAATCAGAGGCGGGGAAACAGAGGCCGGGAATCAGATATGTTGTATCACAGGTGGGGAATCAGAGGCGGGAAATCAGAGCTGGGGATTCAGAGGCGGGGAAATCAGAGTTGGGGAATCAGAGTCCGGGAATCAGAGATGGGAAATCAGAGGAGGGGAATCAAATATGGGGAATCAGAGGCGGGGAATCAGAGTTGGGGAATGAGTCCGGGAATCAGAGATGGGGAATCAGAGGCGGGGAATCAAATATGGGGAATCAGAGGCGGGGAATCAGATGCGGGGAAACAGAGGCGGTGAATCAGATATGGGCAATCAGAGGTGGCGAATCAAAGGTAGAGAATCAGAGATGGGGAAGCAGAGGTGGGGAATCAGATGTGATGAATTAGAGATGGGGAATCAGAGGCGGGGTATCAGAGGCGGGGAATCAGAGTTGGGGAATCAGAGGAGGGGAATCAGATATGGGGAAACAGAGGCCGGGAATCAGAGGCAGGGAAACAGAGGCGGGGAATCAGATATGGGGAATCAGAGGTGGGGAATTAGAGGTTGCGAATCAGAGGCAGGGAATCAGAGGCGGGGAATCAGAGGCGGGGATTCAGAGGCAGGGAATCGGATGAGCGGAATCAGAGTTGGGGAATCAGAGGTGGGGAATCAGAGGTGGAGAATCAGAGAAGGGGAATCAGAGGCGGGGAATCAGATGCAGGGAATCAGATGCAGGGAATCAGAGGCGGGGAATCATAGCTGGCGAATCAGAGGAGGGGAATCAGAGTTGGGGAATCAGAGGCGGGGAATCAGATATGGGGAAACAGAGGCGGGGAATCAGAGGCGGGGAAACAGAGGCGGGGAATCAGATATGGGGATTCAGAGGTGGGGAATCAGAGGTTGGGAATCAGAGGCAGGGAATCAGAGGCGGGGAATCAGAGGCAGGGAATCAGATGCGGGGAATCAGAGGCAGGGAATCAGAACTGGGGAATCAGAGGCGGGGAATCAGAGTTGGGGAATCAGAGGCGTGGAATTAGATATGGCGAAACAGAGGAGGGGAATCAGAGACGGGGAAACAGAGGCGGGGAATCAGATATGGGGAATCAGCGGTGGCGAATTAAAGGCGGTGTATCAGAGATGGGGAATCAGGGCAGGGAATCAGAGGCAGGGAATCAAACACGGGGAATCAGAGGCGGGGAATCAGAGCTGGGGAATCAGAGGCGGGGATTCAGAGTTGGGGAATCAGAGGCGGGGAAACAGAGGCGGGGAATCAGATATGGGGAATCAGAGGTGGGGAATCAGAGGTTGGGAATCAGAAGCAGGGAATCAGAGGCGGGGAATCAGAGGCGGGGAATCAGAGGCAGGGAATCCGATGTGCGGAATCGGAGATGGGGAATCAGAGGCAGGGAATCAGAGGCGGGGAATCAGAGGCGGAGAATCAGAGGCCGGGAATCAGATATGGGGAAACAGAGGCGGGGAATCAGAGGCGGGGAAACAGAGGCGGGGAATCAGATATGGGGAATCAGAGGTGGGGAATCAGAGGTTGGGAATCAGAGGCAGGGAATCAGAGGCTGGGAATCAGATGCAGGGAATCAGATGCGGGGAATCAGAGGCGGGGAATCAGAGCTGGGGAATCAGAGGTGGGGAATCAGAGTTGGGGAATCAGAGTCGGGGACTTAGATATGGGGAAACAGAGGCGGGGAATCAGAGGCTGGGAAACAGACGCGGGGAATCAGAGGCGGGGATTCAGAGCTGGGGAATCAGAGGCGGGGAATCAGAGTTGGGGAATCAGAGGCGGGGAATCAGATATGGGGAATCAGAGGTGGGGAATCAGAGGCGGGGAAACAGAGGCAGGGAATCAGATATGGTGAATCAGAGGTGGGGTATCAGGGGCAGGGAATCAGTGGCAGGGAATCAGAGGCGGGGAATCAGAGGCGGGGAATCAGAGGCAGGGAATCAGACACGGGGAATCAGATATGGGGAAACAGAGGCGGAAAATCAGAGGCGGGCAAACAGAGGCGGGGAATTAGATATGGGGAATCAGAGGTGGGGAATCAGAGGTGGTGAATCAGAGATGGGGAATCACAGGCGGGGAATCAGAGGCAGGGAATAGAACGCGGGGAATCAGAGGCGGGGAATCAGAGCTGGGGAATCAGAGGTGGGGAATTATAGTTGGGAATCAGAGGCGGGGAATAAGATATGGGGAAACAGAGGCGGGGAATCAAAGGCGGGGAAACAGAGGCGGGGAATCAGATATGGGGAATCGGATGCGGGGAGTCAGAGGCGGGGAATCAGAGCTGGGGAATCAGAGGCGGGGTATCAGAGTTGGGGCATCTGAGGTGGGGAATTATATATGGGGAAACAGAGGCGGGGAATCAGAGGCGGGGAAACAGAGGCGGGGAATCAGATATGGGGAATCAGAGGTGGGGAATCAGAGGCAGGGAATCAGATGTGCGGAATCAGAGATGGGGAATCAGAGGCAGGGAATCAGAATCAGAAGCGGGGAATCAGAGGCCGGGAATCAGAGGCCGGGATTCAGATGCCGGGAATAAGAGGCCGGGAATCAGAGGTGGGGAATCAGATTCCGGGAATCAGAGATGGGGATTCAGAGGCGGGGAATGATATATGGGGAATCAGAGGCGGGGAATCAGAGGCGGGGTAACAGAGGTGGGGAATCAGATATGGGGAATCAGAGGTGGCGAATCAAAGGCGGTGAATCAGAGATGGGGAATCAGAGGCGGGGAATCAGAGGCAGGGAATCAAACACGGGGAATCAGAGGCGGAGAATCAGAGCTGGGGAATCAGAGGCGGGGAATCAGAGTTGGGGAATCAGAGGCGGGGAATCAGATATGGGGAAACAGGGGCGGGGAATCAGAGGCAGGGAAACAGAGGCGGGGAATCAGATATGGGGAATCAGGGGTGGGGAATCAGAGGTTGGGAATCAGAGGCAGGGAATCAGAGGCGTGGAAACAGAGGCGGGGATTCAGATGTGGTGAATCAGAGATGGGGAATCAGAGGCAGGGAATCAGAATCAGAAGCGGGGTATCAGTGGCTGGGAATCAGAGGAAGGTAATCAGAGGCAGGGGATCAAACACGGGGAATCAGAGGCTGGGAATCAGAGCTGGGGAATCAGAGGCGGGGAATCAGAGCTGGGGAATCACAGGCGGGGAATCAGAGATGGGGAATCAGAGGCGGGGAATCAGAGGCAGGGAATCAGATGCGGGGAATCAGAGGCGGGGAATCAGAGCTGGCGAATCAGAGGCGGGGAATCAGAGGTGGGCAATCAGAGGATGGGAATCAGATATGGGGAATCAGAGGCGGGGAATCAGAGCTGGGGAATCACAGGCGGGGAAACAGAGGCGGGGAATCAGAGGCGGTGAAACAGATGCAGGGAATCAGATGCAGGGAATCAGAGGCGGGGAATCATAGCTGGCGAATCAGAGGAGGGGAATCAGAGTTGGGGAATCAGAGGCGGGGAATCAGATAAGGGGAAACAGAGGCGGGGAATCAGAGGCGGGGAAACAGAGGCGGGGAATCAGATATGGGGATTCAGAGGTGGGGAATCAGAGGTTGGGAATCAGAGGCAGGGAATCAGAGGCGGGGAATCAGAGGCAGGGAATCAGATGCGGGGAATCAGAGGCAGGGAATCAGAGCTGGGGAATCAGAGGCGGGGAATCAGAGTTGGGGAATCAGAGGCGTGGAATTAGATATGGCGAAACAGAGGAGGGGAATCAGAGACAGGGAAACAGAGGCGGGGAATCAGATATGGGGAATCAGCGGTGGCGAATTAAAGGCGGTGTATCAGAGATGGGGAATCAGGGCAGGGAATCAGAGGCAGGGAATCAAACACGGGGAATCAGAGGCGGGGAATCAGAGCTGGGGAATCAGAGGCGGGGATTCAGAGTTGGGGAATCAGAGGCGGGGAAACAGAGGCGGGGAATCAGATATGGGGAATCAGAGGTGGGGAATCAGAGGTTGGGAATCAGAAGCAGGGAATCAGAGGCGGGGAATCAGAGGCGGGGAATCAGAGGCAGGGAATCCGATGTGCGGAATCGGAGATGGGGAATCAGAGGCAGGGAATCAGAGGCGGGGAATCAGAGGCGGAGAATCAGAGGCCGGGAATCAGATATGGGGAAACAGAGGCGGGGAATCAGAGGCGGGGAAACAGAGGTGGGGAATCAGATATGGGGAATCAGAGGTGGGGAATCAGAGGTTGGGAATCAGAGGCAGGGAATCAGAGGCTGGGAATCAGATGCAGGGAATCAGATGCGGGGAATCAGAGGCGGGGAATCAGAGCTGGGGAATCAGAGGTGGGGAATCAGAGTTGGGGAATCAGAGTCGGGGACTTAGATATGGGGAAACAGAGGCGGGGAATCAGAGGCTGGGAAACAGACGCGGGGAATCAGAGGCGGGGATTCAGAGCTGGGGAATCAGAGGCGGGGAATCAGAGTTGGGGAATCAGAGGCGGGGAATCAGATATGGGGAATCAGAGGCGGGGAATCAGAGGCGGGGAAACAGAGGCAGGGAATCAGATATGGTGAATCAGAGGTGGGGTATCAGGGGCAGGGAATCAGTGGCAGGGAATCAGAGGCGGGGAATCAGAGGCGGGGAATCAGAGGCAGGGAATCAGACACGGGGAATCAGATATGGGGAAACAGAGGCGGAAAATCAGAGGCGGGCAAACAGAGGCGGGGAATTAGATATGGGGAATCAGAGGTGGGGAATCAGAGGTGGTGAATCAGAGATGGGGAATCACAGGCGGGGAATCAGAGGCAGGGAATAGAACGCGGGGAATCAGAGGCGGGGAATCAGAGCTGGGGAATCAGAGGTGGGGAATCATAGTTGGGAATCAGAGGCGGGGAAAAAGATATGGGGAAACAGAGGCGGGGAATCAAAGGCGGGGAAACAGAGGGGGGGAATCAGATATGGGGAATCGGATGCGGGGAGTCAGAGGCGGGGAATCAGAGCTGGGGAATCAGAGGCGGGGTATCAGAGTTGGGGCATCTGAGGTGGGGAATTATATATGGGGAAACAGAGGCGGGGAATCAGAGGCGGGGAAACAGAGGCGGGGAATCAGATATGGGGAATCAGAGGTGGGGAATCAGAGGCAGGGAATCAGATGTGCGGAATCAGAGATGGGGAATCAGAGGCAGGGAATCAGAATCAGAAGCGGGGAATCAGAGGCCGGGAATCAGAGGCCGGGATTCAGATGCCGGGAATAAGAGGCCGGGAATCAGAGGTGGGGAATCAGATTCCGGGAATCAGAGATGGGGATTCAGAGGCGGGGAATGATATATGGGGAATCAGAGGCGGGGAATCTGAGGCGGGGTAACAGAGGTGGGGAATCAGATATGGGGAATCAGAGGTGGCGAATCAAAGGCGGTGAATCAGAGATGGGGAATCAGAGGCGGGGAATCAGAGGCAGGGAATCAAACACGGGGAATCAGAGGCGGAGAATCAGAGCTGGGGAATCAGAGGCGGGGAATCAGAGTTGGGGAATCAGAGGCGGGGAATCAGATATGGGGAAACAGGGGCGGGGAATCAGAGGCAGGGAAACAGAGGCGGGGAATCAGATATGGGGAATCAGGGGTGGGGAATCAGAGGTTGGGAATCAGAGGCAGGGAATCAGAGGCGTGGAAACAGAGGCGGGGATTCAGATGTGGTGAATCAGAGATGGGGAATCAGAGGTTGGGAATCAGAGGCAGGGAATCAGAGGCGTGGAAACAGAGGCGGGGATTCAGATGTGGTGAATCAGAGATGGGGAATCAGAGGCAGGGAATCAGAATCAGAAGCGGGGTATCAGTGGCCGGGAATCAGAGGAAGGTAATCAGAGGCAGGGGATCAAACACGGGGAATCAGAGGCTGGGAATCAGAGCTGGGGAATCAGAGGCGGGGAATCAGAGCTGGGGAATCACAGGCGGGGAATCAGACATGGGGAATCAGAGGCGGGGAATCAGAGGCAGGGAATCAGATGCGGGGAATCAGAGGCGGGGAATCAGAGCTGGCGAATCAGAGGCGGGGAATCAGAGGTGGGCAATCAGAGGATGGGAATCAGATATGGGGAATCAGAGGCGGGGAATCAGAGCTGGGGAATCACAGGCGGGGAAACAGAGGCGGGGAATCAGAGGCGGTGAAACAGAGGCGGGGAATCAGATATTGGGAATCAGAGGTGGGGAATCAGAGGTTGGGAATCAGAGGCCTGGAATCAGAGGCGTGGAATCAGAGGCAGGGAATCAGATGCGGCGAATCAGAGGAGGGGAATCAGAGCTGGGGAATCAGAGGCGGGGTATTAGAGTTGGGGAATCAGAGGCGGGGAATCAGACGCGTGGAATCAGAGGGGGGGAATCATAGCTGGCGAATCAGAGGCGGGGAATCAGAGGTGGGCAATCAGAGGCCGGGAATCAGAGGTGGTGAATCAGAGATGGGGAATCAGAGGCGGGGAATCAGTGGCAGGGAATCAGACACGGGGAATCAGACACGGGGAATCAGAGGTGGGGAATCAGAGATGGGGAATCAGAGGCGGTGAATGAGAGATGGGGAATCAGAGGCGGGGAATCAGAGGCGGGGAATCAGATATGGGGTATCAGAGGTGGGGAATCAGGGGCGGGGAATCAGTGGCAGGGAATCAGAGGAGGGGATTCAGAGGCGGGGAATCAGAGGCAGGGAATCAGACACTGGGAATCAGAAGCGGTGAATCAGGGATGGGGAATGAGAGGCCGGGAAACAGAGGTGGGGAATCAGAGACCGGGAATCTGAGATGGGGAATCAGAGGCGGGGAATCAGATATGGGGAATCAGAGGCGGGGAATCAGAAGCGGGGAAACAGAGGCGGTGAATCAGATATTCGGAATCAGAGGTTGAGAATCAGAGGTAGAGTATCAGAGATGGGGAAGCAGAGGTGGGGAATCAGATGTGATGAATTAGAGATGGGGAATCAGAGGCGGGGTATCAGAGGTGCCAATCAGAGGCGGTGAAACAGAGGCGGGGAATCAGATATGGGGAAACAGAGGCGGGGAATCAGAGGCAGGGAAACAGAGACGGGGAATCAGATATGGGGATTCAGAGGTGGGGAATAACAGGTTGCGAATCAGAGGCAGGGAATCAGAGGCGGGGAATCAGAGGCGGGGAATCAGAGGCAGGGAATCGGATGTGCAGAATCAGAGATGGGGAATCAGAGGTGGGGAATCAGAGGTGGTGAATCAGAGATGGGGAATCAAAGGCGTGGAATCAGAGGCAGGGTCAGACACGGGGAATCAGAGGCGGGGATTCAGATGCGGGGAACCAGAGGAGGGGAATCATAGCTGGCGAATCAGAGGCGGGGAATCAGAGGTGGGGAATCATAGGCGGGGAATCAGATATGGGGAATCAGAGGTGGGGAATCAGAGGCGGGGAAACAGAGGCGGGGAATCAGATATGTTGGATCAGAGGTGGGGAATCAGAGGCGGGGAATCAGAGCTGGGGAATCAGAGGCGGGGAATCAGAGTTGGGGAATCAGAGGCAGGGAATCAGATATGGGGAATCAGAGGTGGGGAATCAGAGGCGGGGAAACAGAGGCGGGGAATCAGATATGGGGTATCAGAGGTGGGGAATCAGGGGCGGGGAATCAGTGGCAGGGAATCAGAGGAGGGGATTCAGAGGCGGGGAATCAGGGATTGGGAATCAGAGGCCGGGAAACAGAGGTGGGGAATCAGAGACCGGGAATCAGAGATGGGGAATCAGAGGCGGGGAATCAGATATGGGGAATCAGAGGCGGGGAATCAGAGGCAGGGAAACAGAGGCGGTGAGTCAGAGATGGCGAATCAGAGGCGGGGAATCAGAGGCAGGGAATCAGAAACGGGGAATCAGAGGCGGGCAATCATAACTGGCGAATCAGAGGAGGGGAATCAGTGGTGGGGAATCAGAGGCGGGGAATCAGATATGGTGAATCAGAGGTGGGGAATCAGTGGCGGGGAAACAGAGGCCGGGAATCAGATATGTTGTATCAGAGGTGGGGAATCAGAGGCGGGAAATCAGAGCTGGGGAATCAGAGGCGGGGAAATCAGAGTTGGGGAATCAGAGTCCGGGAATCAGAGATGGGAAATCAGAGGAGGGGAATCAAATATGGGGAATCAGATGCGGGGAATCAGAGTTGGGGAATCAGAGTCTGGGAATCAGAGATGGGGAATCAGAGGCGGGGAATCAAATATGGGGAATAAGAGGCGGGGAATCAGAGGCGGGGTAACAGAGGCGGTGAATCAGATATGGGCAATCAGAGGTGGCGAATCAGAGGTAGAGAATCAGAGATGGGGAAGAAGAGGTGGGGAATCAGAGGCGGGAAATCAGAGCTGGGGAATCAGAGGCGGGGAATCAGAGTTGGGGAATCAGAGTCCGGGAATCAGAGATGGGGAATCAGAGGCGGGGAATCAAATATGGGGAATCAGAGGCGGGGAATCAGAGGCGGGGATACAGAGGCGGTGAATCAGATATGGGGAATCAGAGGTGGCGAATCAGAGGTTGAGAATCAGAGATGGGGAAGCAGAGGTGGGGAATCAGATGTGATGAATTAGAGATGGGGAATCAGAGGCGGGGTATCAGATGCGGCCAATCAGAGGCGGGGAATCAGAGTCGTGGAATCAGATATGGGAAATCAGAAGTGGGGAATCAGAGGCGGGGAAACAGAGGCGGGGAATCAGATATGGGGTATCAGAGGTGGGGAATCAGGGGCGGGGAATCAGTGGCAGGGAATCAGAGGAGGGGATTCAGAGGCGGGGAATCAGAGGCAGGGAATCAGACACTGGGAATCAGAGGCGGTGAATCAGGGATGGGGAATGAGAGGCCGGGAAACAGAAGCGGGGAAACAGAGGCGGTGAATCAGATATTCGGAATCAGAGGTTGCGATTCAGAGGTAGAGAATCAGAGATGGGGAAGCAGAGGTGGGGAATCAGATGTGATGAATTAGAGATGGGGAATCAGAGGCGGGGTATCAGAGGTGCCAATCAGAGGCGGTGAAACAGAGGCGGGGAATCAGAGGTGGGGAATCAGAGATGGGGAATCAGAGGCGGTGAATGAGAGATGGGGAATCAGAGGCGGGGAATCAGAGGTGCCAATCAGAGGCGGTGAAACAGAGGCGGGGAATCAGATATGGGGAAACAGAGGCGGGGAATCAGAGGCAGGGAAACAGAGGCGGGGAATCAGATATGGGGATTCAGAGGTGGGGAATAACAGGTTGCGAATCAGAGGCAGGGAATCAGAGGCGGGGAATCAGAGGCGGGGAATCAGAGGCAGGGAATCGGATGTGCAGAATCAGAGATGGGGAATCAGAGGTGGGGAATCAGAGGTGGTGAATCAGAGATGGGGAATCAAAGGCGTGGAATCAGAGGCAGGGTCAGACACGGGGAATCAGAGGCGGGGAATCAGATGCGGGGAACCAGAGGAGGGGAATCATAGCTGGCGAATCAGAGGCGGGGAATCAGAGGTGGGGAATCATAGGCGGGGAATCAGATATGGGGAATCAGAGGTGGGGAATCAGAGGCGGGGAAACAGAGGCGGGGAATCAGATATGTTGGATCAGAGGTGGGGAATCAGAGGCGGGGAATCAGAGCTGGGGAATCAGAGGCGGGGAATCAGAGTTGGGGAATCAGAGGCAGGGAATCAGATATGGGGAATCAGAGGTGGGGAATCAGAGGCGGGGAAACAGAGGCGGGGAATCAGATATGGGGTATCAGAGGTGGGGAATCAGGGGCGGGGAATCAGTGGCAGGGAATCAGAGGAGGGGATTCAGAGGCGGGGAATCAGGGATTGGGAATCAGAGGCCGGGAAACAGAGGTGGGGAATCAGAGACCGGGAATCAGAGATGGGGAATCAGAGGCGGGGAATCAGATATGGGGAATCAGAGGCGGGGAATCAGAGGCAGGGAATCGGATGTGCAGAATCAGAGATGGGGAATCAGAGGTGGGGAATCAGAGGTGGTGAATCAGAGATGGGGAATCAAAGGCGTGGAATCAGAGGCAGGGTCAGACACGGGGAATCAGAGGCGGGGAATCAGATGCGGGGAACCAGAGGAGGGGAATCATAGCTGGCGAATCAGAGGCGGGGAATCAGAGGTGGGGAATCATAGGCGGGGAATCAGATATGGGGAATCAGAGGCGGGGAATCAGAGGCAGGGAAACAGAGGCGGTGAGTCAGAGATGGGGAATCAGAGGCGGGGAATCAGAGGCAGGGAATCAGAAACGGGGAATCAGAGGCGGGCAATCATAACTGGCGAATCAGAGGAGGGGAATCAGTGGTGGGGAATCAGAGGCGGGGAATCAGATATGGTGAATCAGAGGTGGGGAATCAGAGGCGGGGAAACAGAGGCCGGGAATCAGATATGTTGTATCAGAGGTGGGGAATCAGAGGCGGGAAATCAGAGCTGGGGAATCAGAGGTGGGGAAATCAGAGTTGGGGAATCAGAGTCCGGGAATCAGAGATGGGAAATCAGAGGAGGGGAATCAAATATGGGGAATCAGATGCGGGGAATCAGAGTTGGGGAATGAGAGTCCGGGAATCAGAGATGGGGAATCAGAGGCGGGGAATCAAATATGGGGAATAAGAGGCGGGGAATCAGAGGCGGGGTAACAGAGGCGGTGAATCAGATATGGGCAATCAGAGGTGGCGAATCAGAGGTAGAGAATCAGAGATGGGGAAGCAGAGGTGGGGAATCAGAGGCGGGAAATCAGAGCTGGGGAGTCAGAGGCGGGGAATCAGAGTTGGGGAATCAGAGTCCGGGAATCAGAGATGGGGAATCAGAGGCGGGGAATCAAATATGGGGAATCAGAGGCGGGGAATCAGAGGCGGGGATACAGAGGCGGTGAATCAGATATGGGGAATCAGAGGTGGCGAATCAGAGGTTGAGAATCAGAGATGGGGAAGCAGAGGTGGGGAATCAGATGTGATGAATTAGAGATGGGGAATCAGAGGCGGGGTATCAGAGGCGGCCAATCAGAGGCGGGGAATCAGAGTCGTGGAATCAGATATGGGAAATCAGAGGTGGGGAATCAGAGGCGGGGAAACAGAGGCGGGGAATCAGATATGGGGTATCAGAGGTGGGGAATCAGGGGCGGGGAATCAGTGGCAGGGAATCAGAGGAGGGGATTCAGAGGCGGGGAATCAGAGGCAGGGAATCAGACACTGGGAATCAGAGGCGGTGAATCAGGGATGGGGAATGAGAGGCCGGGAAACAGAAGCGGGGAAACAGAGGCGGTGAATCAGATATTCGGAATCAGAGGTTGCGATTCAGAGGTAGAGAATCAGAGATGGGGAAGCAGAGGTGGGGAATCAGATGTGATGAATTAGAGATGGGGAATCAGAGGCGGGGTATCAGAGGTGCCAATCAGAGGCGGTGAAACAGAGGCGGGGAATCAGAGGTGGGGAATCAGAGATGGGGAATCAGAGGCGGTGAATGAGAGATGGGGAATCAGAGGCGGGGAATCAGAGGTGCCAATCAGAGGCGGTGAAACAGAGGCGGGGAATCAGATATGGGGAAACAGAGGCGGGGAATCAGAGGCGGGGAATCAGAGGCAGGGAATCGGATGTGCAGAATCAGAGATGGGGAATCAGAGGTGGGGAATCAGAGGTGGTGAATCAGAGATGGGGAATCAAAGGCGTGGAATCAGAGGCAGGGTCAGACACGGGGAATCAGAGGCGGGGAATCAGATGCGGGGAACCAGAGGAGGGGAATCATAGCTGGCGAATCAGAGGCGGGGAATCAGAGGTGGGGAATCATAGGCGGGGAATCAGATATGGGGAATCAGAGGTGGGGAATCAGAGGCGGGGAAACAGGGGCAGGGAATCAGATATGTTGGATCAGAGGTGGGGAATCAGAGGCGGGGAATCAGAGCTGGGGAATCAGAGGCGGGGAATCAGAGGCAGGGAATCAGAAACGGGGAATCAGAGGCGGGCAATCATAACTGGCGAATCAGAGGAGGGGAATCAGTGGTGGGGAATCAGAGGCGGGGAATCAGATATGGTGAATCAGAGGTGGGGAATCAGAGGCGGGGAAACAGAGGCCGGGAATCAGATATGTTGTATCAGAGGTGGGGAATCAGAGGCGGGAAATCAGAGCTGGGGAATCAGAGGTGGGGAAATCAGAGTTGGGGAATCAGAGTCCGGGAATCAGAGATGGGAAATCAGAGGAGGGGAATCAAATATGGGGAATCAGATGCGGGGAATCAGAGTTGGGGAATCAGAGTCCGGGAATCAGAGATGGGGAATCAGATGCGGGGAATCAAATATGGGGAATAAGAGGCGGGGAATCAGAGGCGGGGTAACAGAGGCGGTGAATCAGATATGGGCAATCAGAGGTGGCGAATCAGAGGTAGAGAATCAGAGATGGGGAAGCAGAGGTGGGGAATCAGAGGCGGGAAATCAGAGCTGGGGAATCAGAGGCGGGGAATCAGAGTTGGGGAATCAGAGTCCGGGAATCAGAGATGGGGAATCAGAGGCGGGGAATCAAATATGGGGAATCAGAGGCGGGGAATCAGAGGCGGGGATACAGAGGCGGTGAATCAGATATGGGGAATCAGAGGTGGCGAATCAGAGGTTGAGAATCAGAGATGGGGAAGCAGAGGTGGGGAATCAGATGTGATGAATTAGAGATGGGGAATCAGAGGCGGGGTATCAGAGGCGGCCAATCAGAGGCGGGGAATCAGAGTCGTGGAATCAGATATGGGAAATCAGAGGTGGGGAATCAGAGGCGGGGAAACAGAGGCGGGGAATCAGATATGGGGTATCAGAGGTGGGGAATCAGGGGCGGGGAATCAGTGGCAGGGAATCAGAGGAGGGGATTCAGAGGCGGGGAATCAGAGGCAGGGAATCAGACACTGGGAATCAGAGGCGGTGAATCAGGGATGGGGAATGAGAGGCCGGGAAACAGAAGCGGGGAAACAGAGGCGGTGAATCAGATATTCGGAATCAGAGGTTGCGATTCAGAGGTAGAGAATCAGAGATGGGGAAGCAGAGGTGGGGAATCAGATGTGATGAATTAGAGATGGGGAATCAGAGGCGGGGTATCAGAGGTGCCAATCAGAGGCGGTGAAACAGAGGCGGGGAATCAGAGGTGGGGAATCAGAGATGGGGAATCAGAGGCGGTGAATGAGAGATGGGGAATCAGAGGCGGGGAATCAGAGGTGCCAATCAGAGGCGGTGAAACAGAGGCGGGGAATCAGATATGGGGAAACAGAGGCGGGGAATCAGAGGCGGGGAATCAGAGGCAGGGAATCGGATGTGCAGAATCAGAGATGGGGAATCAGAGGTGGGAAATCAGAGGTGGTGAATCAGAGATGGGGAATCAAAGGCGTGGAATCAGAGGCAGGGTCAGACACGGGGAATCAGAGGCGGGGAATCAGATGCGGGGAACCAGAGGAGGGGAATCATAGCTGGCGAATCAGAGGCGGGGAATCAGAGGTGGGGAATCATAGGCGGGGAATCAGATATGGGGAATCAGAGGTGGGGAATCAGAGGCGGGGAAACAGGGGCAGGGAATCAGATATGTTGAATCAGAGGTGGGGAATCAGAGGCGGGGAATCAGAGCTGGGGAATCAGAGGCGGGGAATCAGAGTTGGGGAATCAGAGGCAGGGAATCAGATATGGGGAATCAGCGGTGGGGAATCAGAGGCGGGGAAACAGAGGCGGGGAATCAGATATGGGGTGTCAGAGGTGGGGAATCAGGGGCGGGGAATCAGTGGCAGGGAATCAGAGGAGGGGATTCAGAGGCGGGGAATCAGGGATTGGGAATCAGAGGCCGGGAAACAGAGGTGGGGAATCAGAGACCGGGAATCAGAGATGGGGAATCAGAGGCGGGGAATCAGATATGGGGAATCAGAGGCGGGGAATCAGAGGCAGGGAAACAGAGGCGGTGAGTCAGAGATGGGGAATCAGAGGCGGGGAATCAGAGGCAGGGAATCAGAAACGGGAAATCAGAGGCGGGCAATCATAACTGGCGAATCAGAGGAGGGGAATCAGTGGTGGGGAATCAGAGGCGGGGAATCAGATATGGTGAATCAGAGGTGGGGAATCAGAGGCGGGGAAACAGAGGCCGGGAATCAGATATGTTGTATCACAGGTGGGGAATCAGAGGCGGGAAATCAGAGCTGGGGAATCAGAGGCGGGGAAATCAGAGTTGGGGAATCAGAGTCCGGGAATCAGAGATGGGAAATCAGAGGAGGGGAATCAAATATGGGGAATCAGAGGCGGGGAAGCAGAGTTGGGGAATCAGAGTCCGGGAATCAGAGATGGGGAATCAGAGGCGGGGAATCAAATATGGGGAATAAGAGGCGGGGAATCAGAGGCGGGGAAACAGAGGCGGTGAATCAGATATGGGCAATCAGAGGTGGCGAATCAGAGGTAGAGAATCAGAGATGGGGAAGCAGACGTGGGGAATCAGAGACGGGAAATCAGAGCTGGGGAATCAGAGGCGGGGAATCAGAGTTGGGGAATCAGAGTCCGGGAATCAGAGATGGGGAATCAGAGGCGGGGAATCAAATATGGGGAATCAGAGGCGGGGAATCAGAGGCGGGGATACAGAGGCGGTGAATCAGATATGGGGAATCAGAGGTGGCGAATCAGAGGTTGAGAATCAGAGATGGGGAAGCAGAGGTGGGGAATCAGATGTGATGAATTAGAGATGGGGAATCAGAGGCGGGGTATCAGAGGCGGCCAATCAGAGGCGGGGAATCAGAGTCGTGGAATCAGATATGGGAAATCAGAGGTGGGGAATCAGAGGCGGGGAAACAGAGGCGGGGAATCAGATATGGGGTATCAGAGGTGGGGAATCAGGGGCGGGGAATCAGTGGCAGGGAATCAGAGGAGGGGATTCAGAGGCGGGGAATCAGAGGCAGGGAATCAGACACTGGGAATCAGAGGCGGTGAATCAGGGATGGGGAATGAGAGGCCGGGAAACAGAGGTGGGGAATCAGAGACCGGGAATCAGAGATGGGGAATCAGAGGCGGGGAATCAGATATGGGGAATCAGAGGCGGGGAATCAGAAGCGGGGAAACAGAGGCGGTGAATCAGATATTCGGAAGCAGAGGTTGCGAATCAGAGGTAGAGAATCAGAGATGGGGAAGCAGAGGTGGGGAATCAGATGTGATGAATTAGAGATGGGGAATCAGAGGCGGGGTATCAGAGGTGCCAATCAGAGGCGGTGAAACAGAGGCGGGGAATCAGATATGGGGAAACAGAGGCGGGGAATCAGAGGCAGGGAAACAGAGGCGGGGAATCAGATATGGGGATTCAGAGGTGGGGAATAACAGGTTGCGAATCAGAGGCAGGGAATCAGAGGCGGGGAATCAGAGGCGGGGAATCAGAGGCAGGGAATCGGATGTGCAGAATCAGAGATGGGGAATCAGAGGTGGGGAATCAGAGGTGGTGAATCAGAGATGGGGAATCAAAGGCGTGGAATCAGAGGCAGGGTCAGACACGGGGAATCAGAGGCGGGGAATCAGATGCGGGGAACCAGAGGAGGGGAATCATAGCTGGCGAATCAGAGGCGGGGAATCAGAGGTGGGGAATCATAGGCGGGGAATCAGATATGGGGAATCAGAGGTGGGGAATCAGAGGCGGGGAAACAGAGGCGTGGAATCAGATATGTTGGATCAGAGGTGGGGAATCAGAGGCGGGGAATCAGAGCTGGGGAATCAGAGGCGGGGAATCAGAGTTGGGGAATCAGAGGCAGGGAATCAGATATGGGGAATCAGAGGTGGGGAATCAGAGGCAGGGAAACAGAGGCGAGGAATCAGATATGGGGAATCAGAGGTGGGGAATAAGAGGTTGCGAATCAGAGGCAGGGTATCAGAGGTGGGGAATCAGAGGTGGTGAGTCAGACATGGGGAATCAGAGGCGGGGAATCAGAGGCAGGGAATCAGAGGAGGGGATTCAGAGGCGGGGAATCAGAGGCAGGGAATCAGACACTGGGAGTCAGAGGCGGTGAATCAGGGATTGGGAATCAGAGGCCGGGAAACAGAGGTGGGGAATCAGAGACCGGGAATCAGAGATGGGGAATCAGAGGCGGGGAATCAGATATGGGGAATCAGAGGCGGGGAATCAGAGGCAGGGAAACAGAGGCGGTGAATCAGATATTGGGAATCAGAGGTGGCGAATCAGAGGTAGAGAATCGGAGATGGGGAAGCAGAGGTGGGGAATCAGATGTGATGAATTAGAGATGGGGAATCAGAGGCGGGGTATCAGAGGTGCCAATCAGAGGCGGGGAAACAGAGGCGGGGAATCAGATATGGGGAATCAGAGGTGGGGAATAAGAGGTTGCGAATCAGAGGCAGGGAATCAGAGGCGGGGAATCAGAGGCGGGGAATCAGAGGCAGGGAATCGGATGTGCGGAATCAGAGATGGGGTATCAGAGGTGGGGAATCAGAGGTGGTGAGTCAGACATGGGGAATCAGAGGCGGGGAATCAGAGGCAGGGAATCAGAAACGGGGAATCAGAGGCGGGCAATCATAACTGGCGAATCAGAGGAGGGGAATCAGTGGTGGGGAATCAGAGGCGGGGAATCAGATATGGTGAATCAGAGGTGGGGAATCAGAGGCGGGGAAACAGAGGCCGGGAATCAGATATGTTGTATCACAGGTGGGGAATCAGAGGCGGGAAATCAGAGCTGGGGATTCGGAGGCGGGGAAATCAGAGTTGGGGAATCAGAGTCCGGGAATCAGAGATGGGAAATCAGAGGAGGGGAATCAAATATGGGGAATCAGTGGCGGAGAATCAGAGTTGGGGAATCAGAGTCCGGGAATCAGAGATGGGGAATCAGAGGCGGGGAATCAAATATGGGGAATCAGAGGCGGGGAATCAGATGCGGGGAAACAGAGGCGGTGAATCAGATATGGGCAATCAGAGGTGGCGAATCAGAGGTAGAGAATCAGAGATGGGGAAGCAGAGGTGGGGAATCAGATGTGATGAATTAGAGATGGGGAATCAGAGGCGGGGTATCAGAGGCGGGGAATCAGAGTTGGGGAATCAGAGGAGCGGAATCAGATATGGGGAAACAGAGGCCGGGAATCAGAGGCAGGGAAACAGAGGCGGGGAATCAGATATGGGGAATCAGAGGTGGGGAATTAGAGGTTGCGAATCAGAGGCAGGGAATCAGAGGCGGGGAATCAGAGGCGGGGAATCAGAGGCAGGGAATCAGAGGCAGGGAATCGGATGAGCGGAATCAGAGATGGGGAATCAGAGGTGGGGAATCAGAGGTGGAGGATCAGAGAAGGGGAATCAGAGGCGGGGAATCAGATGCAGGGAATCAGATGCAGGGAATCAAAGGCGGGGAATCATAGCTGGCGAATCAGAGGAGGGGAATCAGAGTTGGGGAATCAGAGGCGGGGAATCAGATATGGGGAAACAGAGGCGGGGAATCAGAGGCGGGGAAACAGAGGCGGGGAATCAGATATGGGGATTCAGAGGTGGGGAATCAGAGGTTGGGAATCAGAGGCAGGGAATCAGAGGCGGGGAATCAGAGGCAGGGAATCAGATGCGGGGAATCAGAGGCAGGGAATCAGAGCTGGGGAATCAGAGGCGGGGAATCAGAGTTGGGGAATCAGAGGCGTGGAATTAGATATGGCGAAACAGAGGAGGGGAATCAGAGACGGGGAAACAGAGGCGGGGAATCAGATATGGGGAATCAGCGGTGGCGAATTAAAGGCGGTGTATCAGAGATGGGGAATCAGGGCAGGGAATCAGAGGCAGGGAATCAAACACGGGGAATCAGAGGCGGGGAATCAGAGCTGGGGAATCAGAGGCGGGGATTCAGAGTTGGAAAATCAGAGGCGGGGAAACAGAGGCGGGGAATCAGATATGGGGAATCAGAGGTTGGGAATCAGAGGTTGGGAATCAGAAGCAGGGAATCAGAGGCGGGGAATCAGAGGCGGGGAATCAGAGGCAGGGAATCCGATGTGCGGAATCGGAGATGGGGAATCAGAGGCAGTGAATCAGAGGCGGGGAATCAGAGGCGGAAAATCAGAGGCCGGGAATCAGATATGGGGAAACAGAGGCGGGGAATCAAAGGCGGGGAAACAGAGGCGGGGAATCAGATATGGGGAATCAGAGGTGGGGAATCAGAGGTTGGGAATCAGAGGCAGGGAATCAGAGGCTGGGAATCAGATGCAGGGAATCAGATGCGGGGAATCAGAGGCGGGGAATCAGAGCTGGGGAATCAGAGGTGGGGAATCAGAGTTGGGGAATCAGAGTCGGGGACTTAGATATGGGGAAACAGAGGCGGGGAATCAGAGGCGGGGAAACAGACGCGGGGAAACAGAGGCGGTGAATCAGATATGGGCAATCAGAGGTGGCGAATCAGAGGTAGAGAATCAGAGATGGGGAAGCAGAGGTGGGGAATCAGATGTGATGAATTAGAGATGGGGAATCAGAGGCGGGGTATCAGAGGCGGGGAATCAGAGTTGGGGAATCAGATATGGGGAAACAGAGGCCGGGAATCAGAGGCAGGGAAACAGAGGCGGGGAATCAGATATGGGGAATCAGAGGTGGGGAATTAGAGGTTGCGAATCAGAGGCAGGGAATCAGAGGCGGGGAATCAGAGGCGGGGAATCAGAGGCAGGGAATCAGAGGCAGGGAATCGGATGAGCGGAATCAGAGATGGGGAATCAGAGGTGGGGAATCAGAGGTGGAGGATCAGAGAAGGGGAATCAGAGGCGGGGAATCAGATGCAGGGAATCAGATGCAGGGAATCAAAGGCGGGGAATCATAGCTGGCGAATCAGAGGAGGGGAATCAGAGTTGGGGAATCAGAGGCGGGGAATCAGATATGGGGAAACAGAGGCGGGGAATCAGAGGCGGGGAAACAGAGGCGGGGAATCAGATATGGGGATTCAGAGGTGGGGAATCAGAGGTTGGGAATCAGAGGCAGGGAATCAGAGGCGGGGAATCAGAGGCAGGGAATCAGATGCGGGGAATCAGAGGCAGGGAATCAGAGCTGGGGAATCAGAGGCGGGGAATCAGAGTTGGGGAATCAGAGGCGTGGAATTAGATATGGCGAAACAGAGGAGGGGAATCAGAGACGGGGAAACAGAGGCGGGGAATCAGATATGGGGAATCAGCGGTGGCGAATTAAAGGCGGTGTATCAGAGATGGGGAATCAGGGCAGGGAATCAGAGGCAGGGAATCAAACACGGGGAATCAGAGGCGGGGAATCAGAGCTGGGGAATCAGAGGCGGGGATTCAGAGTTGGAAAATCAGAGGCGGGGAAACAGAGGCGGGGAATTAGATATGGGGAATCAGAGGTTGGGAATCAGAGGTTGGGAATCAGAAGCAGGGAATCAGAGGCGGGGAATCAGAGGCGGGGAATCAGAGGCAGGGAATCCGATGTGCGGAATCGGAGATGGGGAATCAGAGGCAGTGAATCAGAGGCGGGGAATCAGAGGCGGAAAATCAGAGGCCGGGAATCAGATATGGGGAAACAGAGGCGGGGAATCAAAGGCGGGGAAACAGAGGCGGGGAATCAGATATGGGGAATCAGAGGTGGGGAATCAGAGGTTGGGAATCAGAGGCAGGGAATCAGAGGCTGGGAATCAGATGCAGGGAATCAGATGCGGGGAATCAGAGGCGGGGAATCAGAGCTGGGGAATCAGAGGTGGGGAATCAGAGTTGGGGAATCAGAGTCGGGGACTTAGATATGGGGAAACAGAGGCGGGGAATCAGAGGCGGGGAAACAGACGCGGGGAATCAGAGGCGGGGATTCAGAGCTGGGGAATCAGAGGCGGGGAATCAGAGTTGGGGAATCAGAGGCGGGGAATCAGATATGGGGAATCAGAGGCGGGGAATCAGAGGCGGGGAAACAGAGGCAGGGAATCAGATATGGGGAATCAGAGGTGGGGTATCAGGGGCAGGGAATCAGTGGCAGGGAATCAGAGGCGGGGAATCAGAGGCGGGGAATCAGAGGCAGGGAATTAGATATGGGGAATCAGAGGTGGGGAATCAGAGGTGGTGAATCAGAGATGGGGAATCACAGGCGGGGAATCAGAGGCAGGGAATAGAACGCGGGGAATCAGAGGCGGGGAATCAGAGCTGGGGAATCAGAGGCGGGGAATCATAGTTGGGAATCAGAGGCGGGGAATCAGATATGGGGAAACAGAGGCGGGGAATCAAAGGTGGGGAAACAGAGGCGGGGAATCAGATATGGGGAATCGGATGCGGGGAATCAGAGGCGGGGAATCAGAGCTGGGGAATCAGAGGCGGGGTATCAGAGTTGGGGCATCTGAGGTGGGGAATTAGATATGGGGAAACAGAGGCGGGGAATCAGAGGCGGGGAAACAGAGGCGGGAAATCAGATATGGGGAATCAGAGGTGGGGAATCAGAGGCAGGGAATCAGATGTGCGGAATCAGAGATGGGGAATCAGAGGCGGGGAATCAGATATGGGGAAACAGAGGCGGGGAATCAGAGGCGGGGAAACAGAGGCGGGGAATCAGATATGGGGATTCAGAGGTGGGGAATCAGAGGTTGGGAATCAGAGGCAGGGAATCAGAGGCGGGGAATCAGAGGCAGGGAATCAGATGCGGGGAATCAGAGGCAGGGAATCAGAGCTGGGGAATCAGAGGCGGGGAATCAGAGTTGGGGAATCAGAGGCGTGGAATTAGATATGGCGAAACAGAGGAGGGGAATCAGAGACGGGGAAACAGAGGCGGGGAATCAGATATGGGGAATCAGCGGTGGCGAATTAAAAGCGGTGTATCAGAGATGGGGAATCAGGGCAGGGAATCAGAGGCAGGGAATCAAACACGGGGAATCAGAGGCGGGGAATCAGAGCTGGGGAATCAGAGGCGGGGATTCAGAGTTGGAAAATCAGAGGCGGGGAAACAGAGGCGGGGAATCAGATATGGGGAATCAGAGGTTGGGAATCAGAGGTTGGGAATCAGAAGCAGGGAATCAGAGGCGGGGAATCAGAGGCGGGGAATCAGAGGCAGGGAATCCGATGTGCGGAATCGGAGATGGGGAATCAGAGGCAGTGAATCAGAGGTGGGGAATCAGAGGCGGAAAATCAGAGGCCGGGAATCAGATATGGGGAAACAGAGGCGGGGAATCAAAGGCGGGGAAACAGAGGCGGGGAATCAGATATGGGGAATCAGAGGTGGGGAATCAGAGGTTGGGAATCAGAGGCAGGGAATCAGAGGCTGGGAATCAGATGCAGGGAATCAGATGCGGGGAATCAGAGGCGGGGAATCAGAGCTGGGGAATCAGAGGTGGGGAATCAGAGTTGGGGAATCAGAGTCGGGGACTTAGATATGGGGAAACAGAGGCGGGGAATCAGAGGCGGGGAAACAGACGCGGGGAAACAGAGGCGGTGAATCAGATATGGGCAATCAGAGGTGGCGAATCAGAGGTAGAGAATCAGAGATGGGGAAGCAGAGGTGGGGAATCAGATGTGATGAATTAGAGATGGGGAATCAGAGGCGGGGTATCAGAGGCGGGGAATCAGAGTTGGGGAATCAGATATGGGGAAACAGAGGCCGGGAATCAGAGGCAGGGAAACAGAGGCGGGGAATCAGATATGGGGAATCAGAGGTGGGGAATTAGAGGTTGCGAATCAGAGGCAGGGAATCAGAGGCGGGGAATCAGAGGCGGGGAATCAGAGGCAGGGAATCAGAGGCAGGGAATCGGATGAGCGGAATCAGAGATGGGGAATCAGAGGTGGGGAATCAGAGGTGGAGGATCAGAGAAGGGGAATCAGAGGCGGGGAATCAGATGCAGGGAATCAGATGCAGGGAATCAAAGGCGGGGAATCATAGCTGGCGAATCAGAGGAGGGGAATCAGAGTTGGGGAATCAGAGGCGGGGAATCAGATATGGGGAAACAGAGGCGGGGAATCAGAGGCGGGGAAACAGAGGCGGGGAATCAGATATGGGGATTCAGAGGTGGGGAATCAGAGGTTGGGAATCAGAGGCAGGGAATCAGAGGCGGGGAATCAGAGGCAGGGAATCAGATGCGGGGAATCAGAGGCAGGGAATCAGAGCTGGGGAATCAGAGGCGGGGAATCAGAGTTGGGGAATCAGAGGCGTGGAATTAGATATGGCGAAACAGAGGAGGGGAATCAGAGACGGGGAAACAGAGGCGGGGAATCAGATATGGGGAATCAGCGGTGGCGAATTAAAGGCGGTGTATCAGAGATGGGGAATCAGGGCAGGGAATCAGAGGCAGGGAATCAAACACGGGGAATCAGAGGCGGGGAATCAGAGCTGGGGAATCAGAGGCGGGGATTCAGAGTTGGAAAATCAGAGGCGGGGAAACAGAGGCGGGGAATTAGATATGGGGAATCAGAGGTTGGGAATCAGAGGTTGGGAATCAGAAGCAGGGAATCAGAGGCGGGGAATCAGAGGCGGGGAATCAGAGGCAGGGAATCCGATGTGCGGAATCGGAGATGGGGAATCAGAGGCAGTGAATCAGAGGCGGGGAATCAGAGGCGGAAAATCAGAGGCCGGGAATCAGATATGGGGAAACAGAGGCGGGGAATCAAAGGCGGGGAAACAGAGGCGGGGAATCAGATATGGGGAATCAGAGGTGGGGAATCAGAGGTTGGGAATCAGAGGCAGGGAATCAGAGGCTGGGAATCAGATGCAGGGAATCAGATGCGGGGAATCAGAGGCGGGGAATCAGAGCTGGGGAATCAGAGGTGGGGAATCAGAGTTGGGGAATCAGAGTCGGGGACTTAGATATGGGGAAACAGAGGCGGGGAATCAGAGGCGGGGAAACAGACGCGGGGAATCAGAGGCGGGGATTCAGAGCTGGGGAATCAGAGGCGGGGAATCAGAGTTGGGGAATCAGAGGCGGGGAATCAGATATGGGGAATCAGAGGCGGGGAATCAGAGGCGGGGAAACAGAGGCAGGGAATCAGATATGGGGAATCAGAGGTGGGGTATCAGGGGCAGGGAATCAGTGGCAGGGAATCAGAGGCGGGGAATCAGAGGCGGGGAATCAGAGGCAGGGAATTAGATATGGGGAATCAGAGGTGGGGAATCAGAGGTGGTGAATCAGAGATGGGGAATCACAGGCGGGGAATCAGAGGCAGGGAATAGAACGCGGGGAATCAGAGGCGGGGAATCAGAGCTGGGGAATCAGAGGCGGGGAATCATAGTTGGGAATCAGAGGCGGGGAATCAGATATGGGGAAACAGAGGCGGGGAATCAAAGGTGGGGAAACAGAGGCGGGGAATCAGATATGGGGAATCGGATGCGGGGAATCAGAGGCGGGGAATCAGAGCTGGGGAATCAGAGGCGGGGTATCAGAGTTGGGGCATCTGAGGTGGGGAATTAGATATGGGGAAACAGAGGCGGGGAATCAGAGGCGGGGAAACAGAGGCGGGAAATCAGATATGGGGAATCAGAGGTGGGGAATCAGAGGCAGGGAATCAGATGTGCGGAATCAGAGATGGGGAATCAGAGGCAGGGAATCAGAATCAGAAGCGGGGAATCAGAGGCCGGGAATCAGAGGCCGGGATTCAGATGCCGGGAATAAGAGGCCGGGAATCAGAGGTGGGGAATCAGAGTCCGGGAATCAGAGATGGGGATTCAGAGGCGGGGAATGATATATCGGGAATCAGAGGCGGGGAATCAGAGGCGGGGTAACAGAGGTGGGGAATCAGATATGGGGAATCAGAGGTGGCGAATCAAAGGCGGTGAATCAGAGATGGGGAATCAGAGGCGGGGAATCAGAGGCAGGGAATCAAACACGGGGAATCAGAGGCGGGGAATCAGAGCTGGGGAATCAGAGGCGGGGAATCAGAGTTGGGGAATCAGAGGCGGGGAATCAGATATGGGGAAACAGGGGCGGGGAATCAGAGGCAGGGAAACAGAGGCGGGGAATCAAATATGGGGAATCAGGGGTGGGGAATCAGAGGTTGGGAATCAGAGGCAGGGAATCAGAGGCGTGGAAACAGAGGCGGGGATTCAGATGTGTTGAATCAGAGATGGGGAATCAGAGGCAGGGAATCAGAATCAGAAGCGGGATATCAGTGGCCGGGAATCAGAGGAAGGTAATCAGAGGCAGGGGATCAAACACGGGGAATCAGAGGCTGGGAATCAGAGCTGGGGAATCAGAGGCGGGGAATCAGAGCTGGGGAATCACAGGCGGGGAATCAGAGATGGGGAATCAGAGGCGGGGAATCAGAGGCAGGGAATCAGATGCGGGGAATCAGAGGCGGGGAATCAGAGCTGGCGAATCAGAGGCGGGGAATCAGAGGTGGGCAATCAGAGGATGGGAATCAGATATGGGGAATCAGAGGCGGGGAATCAGAGCTGGGGAATCACAGGCGGGGAAACAGAGGCGGGGAATCAGAGGCGGTGAAACAGAGGCGGGGAATCAGATATTGGGAATCAGAGGTGGGGAATCAGAGGTTGGGAATCAGAGGCCTGGAATCAGAGGCGTGGAATCAGAGGCAGGGAATCAGATGCGGGGAATCAGAGGAGGGGAATCAGAGCTGGGGAATCAGAGGCGGGGTATTAGAGTTGGGGAATCAGAGGCGGGGAATCAGACGCGGGGAATCAGAGGGGGGGAATCATAGCTGGCGAATCAGAGGCGGGGAATCAGAGGTGGGCAATCAGAGGCCGGGAATCAGAGGTGGTGAATCAGAGATGGGGAATCAGAGGCGGGGAATCAGTGGCAGGGAATCAGATATGGGGAATCAGAGGCGTGGAATCAGAGGCAGGGTATCAGACACGGGGAATCAGACACGGGGAATCAGAGGAGGGGAATCAGAGATGGGGAATCAGAGGCGGTGAATCAGAGATGGGGAATCAGAGGCGGGGAATCAGAGGCAGGAAATCAGACACGGGGATTCATAGGCTGGGAATCAGACGGGGGGAATCAAAGGCGGGGAATCAGAGCTGGGGAATCAGAGGCAGGGAATCAGAGGCGGGGAATCAGATATGGGGAATCAGAGGCTGGTATTCAGAGGCGGGGAATCAGAGGCAGGGAATCAAACACGGGGAATCAGAGGTGGGGAATCAGAGATGGGGAATCAGAGGCGGGGAATCAGAGTTGGGGAATCAGAGGCAGGGAATCGGATGTGCGGAATCAGAGATGGGGAATCAGAGGTGGGGAATCAGAGGCGGGGAATCAGAGGCAGGAAATCAGACACGGGGATTCAGAGGCTGGGAATCAGACGGGGGGAATCAAAGGCGGGGAATCAGAGCTGGGGAATCAGAGGCAGGGAATCAGAGTTGGGGATTCAGAGACGGGGAATCAGATATGGGGAAACAGAGGCGGGGAATCAGAGGCGGGCAAACAGAGGCGGGGAATTAGATATGGGGAATCAGATGTGGGGAATCAGAGGTGGTGAATCAGTGATGGGGAATCACAGGCGGGGAATCAGAGGCAGGGAATAGAACGCAGGGAATCAGAGGCAGGGAATCAGAGCTGGGGAATCAGAGGCGGGGAATCATAGTTGGGAATCAGAGGCGGGGAATCAGATATGGGGAAACAGAGGCGGGGAATCAGAGGCAGGGATTCAGCCGCGGGGAATCAGAGGCAGGGAATCAGATGAAGGGAATCTGATGCAGGGAATCTGAGGCAGGGTATCTGAGGCAGGGAATCTGTGGCAGGGAATCTGATGCGGGTTATCAGAAGGGGGAAATGTTATTTGGGAAACGAGATGCAGAGAAAGAGGCACGGAAATAGAGGCAGGGAAAGAGAGGCAGGGTATCAGAGGCGGGTAATCAGAGGCATGGAATCAGAGGCGGGGAATCAGAGACACAGAAAGAGAGGCGTGGAATCAGAGGTGCGGAATCAGAGCCGGTGAATCTGAGCCGGGAAATCAGAAGCAGAGCAACAGAGGTGGTGAAACATGGGTGCGGAATCGGACACGGGGAATCAGAGGTGGGGACTCAGAGGCCGGGAATCAGAGGCAGGGAATCAGAGGCAGGTTATCAGAGGCAGGGAATCAGAGGTGGGAAATCAGAGGCGGGGAATCAGAGGCGGCGAATCAGAGGCGGGGAATCAGAGGCGGGGAATAGGAGGCGGAGAATCAGAGGCGGGCAATCAGATGCAGGAAATCAGAGGCAGGGAATCAGAGGCAGGGAATCAGAGGCAGGGAATCTGAGGCAGGGAATCAGAGGTGGGGAATCAGAGGCGGGGAATCAGAGGCAGGGAATCAGAGGTGGGGAATCAGAGGCAGGGAATCTGAGGCAGGGAATCAGAGGCGGGAAATCAGAGGCGGCGAATCTGAGGCGTGGAATCAGAGGTGGGGAAAGAGATGTGGGGAAACGTAGGCCAGGAAAGTTGCGCGGAAAGGGAGGCGGTGAATCAGAGGCGGGGAATCAGAGGCGGGGAATCAGAGGTGGGGAAAGAGATGTGGGGAAACAGGCGGGTAAACAGAAGCGGGTAAACATAGCTGCATAAATAGAGGCAGCGAAAGAGATGGGCGAAACATAGTGGTTGGAACTTGTGTGTTGAAAATTAGGTACACAGAACAGATCAAACAGAGTTGTTGAAATTGAGGGAGGGAAAGAGAGGCACAGAAAGAGTGGAGGGGAAAGAGTGCAGGCAAAATAGAGGCGTAGAGACAGAGGTGGCGAATCAGTGGCGGGGAATCAGAGGCGGGGAATCAGAGGCAGGGAATCAGATGAAGGGAATCTAATGCAGGGAATCTGAGGCAGGGAATCTGAGGCAGGGAATCGGAGGCAGGGAATCTGATGCGGGTTATCAGAAGGGGGAAATGAGATGTTGGAAACGAGATGCAGAGAAAGAGGCACGGAAATAGAGGCAGGGAAAGAGAGGCAGGGTATCAGAGGCAGGTAATCAGAGGCGTGGAATCAGAGGTGGGGAATCAGAGGCGGTGAATCAGAGGCGGGGAATCAGAGGCGGGGAATCAGAGGCGGGGAATCAGAAGTGGGGAATCAGAGGTGGGGAATCAGAGGCGGGGAATCAGAGGCGGGGAATCAGAGGCGGGCAATCAGATGCAGGGAATCAGAGGCAGGGAATCAGACGCAGGGAATCAAATGAAGGGAATCTGATGCAGGGAATCTGAGGCAGGGAATCTGAGGCAGGGAATCTGTGGTGGGGAATCAGAGGCGGGAAAACAGGCGGGTAAACAGAGGCGGGTAAACATAGGCGGGGAATCAGAGGCGTGGAATCAGAGGCGGGAAATCAGAGGCGGGGAAAAATATGTGGGGAAAAGTAGGCCAGGAAAGTTGAGCGGAAAGGGAGGCAGTGAATCAGAGGTGGGGAATCAGAGGCGGGGAATCAGAGGCGGGGAATCAGAGGCGGGGAATCAGAGGCGGGGAATCAGAAGTGGGGAATCAGAGGTGGGGAATCAGAGGCGGGGAAACAGAGGCGGAGAATCAGAGGCGGTGAAACAGGTGGGTAAACAGAGGTGGGTAAACATAGGCGGGGAATCAGAGGCGCGGAATCAGAGGCGGGGAATCAGAGGCGGGGAATCAGAGGCGGGGAATCAGATGCGGGGAATCAGAGGTGGGGAATCGGAGGCTGGGTATCAGAGGAGGGGAATCAGAGGCGTGGAATCAGAGGCGGGGAATCAGAGGCGGGGAATCAGAGGCGGGGAATCAGAGGCGTGGAATCAGAGGCGGGGAATCAGAGGCGGGGAATCAGAAGTGGGGAATCAGAGGTGGGGAATCAGAGGCGGGGAATCAGAGGCGGTGAATCAGAGGCGGGGAATCAGACGCGGGGAATCAGAGGCGGGGAATCAGAAGTGGGGAATCAGAGGTGGGGAATCAGAGGCGGGGAATCAGAATCAGCGAATCAGAGGCGGGGCAATCAGAGGTGGGGAATCAGAGGCGGGGAATCAGAGGCGGGGAATCAGAGGCGGTGAATCAGAGGCGGGGAATCAGAGGCGGGGAATCAGACGCGGGGAATCAGAGGCGGGGAATCAGAAGTGGGGAATCAGAGGTGGGGAATCAGAGGCGGGGAATCAGAAGCAGGGAATCAGAGGCAGGGAATCTGAGGCAGGGAATCTGAGGCAGGTAATCTGAGGTGGGCAATCAGAGGCGGGAAAACAGGCGGGTAAACAGAGGCGGGGAATCAGATGCAGGCAATCAGAGGCGGGGAATCAGAGGCGGGGTATCAGAGGCGGGGAATCAGAGGCGCGGAATCAGAGGCGGGGAATCAGAGGCGTGGAATCACAGACGGGGAATCAGAGGCGGGGAATCAGAAGTGGGGAATCAGAGGTGGGAAATCAGAGGCGGGGAATCAGAGGCGGGGAATCAGAGGCGGGGAATCAGAGGCAGGGTATCAGAGGCGGGCAATCAGATGCAGGGAATCAGAGGCAGGGAATCAGAGGCAGGGAATCAGAGGCAGGGAACCTGAGGTGGCGAATATGAGGTGGTGAATCAGAGGCGGGGAAACAGGCGGGTAAACAGAGGCTGGGAATCAGATGCAGGGAATCAGAGGCGGGGAATCAGAGGCAGGGAATCAGATGAAGGGAATCTGATGCAGGGAATCTGAGGCAGGGAATCTGAGGCAGGGAATCTGTGGCAGGGAATCTGATGCGGGTTATCAGAAGGGGGAAATGAGATGTGGGAAACGAGATGCAGAGAAAGAGGCACGGAAATAGAGGCAGGGAAAGAGAGGCAGGGTATCAGAGGCGGGTAATCAGAGGCGTGGAATCAGAGGCGGGGAATCAGAGGCGGGAAATCAGAGAGGGGAATCAGAGGCAGGGAATCAGATGAAGGGAATCTAATGCAGGGAATCTGAGGCAGGGAATCTGAGGCAGGGAATCGGAGGCAGGGAATCTGAAGCAGGGAATCAGTAAAAAGTTATCAGAGGCAGGGTATCAGAGGCGGAGAATCAGAGGTGGGGAATCAGAAGTGGGGAATCAGAGGTGGGGAATCAGAGGCGTGGAATCAGAGGCGGGGAATCAGAGGTGGGGAATCAGAAGTGGGGAATCAGAGGTGGGGAATCAGAGGCGGGGAATCAGAGGCGTGGAATCAGAGGCGGGCAATCAGAAGTGGGGAATCAGAGGCGGGGAATCAGAGGCGGGGAATCAGAGGCGGTGAATCAGATGCGGGGAATCAGAGGCGGGGAATCAGAGGCGGGGAATCAGAAGTGGGGAATCAGAGGTGGGGAATCAGAGGCGGGGAATCAGAGGCGGGCAATCAGATGCAGGGAATCAGAGGCAGGGAATCAGAGGCAGGGAACCAGACGCAGGGAATCAAATGAAGGGAATCTGATGCAGGGAATCTGAGGCAGGGAATCTGAGGGAGGGAATCTGTGGTGGGGAATCAGTGGCGGAAAAACAGGCGGTTAAACAGAGGCGGGTAAACATAGGCGGGGATTCAGAGGCGTGGAATCAGAGGCGGGAAATCAGAGGCGGGGAAAGATATGTGGGGAAAAGTAGGCCAGGAAAGTTGAGCGGAAAGGGAGGCATTGAATCAGAGGTGGGGAATCAGAGGCGGGGAATCAGAGGCGGGGAATCAGAGGCGGGGAATCAGAGGCAGGGAATCAGAAGCGGGTAATCAGAGGTTGGGAATCAGAGGCGGGGAATCAGAGGCGGAGAATCAGAGGCGGGCAATCAGATGCAGGGAATCAGAGGCAGGGAATCAGAGGCAGGGAATCAGAGGCAGGGAATCTGAGGCAGGGAATCTGAGGTGGGGAATCAGAGGCGGGGAAACAGGTGGGTAAACAGAGGCGGGTAAACATAGGCGGGGAATCAGAGGCGCGGAATCAGAGGTGGGGAATCAGAGGCAGGGAATCAGAGGCGGGGAATCAGAGGCGGGGAATCAGATGCGGGGAATCAGAGGTGGGGAATCAGAGGCGGGGTATCAGAGGAGGGGAATCAGAGGCGGGGAATCAGAGGCGGGGAATCAGAGGCGGGGAATCAGAGGCGTGCAATCAGAGGCAGGGAATCAGAGGTGGGGAATCAGAAGTGGGGAATCAGAGGTGGGGAATCAGAGCCGGGGAATCTGAATCAGCGAATCAGAGGCGGGGCAATCAGAGGTGGGGATTCAGAGGCGAGGAATGATATATGGGGAATCAGAGGCGGGGAATCAGAGGCGGGGTAACAGAGGTGGGGAATCAGAGGCAGGGAATCAGAGGCAGGGAATCAAACACGGGGAATCAGAGGCGGGGAATCAGAGCTGGGGAATCAGAGGCGGGGAATCAGAGTTGGGGAATCAGAGGCGGGGAATCAGATATGGGGAAACAGGGGCGGGGAATCAGAGGCAGGGAAACAGAGGCCGGGAATCAGATATGGGGAATCAGGGGTGGGGAATCAGAGGTTGGGAATCAGAGGCAGGGAATCAGAGGCGTGGAAACAGAGGCGGGGATTCAGATGTGTTGAATCAGAGATGGGGAATCAGAGGCAGGGAATCAGAATCAGAAGCGGGATATCAGTGGCCGGGAATCAGAGGAAGGTAATCAGAGGCAGGGGATCAAACACGGGGAATCAGAGGCTGGGAATCAGAGCTGGGGAATCAGAGGCGGGGAATCAGAGCTGGGGAATCACAGGCGGGGAATCAGAGATGGGGAATCAGAGGCGGGGAATCAGAGGCAGGGAATCAGATGCGGGGAATCAGAGGCGGGGAATCAGAGCTGGCGAATCAGAGGCGGGGAATCAGAGGTGGGCAATCAGAGGATGGGAATCAGATATGGGGAATCAGAGGCGGGGAATCAGAGCTGGGGAATCACAGGCGGGGAAACAGAGGCGGGGAATCAGAGGCGGTGAAACAGAGGCGGGGAATCAGATATTGGGAATCAGAGGTGGGGAATCAGACGTTGGGAATCAGAGGCCTGGAATCAGAGGCGTGGAATCAGAGGCAGGGAATCAGATGCGGGGAATCAGAGGAGGGGAATCAGAGCTGGGGAATCAGAGGCGGGGTATTAGAGTTGGGGAATCAGAGGCGGGGAATCAGAGGCGGGGAATCAGAGGGGGGGAATCATAGCTGGCGAATCTGAGGCGGGGAATCAGAGGTGGGCAATCAGAGGCCGGGAATCAGAGGTGGTGAATCAGAGATGGGGAATCAGAGGCGGGGAATCAGTGGCAGGGAATCAGATATGGTGAATCAGAGGCGTGGAATCAGAGGCAGGGTATCAGACACGGGGAATCAGACACGGGGAATCAGAGGTGGGGAATCAGAGATGGGGAATCAGAGGCGGTGAATCAGAGATGGGGAATCAGAGGCGGGGAATCAGAGGCAGGAAATCAGACACGGGGATTCAGAGGCTGGGAATCAGACGGGGGGAATCAAAGGCGGGGAATCAGAGCTGGGGAATCAGAGGCAGGGAATCAGAGGCGGGGAATCAGATATGGGGAATCAGAGGCATGTATTCAGAGGCGGGGAATCAGAGGCAGGGAATCAAACACGGGGAATCAGAGGTGGGGAATCAGAGATGGGGAATCAGAGGCGGGGAATCAGAGTTGGGGAATCAGAGGCAGGGAATCGGATGTGCGGAATCAGAGATGGGGAATCAGAGGTGGGGAATCAGAGGCGGGGAATCAGAGGCAGGAAATCAGACACGGGGATTCAGAGGCTGGGAATCAGACGGGGGAATCAAAGGCGGGGAATCAGAGCTGGGGAATCAGAGGCAGGGAATCAGAGTTGGGGATTCAGAGACGGGGAATCAGATATGGGGAAACAGAGGCGGGGAATCAGAGGCGGGCAAACAGAGGCGGGGAATTAGATATGGGGAATCAGATGTGGGGAATCAGAGGTGGTGAATCAGTGATGGGGAATCACAGGCGGGGAATCAGAGGCAGGGAATAGAACGCAGGGAATCAGAGGCAGGGAATCAGAGCTGGGGAATCAGAGGCGGGGAATCATAGTTGGGAATCAGAGGCGGGGAATCAGATATGGGGAAACAGAGGCGGGGAATCAGAGGCAGGGAATCAGCCGCGGGGAATCAGAGGCAGGGAATCAGATGAAGGGAATCTGATGCAGGGAATCTGAGGCAGGGTATCTGAGGCAGGGAATCTGTGGCAGGGAATCTGATGCGGGTTATCAGAAGGGGGAAATGTGATTTGGGAAACGAGATGCAGAGAAAGAGGCACGGAAATAGAGGCAGGGAAAGAGAGGCAGGGTATCAGAGGCGGGTAATCAGAGGCATGGAATCAGAGGCGGGGAATCAGAGACACAGAAAGAGAGGCGTGGAATCAGAAGTGCGGAATCAGAGCCGGTGAATCTGAGCCGGGAAATCAGAAGCAGAGCAACAGAGGTGGTGAAACATGGGTGCGGAATCGGACACGGGGAATCAGAGGTGGGGACTCAGAGGCCGGGAATCAGAGGCAGGGAATCAGAGGCAGGTTATCAGAGGCAGGGAATCAGAGGTGGGAAATCAGAGGCGGAGAATCAGAGGCGGGCAATCAGATGCAGGAAATCAGAGGCAGGGAATCAGAGGCAGGGAATCAGAGGCAGGGAATCTGAGGCAGGGAATCAGAGGTGGGGAATCAGAGGCGGGGAATCAGAGGCAGGGAATCAGAGGTGGGGAATCAGAGGCAGGGAATCTGAGGCAGGGAATCAGAGGCGGGAAATCAGAGGCAGCGAATCTGAGGCGTGGAATCAGAGGTGGGGAAAGAGATGTGGGGAAACGTAGGCCAGGAAAGTTGCGCGGAAAGGGAGGCGGTGAATCAGAGGCGGGGAATCAGAGGCGATGAATCAGAGGCGGGGAATCAGAGGCGTGGAATCAGAGGTGGGGAAAGAGATGTGGGGAAACAGGCGGGTAAACAGAAGCGGGTAAACATAGCTGCATAAATAGAGGCAGCGAAAGAGATGGGCGAAACATAGTGGTTGGAACTTGTGTGTTGAAAATTAGGTACACAGAACAGATCAAACAGAGTTGTTGAAATTGAGGGAGGGAAAGAGAGGCACAGAAAGAGTGGAGGGGAAAGAGTGCAGGCAAAATAGACGCGTAGAGACAGAGGTGGCGAATCAGTGGCGGGGAATCAGAGGCGGGGAATCAGAGGCAGGGAATCAGATGAAGGGAATCTAATGCAGGGAATCTGAGGCAGGGAATCTGAGGCAGGGAATCGGAGGCAGGGAATCTGATGCGGGTTATCAGAAGGGGGAAATGAGATGTTGGAAACGAGATGCCGAGAAAGAGGCACGGAAATAGAGGCAGGGAAAGAGAGGCAGGGTATCAGAGGCAGGTAATCAGAGGCGTGGAATCAGAGGTGGGGAATCAGAGGCGGTGAATCAGAGGCGGGGAATCAGAGGCGGGGAATCAGAGGCGGGGAATCAGAAGTGGGGAATCAGAGGTGGGGAATCAGAGGCGGGGAATCAGAGGCGGGGAATCAGAGGCGGGCAATCAGATGCAGGGAATCAGAGGCAGGGAATCAGACGCAGGGAATCAAATGAAGGGAATCTGATGCAGGGAATCTGAGGCAGGGAATCTGAGGCAGGGAATCTGTGGTGGGGAATCAGAGGCGGGAAAACAGGCGGGTAAACAGAGGCGGGTAAACATAGGCGGGGAATCAGAGGCGTGGAATCAGAGGCGGGAAATCAGAGGCGGGGAAAGATATGTGGGGAAAAGTAGGCCAGGAAAGTTGAGCGGAAAGGGAGGCAGTGAATCAGAGGTGGGGAATCAGAGGCGGGGAATCAGAGGCGGGGAATCAGAGGCGGGGAATCAGAGGCGGGGAATCAGAAGTGGGGAATCAGAGGTGGGGAATCAGAGGCGGGGAAACAGAGGCAGAGAATCAGAGGCGGTGAAACAGGTGGGTAAACAGAGGTGGGTAAACATAGGCGGGGAATCAGAGGCGCGGAATCAGAGGCGGGGAATCAGAGGCGGGGAATCAGAGGCGGGGAATCAGATGCGGGGAATCAGAGGTGGGGAATCAGAGGCTGGGTATCAGAGGAGGGGAATCAGAGGCGTGGAATCAGAGGCGGGGAATCAGAGGCGGGGAATCAGAGGCGGGGAATCAGAGGCGTGGAATCAGAGGCGGGGAATCAGAGGCGGGGAATCAGAAGTGGGGAATCAGAGGTGGGGAATCAGAGGCGGGGAATCAGAGGCGGTGAATCAGAGGCGGGGAATCAGACGCGGGGAATCAGAGGCGGGGAATCAGAAGTGGGGAATCAGAGGTGGGGAATCAGAGGCGGGGAATCAGAATCAGCGAATCAGAGGCGGGGCAATCAGAGGTGGGGAATCAGAGGCGGGGAATCAGAGGCGGGGAATCAGAGGCGGTGAATCAGAGGCGGGGAATCAGAGGCGGGGAATCAGACGCGGGGATTCAGAGGCGGGGAATCAGAAGTGGGGAATCAGAGGTGGGGAATCAGAGGCGGGGAATCAGAAGCAGGGAATCAGAGGCAGGGAATCTGAGGCAGGGAATCTGAGGCAGGTAATCTGAGGTGGGCAATCAGAGGCGGGAAAACAGGCGGGTAAACAGAGGTGGGTAAACATAGGCGGGGAATCAGAGGCGGGGAATCAGAGGCGGGGAATCAGAGTCGGGGAATCAGAGGCGGGGAATCTGAGGCGGGGAATCAGATGCAGGGAATCAGAGGCGGGGAATCAGAGGCGGGGTATCAGAGGCGGGGAATCAGAGGCGCGGAATCAGAGGCGGGGAATCAGAGGCGTGGAATCACAGACGGGGAATCAGAGGCGGGGAATCAGAAGTGGGGAATCAGAGGTGGGAAATCAGAGGCGGGGAATCAGAGGCGGGGAATCAGAGGCGGGGAATCAGAGGCAGGGTATCAGAGGCGGGCAATCAGATGCAGGGAATCAGAGGCAGGGAATCAGAGGCAGGGAATCAGAGGCAGGGAACCTGAGGTGGCGAATATGAGGTGGTGAATCAGAGGCGGGGAAACAGGCGGGTAAACAGAGGCTGGGAATCAGATGCAGGGAATCAGAGGCGGGGAATCAGAGGCAGGGAATCAGATGAAGGGAATCTGATGCAGGGAATCTGAGGCAGGGAATCTGAGGCAGGGAATCTGTGGCAGGGAATCTGATGCGGGTTATCAGAAGGGGGAAATGAGATGTGGGAAACGAGATGCAGAGAAAGAGGCACGGAAATAGAGGCAGGGAAAGAGAGGCAGGGTATCAGAGGCGGGTAATCAGAGGCGTGGAATCAGAGGCGGGGAATCAGAGGCGGGAAATCAGAGAGGGGAATCAGAGGCAGGGAATCAGATGAAGGGAATCTAATGCAGGGAATCTGAGGCAGGGAATCTGAGGCAGGGAATCGGAGGCAGGGAATCTGAAGCAGGGAATCAGTAAAAAGTTATCAGAGGCAGGGTATCAGAGGCGGAGAATCAGAGGTGGGGAATCAGAAGTGGGGAATCAGAGGTGGGGAATCAGAGGCGTGGAATCAGAGGCGGGGAATCAGAGGTGGGGAATCAGAAGTGGGGAATCAGAGGTGGGGAATCAGAGGCGGGGAATCAGAGGCGTGGAATCAGAGGCGGGCAATCAGAAGTGGGGAATCAGAGGCGGGGAATCAGACGCGGGGAATCAGAGGCGGTGAATCAGATGCGGGGAATCAGAGGCGGGGAATCAGAGGCGGGGAATCAGAAGTGGGGAATCAGAGGTGGGGAATCAGAGGCGGGGAATCAGAGGCGGGCAATCAGTTGCAGGGAATCAGAGGCAGGGAATCAGAGGCAGGGAACCAGACGCAGGGAATCAAATGAAGGGAATCTGATGCAGGGAATCTGAGGCAGGGAATCTGAGGGAGGGAATCTGTGGTGGGGAATCAGTGGCGGAAAAACAGGCGGTTAAACAGAGGCGGGTAAACATAGGCGGGGATTCAGAGGCGTGGAATCAGAGGCGGGAAATCAGAGGCGGGGAAAGATATGTGGGGAAAAGTAGGCCAGGAAAGTTGAGCGGAAAGGGAGGCATTGAATCAGAGGTGGGGAATCAGAGGCGGGGAATCAGAGGCGGGGAATCAGAGGCGGGGAATCAGAGGCAGGGAATCAGAAGCGGGTAATCAGAGGTTGGGAATCAGAGGCGGGGAATCAGAGGCGGAGAATCAGAGGCGGGCAATCAGATGCAGGGAATCAGAGGCAGGGAATCAGAGGCAGGGAATCTGAGGCAGGGAATCTGAGGTGGGGAATCAGAGGCGGGGAAACAGGTGGGTAAACAGAGGCGGGTAAACATAGGCGGGGAATCAGAGGCGCGGAATCAGAGGTGGGGAATCAGAGGCAGGGAATCAGAGGCGGGGAATCAGAGGCGGGGAATCAGATGCGGGGAATCAGAGGTGGGGAATCAGAGGCGGGGTATCAGAGGAGGGGAATCAGAGGCGGGGAATCAGAGGCGGGGAATCAGAGGCGGGGAATCAGAGGCGTGCAATCAGAGGCGGGGAATCAGAGGTGGGGAATCAGAAGTGGGGAATCAGAGGTGGGGAATCAGAGCCGGGGAATCTGAATCAGCGAATCAGAGGCGGGGCAATCAGAGGTGGGGAATCAGAGGCGGGGAATCAGAGGCGGGGAATCAGAGGAGGTGAATCAGAGGCGGGGAATCAGACGCGGGGAATCAGAGGCGGGGAATCAGAAGTGGGGAATCAGAGGTGGGGAATCAGAGGCGGGGAATCAGAGGCAGGTAATCAGAGGCGGGCAATCAGATGCAGGGAATCAGAGGCAGGGAATCAGAGGCAGGGAATCTGAGGCAGGGAATCTGAGGCAGGGAATCTGAGGTGGGCAATCAGAGGTGGGAAAACAGGCGGGTAAACAGAGGCGGGTAAACATAGGCAGGGAATCAGAGGCGGGGAATCAGAGGCGGGGAATCAGAGGCGGGGAATCAGAGTCGGGGAATCAGAGGCGGGGAATCTGAGGCGGGGAATCAGATGCAGGGAATCAGAGGCGGGGAATCAGAGGCGGGGTATCAGAGGCGGGGAATCAGAGGCGCGGAATCAGAGGCGGGGAATCAGAGGCGTGGAATCAGAGACGGGGAATCAGAGGCGGGGAATCAGAAGTGGGGAATCAGAGGTGGGAAATCAGAGGCTGGGAATCAGAGGCGGGGTATCAGAGGCGGGGAATCAGAGGCAGGGTATCAGAGGCGGGCAATCAGATGCAGGGAATCAGAGGCAGGGAATCTGAGGCAGGGAATCAGAGGCAGGGAACCTGAGATGGCGAATATGAGGTGGTGAATCAGAGGCGGGGAAACAGTCGGGTAAACAGAGGCGGGGAATCAGAGGCAGGGAATCAGCCGTGGGGAATCAGAGGCAGGGAATCAGATGAAGGGAATCTGATGCAGGGAATCTGAGGCAGGGTATCTGAGGCAGGGAATCTGTGGCAGGGAATCTGATGCGGGTTATCAGAAGGGGGAAATGAGATGTGGGAAACGAGATGCAGAGAAAGAGGCACGGAAATAGAGGCAGGGAAAGAGAGGCAGGGTATCAGAGGCGGGTAATCAGAGGCGTGGAATCAGAGGCGGGGAATCAGAGACACAGAAAGAGAGGCGTGGAATCAGAGGTGCGGAATCAGAGCCGGTGAATCTGAGCCGGGAAATCAGAAGCAGAGCAACAGAGGTGGTGAAACATGGGTGCGGAATCGGACACGGGGAATCAGAGGTGGGGACTCAGAGGCCGGGAATCAGAGGAAGGGAATCAGAGGCAGGTTATCAGAGGCAGGGAATCAGAGGTGGGAAATCAGAGGCGGGGAATCAGAGGCGGCGAATCAGAGGCGGGGAATCAGAGGCGGGGAATCAGAGGCGGAGAATCAGAGGCGGGCAATCAGATGCAGGAAATCAGAGGCAGGGAATCAGAGGCAGGGAATCAGAGGCAGGGAATCTGAGGCAGGGAATCAGAGGTGGGGAATCAGAGGCGGGGAATCAGAGGCAGGGAATCAGATGAAGGGAATCTGATGCAGGGAATCTGAGGCAGGGAATCTGAGGCAGGGAATCTGTGGCAGGGAATCTGATGCGGGTTATCAGAAGGGGGAAATGAGATGTGGGAAACGAGATGCAGAGAAAGAGGCACGGAAATAGAGGCAGGGAAAGACAGGCAGGGAATCAGAGGCGGGGAATCAGAGGTGGAGAATCAGAGGCTGGGAATCAGAGGCGGGGAATCAGAGGGGGGAATCAGAGGTGGGGAATCAGAGGCAGGGAATCAGAGGCAGGGAATCAGAGGCGGGAAATCAGAGGCGGCGAATCTGAGGCGTGGAATCAGAGGTGGGGAAAGAGATGTGGGGAAACGTAGGCCAGGAAAGTTGCACGGAAAGGGAGGCGGTGAATCAGAGGCGGGGAATCAGAGGCGGGGAATCAGAGGCGGGGAATCAGAGGCGTGGAATCAGAGGTGGGGAAAGAGATGTGGGGAATCAGGCGGGTAAACAGAAGCGGGTAAACATAGCTGCATAAATAGAGGCAGCGAAAGAGATGGGCGAAACATAGTGGTTGGAACTTGTGTGTTGAAAATTAGGTACACAGAACAGATCAAACAGAGTTGTTGAAATTGAGGGAGGGAAAGAGAGGCACAGAAAGAGTGGAGGGGAAAGAGTGCAGGCAAAATAGAGGCGTAGAGACAGAGGTGGGGAATCAGAGGCGGGGAATCAGATGAAGGGAATCTGATGCAGGGAATCTGAGGCAGGGAATCTGAGGCAGGGAATCGGAGGCAGGGAATCTGAGGCAGGGAATCAGTAAAAAGTTATCAGAGGCAGGGTATCAGAGGCGGAGAATCAGAGGTGGGGATTCAGAAGTGGGGAATCAGAGGCGTGGAATCAGAGGCGGGGAATCAGAGGTGGGGAATCAGAAGTGGGGAATCAGAGGCGGGGAATCAGAGGCGGGGAATCAGAGGCGGGCAATCAGATGCAGGGAATCAGAGGCAGGGAATCAGACGCAGGGAATCAAATGAAGGGAATCTGATGCAGGGAATCTGAGGCAGGGAATCTGAGGCAGGGAACCTGAGATGGCGAATATGAGGTGGTGAATCAGAGGCGGGGAAACAGTCGGGTAAACAGAGGCGGGGAATCAGAGGCAGGGAATCAGATGAAGGGAATCTGATGCAGTGAATCTGAGGCAGGGAATCTGAGGCGGGGAAACAGGCGGGTAAACAGAGGCGGGTAAACATAGGCGGGGAATCAGAGGCGGGGAATCAGAGGCGGGGAATCAGAGGCGGGGAATCAGAGGCGGGGAATCAGAGGCGGGGAATCAGATGCGGGGAATCAGATGCGGGGAATCAGAGGTGGGGAATCAGAAGCGGGGTATCAGAGGAGGGGAATCAGAGGCGGGGAATCAGAGGTGGGGAATCAGAGGCGGGGAATCAGAGGCGTGGAATCAGAGGCGGGAATTCAGAGGCGGGGAAAGATATGTGGGGAAACGTAGGCCAGGAAAGTTGAGCGGAAATGGAGGCAGTGAATCAGAGGTGGGGAATCAGAGGCGGGGAATCAGAGGCGGGGAATCAGAGGCGGGGAATCAGAGGCGGGGAATCAGAAGTGGGGAATCAGAGGTGGGGAATCAGAGGCGGGGAATCAGAGGTGGGGAATCAGAGGCGGGGAATCAGAGGCAGGGAATCAGAGGCGGGCAATCAGATGCAGGGAATCAGAGGCAGGGAATCAGAGGCGGGCAATCAGATGCAGGGAATCTGAGGCAGGGAATCTGATGCAGGGAATCTGAGGCAGGGAATCTGAGGCAGGGAATCTGTGGCAGAAAATCTGATGCGGGTTATCAGAAGGGGGAAATGAGATGTGGGAAACGAGATGCAGAGAAAGAGGCACGGAAATAGAGGCAGGGAAAGAGAGGCAGGGTATCAGAGGCGGGTAATCAGAGGCGTGGAATCAGAGGCGGGGAATCAGAGACACAGAAAGAGAGGCGTGGAATCAGAGGTGCGGAATCAGAGCCGGTGAATCTGAGCCGGGAAATCAGAAGCATAGCAACAGAGGCGGTGAAACATGGGTGCGGAATAGGACGCGGGCAATCAGAGGTGGGGACTCAGAGGCAGGGAATCAGAGGCAGGGAATCAGAGGCAGGTTATCAGAGGCAGGGAATCTGATGCGGGGAATCAGAGGCGGGGAATCAGAGGCGGGGAATCAGAGGCGGGGAATCAGAGGCGGGGAATCAGAGGCGGAGAATCATAGGCGGGCAATCAGATGCAGGAAATCAGAGGCAGGGAATCAGAGGCAGGGAATCAGAGGCAGGGAATCTGAGGCAGGGAGTCAGAGGTGGGGAATCAGAGGCGGGGAATCAGAGGCAGGGAATCAGATGAAGGGAATCTGATGCAGGGAATCTGAGGCAGGGAATCTGAGGCAGGGAATCTGTGGCAGGGAATCTGATGAGGGTTATCAGAAGGGGGAAATGAGATTTGGGAAACGAGATGCAGAGAAAGAGGCACGGAAATAGAGGCAGGGAAAGAGAGGCAGCGAATCAGAGGCGGGGAATCAGAGGTGGGGAATCAGAGGCGGGGAATCAGAGGGGGGAATCAGAGGCAGGGAATCAGAGGCGGGGAATCAGAGGCAGGGAATCAGAGGCGGGAAATCAGAGACGGCGAATCTGAGGCGTGGAATCAGAGGTGGGGAAAGAGATGTGGGGAAACGTAGGCCAGGAAAGTTGCGCGGAAAGGGAGGCGGTGAATCAGAGGCGGCGAATTAGAGGCGGGGAATCAGAGGCAGGGAATCAGAGGGGGGCAATCAGAGGCGGCGAATCAGAGGCGTGGAATCAGAGGTGTGGAAAGAGATGTGGGGAAACAGGCGGGTAAACAGAAGCGGGTAAACATAGGTGCATAAATAGAGGCGGCGAAAGAGATGGGCGAAACATAGTGGTTGGAACTTGTATGTTGAAATTGAGTTACACAGAACAGATCAAACAGAGTTGTTGAAATTGAGGGAGGGAAAGAGAGGCACGGAAAGAGTGGAGGGGAAAGAGTGCAGGCAAAATAGAGGCGTAGAGACAGAGGTGGCGAATCAGTGGCGGGGAATCAGAGGCGTGGAATCAGAGGCAGGGAATCAGATGAAGGTAATCTGATGCAGGGAATCTGAGGCAGGGAATCTGAGGCAGGGAATCGGAGGCAGGGAATCTGATGTGGGGAATCAGAGGCGGGGAATCAGAGGCGGGGAATCAGAGGGGGGATTCAGAGGCGGGGAATCAGAGGCGGGGAATCAGAGGCGGGGAATCAGAGGGGGGAATCTGAGGTGGGGAATCAGAGGTGAGGAATCAGAGGCGGGGAATCAGAGGCAGGGAATCAGAGGCAGGGAATCAGATGAAGGGAATCTGATGCAGGGAATCTGAGGCAGGGAATCTGAGGCGGGGAAACAGGCGGGTAAACAGAGGCGGGTAAACATAGGCGGGGAAACAGAGGCGGGGAATCAGAGGCGGGGAATCAGAAGCGGGGAATCAGAGGCGGGGAATCAGAGGCGGGGAATCAGATGCGGGGAATCAGATGCGGGGAATCAGAGGTGGGGAATCAGAAGCGGGGTATCAGAGGAGGGGAATCAGAGGCGGGGAATCAGAGGCGGGGAATCAGAGGCGGGGAATCAGAGGCGTGGAATCAGAGGCGGGAATTCAGAGGCGGGGAAAGATATGTGGGGAAACGTAGGCCAGGAAAGTTGAGCGGAAATGGAGGCAGTGAATCAGAGGTGGGGAATCAGAGGCGGGGAATCAGAGGCGGGGAATCAGAGGCGGGGAATCAGAGGCGTGGAATCAGAAGCGGGGAATCAGAGGCGGGGAATCAGAAGTGGGGAATCAGAGGTGGGGAATCAGAGGCGGGGAATCAGAGGCGGTGAATCAGAGGCGGGGAATCAGACGCGGGGAATCAGAAGCGGGGAATCAGAAGTGGGGAATCAGAGGTGGGGAATCAGAGGCGGGGAATCAGAATCAGCGAATCAGAGGCGGGGCAATCAGAGGTGGGGAATCAGAGGCGGTGAATCAGAGGCGGGGAATCAGAGGCGGTGAATCAGAGGCGGGGAATCAGAGGCGGGGAATCAGACGCGGGGAATCAGAGGCGGGGAATCAGAAGTGGGGAATCAGAGGTGGGGAATCAGAGGCGGGGAATCAGAAGCAGGGAATCAGAGGCAGGGAATCTGAGGCAGGGAATCTGAGGCAGGGAATCTGAGGTGGGCAATCAGAGGCGGGAAAACAGGCGGGTAAACAGAGGCGGGTAAACATAGGCGGGGAATCAGAGGCGGGGAATCAGAGGCAGGGAATCAGATGAAGGGAATCTGATGCAGGGAATCTGAGGCAGGGAATCTGAGGCAGGGAATCTGTGGCAGGGAATCTGATGCGGGTTATCAGAAGGGGGAAATGAGATGTGGGAAACGAGATGCAGAGAAAGAGGCACGGAAATAGAGGCAGGGAAAGAGAGGCAGGGTATCAGAGGCGGGTAATCAGAGGCGTGGAATCAGAGGCGGGGAATCAGAGGCGGGAAATCAGAGAGGGGAATCAGAGGCAGGGAATCAGATGAAGGGAATCTAATGCAGGGAATCTGAGGCAGGGAATCTGAGGCAGGGAATCGGAGGCAGGGAATCTGAAGCAGGGAATCAGTAAAAAGTTATCAGAGGCAGGGTATCAGAGGCGGAGAATCAGAGGTGGGGAATCAGAAGTGGGGAATCAGAGGTGGGGAATCAGAGGCGTGGAATCAGAGGCGGGGAATCAGAGGTGGGGAATCAGAAGTGGGGAATCAGAGGTGGGGAATCAGAGGCGGGCAATCAGAAGTGGGGAATCAGAGGCCGGGAATCAGAGGCGGGGAATCAGAGGCGGTGAATCAGATGCGGGGAATCAGAGGAGGGGAATCAGAGGCGGGGAATCAGAAGTGGGGAATCAGAGGTGGGGAATCAGAGGCGGGGAATCAGAGGCGGGCAATCAGATGCAGGGAATCAGAGGCAGGGAATCAGAGGCAGGGAACCAGACGCAGGGAATCAAATGGAGGGAATCTGTGGTGGGGAATCAGTGGCGGAAAAACAGGCGGTTAAACAGAGGCGGGTAAACATAGGCGGGGATTCAGAGGCGTGGAATCAGAGGCGGGAAATCAGAGGCGGGGAAAGATATGTGGGGAAAAGTAGGCCAGGAAAGTTGAGCGGAAAGGGAGGCATTGAATCAGAGGTGGGGAATCAGAGGCGGGGAATCAGAGGCGGGGAATCAGAGGCGGGGAATCAGAGGCAGGGAATCAGAAGCGGGTAATCAGAGGTTGGGAATCAGAGGCGGGGAATCAGAGGCGGAGAATCAGAGGCGGGCAATCAGATGCAGGGAATCACAGGCAGGGAATCAGAGGCAGGGAATCAGAGGCAGGGAATCTGAGGCAGGGAATCTGAGGTGGGGAATCAGAGGCGGGGAAACAGGTGGGTAAACAGAGGCGGGTAAACATAGGCGGGGAATCAGAGGCGCGGAATCAGAGTTGGTAATCAGAGGCAGGGAATCAGAGGCGGGGAATCAGAGGCGGGGAATCAGATGCGGGGAATCAGAGGTGGGGAATCAGAGGCGGGGTATCAGAGGAGGGGAATCAGAGGCGGGGAATCAGAGGCGGGGAATCAGAGGCGGGGAATCAGAGGCGTGCAATCAGAGGCGGGGAATCAGAGGTGGGGAATCAGAAGTGGGGAATCAGAGGTGGGGAATCAGAGCCGGGGAATCTGAATCAGCGAATCAGAGGCGGGGCAATCAGAGGTGGGGAATCAGAGGCGGGGAATCAGAGGCGGGGAATCAGAGGAGGTGAATCAGAGGCGGGGAATCAGACGCGGGGAATCAGAGGCGGGGAATCAGAAGTGTGGAATCAGAGGTGGGGAATCAGAGGCGGGGAATCAGAGGCAGGTAATCAGAGGCGGGCAATCAGATGCAGGGAATCAGAGGCAGGGAATCAGAGGCAGGGAATCTGAGGCAGGGAATCTGAGGCAGGGAATCTGAGGTGGGCAATCAGAGGTGGGAAAACAGGCGGGTAAACAGAGGCGGGTAAACATAGGCGGGGAATCAGAGGCGGGGAATCAGAGGCGGGGAATCAGAGGCGGGGAATCAGAGTCGGGGAATCAGAGGCGGGGAATCTGAGGCGGGGAATCAGATGCAGGGAATCAGAGGCGGGGAATCAGAGGCGGGGTATCAGAGGCGGGGAATCAGAGGCGCGGAATCAGAGGCGGGGAATCAGAGGCGTGGAATCAGAGACGGGGAATCAGAGGCGGGGAATCAGAAGTGGGGAATCAGAGGTGGGAAATCAGAGGCTGGGAATCAGAGGCGGGGTATCAGAGGCGGGGAATCAGAGGCAGGGTATCAGAGGCGGGCAATCAGATGCAGGGAATCAGAGGCAGGGAATCAGAGGCAGGGAATCAGAGGCAGGGAACCTGAGATGGCGAATATGAGGTGGTGAATCAGAGGCGGGGAAACAGTCGGGTAAACAGAGGCGGGGAATCAGAGGCAGGGAATCAGCCGTGGGGAATCAGAGGCAGGGAATCAGATGAAGGGAATCTGATGCAGGGAATCTGAGGCAGGGTATCTGAGGCAGGGAATCTGTGGCAGGGAATCTGATGCGGGTTATCAGAAGGGGGAAATGAGATGTGGGAAACGAGATGCAGAGAAAGAGGCACGGAAATAGAGGCAGGGAAAGAGAGGCAGGGTATCAGAGGCGGGTAATCAGAGGCGTGGAATCAGAGGCGGGGAATCAGAGACACAGAAAGAGAGGCGTGGAATCAGAGGTGCGGAATCAGAGCCGGTGAATCTGAGCCGGGAAATCAGAAGCAGAGCAACAGAGGTGGTGAAACATGGGTGCGGAATCGGACACGGGGAATCAGAGGTGGGGACTCAGAGGCCGGGAATCAGAGGCAGGGAATCAGAGGCAGGTTATCAGAGGCAGGGAATCAGAGGTGGGAAATCAGAGGCGGGGAATCAGAGGCGGCGAATCAGAGGCGGGGAATCAGAGGCGGGGAATCAGAGGCGGAGAATCAGAGGCGGGCAATCAGATGCAGGAAATCAGAGGCAGGGAATCAGAGGCAGGGAATCAGAGGCAGGGAATCTGAGGCAGGGAATCAGAGGTGGGGAATCAGAGGCGGGGAATCAGAGGCAGGGAATCAGATGAAGGGAATCTGATGCAGGGAATCTGAGGCAGGGAATCTGAGGCAGGGAATCTGTGGCAGGGAATCTGATGCGGGTTATCAGAAGGGGGAAATGATATGTGGGAAACGAGATGCAGAGAAAGAGGCACGGAAATAGAGGCAGGGAAAGACAGGCAGGGAATCAGAGGCGGGGAATCAGAGGTGGGGAATCAGAGGCTGGGAATCAGAGGCGGGGAATCAGAGGGGGGAATCAGAGGTGGGGAATCAGAGGCAGGGAATCAGAGGCAGGGAATCAGAGGCGGGAAATCAGAGGCGGCGAATCTGAGGCGTGGAATCAGAGGTGGGGAAAGAGATGTGGGGAAACGTAGGCCAGGAAAGTTGCACGGAAAGGAAGGCGGTGAATCAGAGGCGGGGAATCAGAGGCGGGGAATCAGAGGCGGGGAATCAGAGGCGTGGAATCAGAGGTGGGGAAAGAGATGTGGGGAATCAGGCGGGTAAACAGAAGCGGGTAAACATAGCTGCATAAATAGAGGCAGCGAAAGAGATGGGCGAAACATAGTGGTTGGAACTTGTGTGTTGAAAATTAGGTACACAGAACAGATCAAACAGAGTTGTTGAAATTGAGGGAGGGAAAGAGAGGCACAGAAAGAGTGGAGGGGAAAGAGTGCAGGCAAAATAGAGGCGTAGAGACAGAGGTGGGGAATCAGAGGCGGGGAATCAGATGAAGGGAATCTGATGCAGGGAATCTGAGGCAGGGAATCTGAGGCAGGGAATCGGAGGCAGGGAATCTGAGGCAGGGAATCAGTAAAAAGTTATCAGAGGCAGGGTATCAGAGGCGGAGAATCAGAGGTGGGGATTCAGAAGTGGGGAATCAGAGGCGTGGAATCAGAGGCGGGGAATCAGAGGTGGGGAATCAGAGGCGGAGAATCAGAGGTGGGGATTCAGAAGTGGGGAATCAGAGGCGTGGAATCAGAGGCGGGGAATCAGAGGTGGGGAATCAGAAGTGGGGAATCAGAGGTGGGGATTCAGAAGTGGGGAATCAGAGGCGTGGAATCAGAGGCGGGGAATCAGAGGTGGGGAATCAGAAGTGGGGAATCAGAGGTGGGGAATCAGAGGCGGGGAATCAGAGGCGTGGAATCAGAGGCGGGCAATCAGAAGTGGGGAATCAGAGGTGGGGAATCAGAGGCGGAGAATCAGAGGTGGGGATTCAGAAGTGGGGAATCAGAGGCGTGGAATCAGAGGCGGGGAATCAGAGGTGGGGAATCAGAAGTGGGGAATCAGAGGTGGAGAATCAGAGGCGGGGAATCAGAGGCGTGGAATCAGAGGCGGGCAATCAGAAGTGGGGAATCAGAGGTGGGGAATCAGAGGCGGGGAATCAGAGGCGGTGAATCAGAGGCGGGGAATCAGAGGCGGGGAATCAGAGGCGGGGAATCAGAAGTGGGGAATCAGAGGTGGGGAATCAGAGGCGGGGAATCAGAGGCGGGGAATCAGAGGCGGGCAATCAGATGCAGGGAATCAGAGGCAGGGAATCAGACGCAGGGAATCAAATGAAGGGAATCTGATGCAGGGAATCTGAGGCAGGGAATCTGAGGCAGGGAACCTGAGATGGCGAATATGAGGTGGTGAATCAGAGGCGGGGAAACAGTCGGGTAAACAGAGGCGGGGAATCAGAGGCAGGGAATCAGATGAAGGGAATCTGATGCAGTGAAACTGAGGCAGGGAATCTGAGGCGGGGAAACAGGCGGGTAAACAGAGGCGGGTAAACATAGGCGGGGAATCAGAGGCGGGGAATCAGAGGCGGGGAATCAGAGGCGGGGAATCAGAGGCGGGGAATCAGAGGCGGGGAATCAGAGGTGGGGAATCAGAGGCGGGGAATCAGAGGCAGGGAATCAGATGCGGGCAATCAGATGCAGGGAATCAGAGGCAGGGAATCAGAGGCGGGCAATCAGATGCAGGGAATCTGAGGCAGGGAATCTGATGCAGGGAATCTGAGGCAGGGAATCTGAGGCAGGGAATCTGTGGCAGAAAATCTGATGCGGGTTATCAGAAGGGGGAAATGAGATGTGGGAAACGAGATGCAGAGAAAGAGGCACGGAAATAGAGGCAGGGAAAGAGAGGCAGGGTATCAGAGGCGGGTAATCAGAGGCGTGGAATCAGAGGCGGGGAATCAGAGACACAGAAAGAGAGGCGTGGAATCAGAGGTGCAGAATCAGAGCCGGTGAATCTGAGCCGGGAAATCAGAAGCATAGCAACAGAGGCGGTGAAACATGGGTGCGGAATAGGACGCGGGCAATCAGAGGTGGGGACTCAGAGGCAGGGAATCAGAGGCAGGGAATCAGAGGCAGGTTATCAGAGGCAGGGAATCTGATGCGGGGAATCAGAGGCGGGGAATCAGAGGCGGGGAATCAGAGGCGGGGAATCAGAGGCGGGGAATCAGAGGCGGAGAATCATAGGCGGGCAATCAGATGCAGGAAATCAGAGGCAGGGAATCAGAGGCAGGGAATCAGAGGCAGGGAATCTGAGGCAGGGAGTCAGAGGTGGGGAATCAGAGGCGGGGAATCAGAGGCAGGGAATCAGATGAAGGGAATCTGATGCAGGGAATCTGAGGCAGGGAATCTGAGGCAGGGAATCTGTGGCAGGGAATCTGATGAGGGTTATCAGAAGGGGGAAATGAGATTTGGGAAACGAGATGCAGAGAAAGAGGCACGGAAATAGAGGCAGGGAAAGAGAGGCAGCGAATCAGAGGCGGGGAATCAGAGGTGGGGAATCAGAGGCGGGGAATCAGAGGGGGGAATCAGAGGCAGGGAATCAGAGGCGGGGAATCAGAGGCAGGGAATCAGAGGCGGGAAATCAGAGACGGCGAATCTGAGGCGTGGAATCAGAGGTGGGGAAAGAGATGTGGGGAAACGTAGGCCAGGAAAGTTGCGCGGAAAGGGAGGCGGTGAATCAGAGGCGGCGAATTAGAGGCGGGGAATCAGAGGCAGGGAATCAGAGGGGGGCAATCAGAGGCGGCGAATCAGAGGCGTGGAATCAGAGGTGTGGAAAGAGATGTGGGGAAACAGGCGGGTAAACAGAAGCGGGTAAACATAGGTGCATAAATAGAGGCGGCGAAAGAGATGGGCGAAACATAGTGGTTGGAACTTGTATGTTGAAATTGAGTTACACAGAACAGATCAAACAGAGTTGTTGAAATTGAGGGAGGGAAAGAGAGGCACGGAAAGAGTGGAGGGGAAAGAGTGCAGGCAAAATAGAGGCGTAGAGACAGAGGTGGCGAATCAGTGGCGGGGAATCAGAGGCGTGGAATCAGAGGCAGGGAATCAGATGAAGGTAATCTGATGCAGGGAATCTGAGGCAGGGAATCTGAGGCAGGGAATCGGAGGCAGGGAATCTGATGTGGGGAATCAGAGGCGGGGAATCAGAGGCGGGGAATCAGAGGGGGGATTCAGAGGCGGGGAATCAGAGGCGGGGAATCAGAGGCGGGGAATCAGAGGGGGGAATCTGAGGTGGGGAATCAGAGGCGAGGAATCAGAGGCGGGGAATCAGAGGCAGGGAATCAGAGGCAGGGAATCAGATGAAGGGAATCTGATGCAGGGAATCTGAGGCAGGGAATCTGAGGCGGGGAAACAGGCGGGTAAACAGAGGCGGGTAAACATAGGCGGGGAAACAGAGGCGGGGAATCAGAGGCGGGGAATCAGAAGCGGGGAATCAGAGGCGGGGAATCAGAGGCGGGGAATCAGAGGCGGGGAATCAGAAGTGGGGAATCAGAGGTGGGGAATCAGAGGCGGGGAATCAGAGGCAGGTAATCAGAGGCGGGCAATCAGATGCAGGGAATCAGAGGCAGGGAATCAGAGGCAGGGAATCTGAGGCAGGGAATCTGAGGCAGGGAATCTGAGGTGGGCAATCAGAGGTGGGAAAACAGGCGGGTAAACAGAGGCGGGTAAACATAGGCAGGGAATCAGAGGCGGGGAATCAGAGGCGGGGAATCAGAGGCGGGGAATCAGAGTCGGGGAATCAGAGGCGGGGAATCTGAGGCGGGGAATCAGATGCAGGGAATCAGAGGCGGGGAATCAGAGGCGGGGTATCAGAGGCGGGGAATCAGAGGCGCGGAATCAGAGGCGGGGAATCAGAGGCGTGGAATCAGAGACGGGGAATCAGAGGCGGGGAATCAGAAGTGGGGAATCAGAGGTGGGAAATCAGAGGCTGGGAATCAGAGGCGGGGTATCAGAGGCGGGGAATCAGAGGCAGGGTATCAGAGGCGGGCAATCAGATGCAGGGAATCAGAGGCAGGGAATCTGAGGCAGGGAATCAGAGGCAGGGAACCTGAGATGGCGAATATGAGGTGGTGAATCAGAGGCGGGGAAACAGTCGGGTAAACAGAGGCGGGGAATCAGAGGCAGGGAATCAGCCGTGGGGAATCAGAGGCAGGGAATCAGATGAAGGGAATCTGATGCAGGGAATCTGAGGCAGGGTATCTGAGGCAGGGAATCTGTGGCAGGGAATCTGATGCGGGTTATCAGAAGGGGGAAATGAGATGTGGGAAACGAGATGCAGAGAAAGAGGCACGGAAATAGAGGCAGGGAAAGAGAGGCAGGGTATCAGAGGCGGGTAATCAGAGGCGTGGAATCAGAGGCGGGGAATCAGAGACACAGAAAGAGAGGCGTGGAATCAGAGGTGCGGAATCAGAGCCGGTGAATCTGAGCCGGGAAATCAGAAGCAGAGCAACAGAGGTGGTGAAACATGGGTGCGGAATCGGACACGGGGAATCAGAGGTGGGGACTCAGAGGCCGGGAATCAGAGGAAGGGAATCAGAGGCAGGTTATCAGAGGCAGGGAATCAGAGGTGGGAAATCAGAGGCGGGGAATCAGAGGCGGCGAATCAGAGGCGGGGAATCAGAGGCGGGGAATCAGAGGCGGAGAATCAGAGGCGGGCAATCAGATGCAGGAAATCAGAGGCAGGGAATCAGAGGCAGGGAATCAGAGGCAGGGAATCTGAGGCAGGGAATCAGAGGTGGGGAATCAGAGGCGGGGAATCAGAGGCAGGGAATCAGATGAAGGGAATCTGATGCAGGGAATCTGAGGCAGGGAATCTGAGGCAGGGAATCTGTGGCAGGGAATCTGATGCGGGTTATCAGAAGGGGGAAATGAGATGTGGGAAACGAGATGCAGAGAAAGAGGCACGGAAATAGAGGCAGGGAAAGACAGGCAGGGAATCAGAGGCGGGGAATCAGAGGTGGAGAATCAGAGGCTGGGAATCAGAGGCGGGGAATCAGAGGGGGGAATCAGAGGTGGGGAATCAGAGGCAGGGAATCAGAGGCAGGGAATCAGAGGCGGGAAATCAGAGGCGGCGAATCTGAGGCGTGGAATCAGAGGTGGGGAAAGAGATGTGGGGAAACGTAGGCCAGGAAAGTTGCACGGAAAGGGAGGCGGTGAATCAGAGGCGGGGAATCAGAGGCGGGGAATCAGAGGCGGGGAATCAGAGGCGTGGAATCAGAGGTGGGGAAAGAGATGTGGGGAATCAGGCGGGTAAACAGAAGCGGGTAAACATAGCTGCATAAATAGAGGCAGCGAAAGAGATGGGCGAAACATAGTGGTTGGAACTTGTGTGTTGAAAATTAGGTACACAGAACAGATCAAACAGAGTTGTTGAAATTGAGGGAGGGAAAGAGAGGCACAGAAAGAGTGGAGGGGAAAGAGTGCAGGCAAAATAGAGGCGTAGAGACAGAGGTGGGGAATCAGAGGCGGGGAATCAGATGAAGGGAATCTGATGCAGGGAATCTGAGGCAGGGAATCTGAGGCAGGGAATCGGAGGCAGGGAATCTGAGGCAGGGAATCAGTAAAAAGTTATCAGAGGCAGGGTATCAGAGGCGGAGAATCAGAGGTGGGGATTCAGAAGTGGGGAATCAGAGGCGTGGAATCAGAGGCGGGGAATCAGAGGTGGGGAATCAGAAGTGGGGAATCAGAGGCGGGGAATCAGAGGCGGGGAATCAGAGGCGGGCAATCAGATGCAGGGAATCAGAGGCAGGGAATCAGACGCAGGGAATCAAATGAAGGGAATCTGATGCAGGGAATCTGAGGCAGGGAATCTGAGGCAGGGAACCTGAGATGGCGAATATGAGGTGGTGAATCAGAGGCGGGGAAACAGTCGGGTAAACAGAGGCGGGGAATCAGAGGCAGGGAATCAGATGAAGGGAATCTGATGCAGTGAATCTGAGGCAGGGAATCTGAGGCGGGGAAACAGGCGGGTAAACAGAGGCGGGTAAACATAGGCGGGGAATCAGAGGCGGGGAATCAGAGGCGGGGAATCAGAGGCGGGGAATCAGAGGCGGGGAATCAGAGGCGGGGAATCAGATGCGGGGAATCAGATGCGGGGAATCAGAGGTGGGGAATCAGAAGCGGGGTATCAGAGGAGGGGAATCAGAGGCGGGGAATCAGAGGTGGGGAATCAGAGGCGGGGAATCAGAGGCGTGGAATCAGAGGCGGGAATTCAGAGGCGGGGAAAGATATGTGGGGAAACGTAGGCCAGGAAAGTTGAGCGGAAATGGAGGCAGTGAATCAGAGGTGGGGAATCAGAGGCGGGGAATCAGAGGCGGGGAATCAGAGGCGGGGAATCAGAGGCGGGGAATCAGAAGTGGGGAATCAGAGGTGGGGAATCAGAGGCGGGGAATCAGAGGTGGGGAATCAGAGGCGGGGAATCAGAGGCAGGGAATCAGAGGCGGGCAATCAGATGCAGGGAATCAGAGGCAGGGAATCAGAGGCGGGCAATCAGATGCAGGGAATCTGAGGCAGGGAATCTGATGCAGGGAATCTGAGGCAGGGAATCTGAGGCAGGGAATCTGTGGCAGAAAATCTGATGCGGGTTATCAGAAGGGGGAAATGAGATGTGGGAAACGAGATGCAGAGAAAGAGGCACGGAAATAGAGGCAGGGAAAGAGAGGCAGGGTATCAGAGGCGGGTAATCAGAGGCGTGGAATCAGAGGCGGGGAATCAGAGACACAGAAAGAGAGGCGTGGAATCAGAGGTGCGGAATCAGAGCCGGTGAATCTGAGCCGGGAAATCAGAAGCATAGCAACAGAGGCGGTGAAACATGGGTGCGGAATAGGACGCGGGCAATCAGAGGTGGGGACTCAGAGGCAGGGAATCAGAGGCAGGGAATCAGAGGCAGGTTATCAGAGGCAGGGAATCTGATGCGGGGAATCAGAGGCGGGGAATCAGAGGCGGGGAATCAGAGGCGGGGAATCAGAGGCGGGGAATCAGAGGCGGAGAATCATAGGCGGGCAATCAGATGCAGGAAATCAGAGGCAGGGAATCAGAGGCAGGGAATCAGAGGCAGGGAATCTGAGGCAGGGAGTCAGAGGTGGGGAATCAGAGGCGGGGAATCAGAGGCAGGGAATCAGATGAAGGGAATCTGATGCAGGGAATCTGAGGCAGGGAATCTGAGGCAGGGAATCTGTGGCAGGGAATCTGATGAGGGTTATCAGAAGGGGGAAATGAGATTTGGGAAACGAGATGCAGAGAAAGAGGCACGGAAATAGAGGCAGGGAAAGAGAGGCAGCGAATCAGAGGCGGGGAATCAGAGGTGGGGAATCAGAGGCGGGGAATCAGAGGGGGGAATCAGAGGCAGGGAATCAGAGGCGGGGAATCAGAGGCAGGGAATCAGAGGCGGGAAATCAGAGACGGCGAATCTGAGGCGTGGAATCAGAGGTGGGGAAAGAGATGTGGGGAAACGTAGGCCAGGAAAGTTGCGCGGAAAGGGAGGCGGTGAATCAGAGGCGGCGAATTAGAGGCGGGGAATCAGAGGCAGGGAATCAGAGGGGGGCAATCAGAGGCGGCGAATCAGAGGCGTGGAATCAGAGGTGTGGAAAGAGATGTGGGGAAACAGGCGGGTAAACAGAAGCGGGTAAACATAGGTGCATAAATAGAGGCGGCGAAAGAGATGGGCGAAACATAGTGGTTGGAACTTGTATGTTGAAATTGAGTTACACAGAACAGATCAAACAGAGTTGTTGAAATTGAGGGAGGGAAAGAGAGGCACGGAAAGAGTGGAGGGGAAAGAGTGCAGGCAAAATAGAGGCGTAGAGACAGAGGTGGCGAATCAGTGGCGGGGAATCAGAGGCGTGGAATCAGAGGCAGGGAATCAGATGAAGGTAATCTGATGCAGGGAATCTGAGGCAGGGAATCTGAGGCAGGGAATCGGAGGCAGGGAATCTGATGTGGGGAATCAGAGGCGGGGAATCAGAGGCGGGGAATCAGAGGGGGGATTCAGAGGCGGGGAATCAGAGGCGGGGAATCAGAGGCGGGGAATCAGAGGGGGGAATCTGAGGTGGGGAATCAGAGGCGAGGAATCAGAGGCGGGGAATCAGAGGCAGGGAATCAGAGGCAGGGAATCAGATGAAGGGAATCTGATGCAGGGAATCTGAGGCAGGGAATCTGAGGCGGGGAAACAGGCGGGTAAACAGAGGCGGGTAAACATAGGCGGGGAAACAGAGGCGGGGAATCAGAGGCGGGGAATCAGAAGCGGGGAATCAGAGGCGGGGAATCAGAGGCGGGGAATCAGATGCGGGGAATCAGATGCGGGGAATCAGAGGTGGGGAATCAGAAGCGGGGTATCAGAGGAGGGGAATCAGAGGCGGGGAATCAGAGGCGGGGAATCAGAGGCGGGGAATCAGAGGCGTGGAATCAGAGGCGGGAATTCAGAGGCGGGGAAAGATATGTGGGGAAACGTAGGCCAGGAAAGTTGAGCGGAAATGGAGGCAGTGAATCAGAGGTGGGGAATCAGAGGCGGGGAATCAGAGGCGGGGAATCAGTGGCGGGGAATCAGAGGCGTGGAATCAGAAGCGGGGAATCAGAGGCGGGGAATCAGAAGTGGGGAATCAGAGGTGGGGAATCAGAGGCGGGGAATCAGAGGCGGTGAATCAGAGGCGGGGAATCAGACGCGGGGAATCAGAAGCGGGGAATCAGAAGTGGGGAATCAGAGGTGGGGAATCAGAGGCGGGGAATCAGAATCAGCGAATCAGAGGCGGGGCAATCAGAGGTGGGGAATCAGAGGCGGTGAATCAGAGGCGGGGAATCAGAGGCGGTGAATCAGAGGCGGGGAATCAGAGGCGGGGAATCAGACGCGGGGAATCAGAGGCGGGGAATCAGAAGTGGGGAATCAGAGGTGGGGAATCAGAGGCGGGGAATCAGAAGCAGGGAATCAGAGGCAGGGAATCTGAGGCAGGGAATCTGAGGCAGGGAATCTGAGGTGGGCAATCAGAGGCGGGAAAACAGGCGGGTAAACAGAGGCGGGTAAACATAGGCGGGGAATCAGAGGCGGGGAATCAGAGGCAGGGAATCAGATGAAGGGAATCTGATGCAGGGAATCTGAGGCAGGGAATCTGAGGCAGGGAATCTGTGGCAGGGAATCTGATGCGGGTTATCAGAAGGGGGAAATGAGATGTGGGAAACGAGATGCAGAGAAAGAGGCACGGAAATAGAGGCAGGGAAAGAGAGGCAGGGTATCAGAGGCGGGTAATCAGAGGCGTGGAATCAGAGGCGGGGAATCAGAGGCGGGAAATCAGAGAGGGGAATCAGAGGCAGGGAATCAGATGAAGGGAATCTAATGCAGGGAATCTGAGGCAGGGAATCTGAGGCAGGGAATCGGAGGCAGGGAATCTGAAGCAGGGAATCAGTAAAAAGTTATCAGAGGCAGGGTATCAGAGGCGGAGAATCAGAGGTGGGGAATCAGAAGTGGGGAATCAGAGGTGGGGAATCAGAGGCGTGGAATCAGAGGCGGGGAATCAGAGGTGGGGAATCAGAAGTGGGGAATCAGAGGTGGGGAATCAGAGGCGGGCAATCAGAAGTGGGGAATCAGAGGCCGGGAATCAGAGGCGGGGAATCAGAGGCGGTGAATCAGATGCGGGGAATCAGAGGAGGGGAATCAGAGGCGGGGAATCAGAAGTGGGGAATCAGAGGTGGGGAATCAGAGGCGGGGAATCAGAGGCGGGCAATCAGATGCAGGGAATCAGAGGCAGGGAATCAGAGGCAGGGAACCAGACGCAGGGAATCAAATGGAGGGAATCTGTGGTGGGGAATCAGTGGCGGAAAAACAGGCGGTTAAACAGAGGCGGGTAAACATAGGCGGGGATTCAGAGGCGTGGAATCAGAGGCGGGAAATCAGAGGCGGGGAAAGATATGTGGGGAAAAGTAGGCCAGGAAAGTTGAGCGGAAAGGGAGGCATTGAATCAGAGGTGGGGAATCAGAGGCGGGGAATCAGAGGCGGGGAATCAGAGGCGGGGAATCAGAGGCAGGGAATCAGAAGCGGGTAATCAGAGGTTGGGAATCAGAGGCGGGGAATCAGAGGCGGAGAATCAGAGGCGGGCAATCAGATGCAGGGAATCACAGGCAGGGAATCAGAGGCAGGGAATCAGAGGCAGGGAATCTGAGGCAGGGAATCTGAGGTGGGGAATCAGAGGCGGGGAAACAGGTGGGTAAACAGAGGCGGGTAAACATAGGCGGGGAATCAGAGGCGCGGAATCAGAGTTGGTAATCAGAGGCAGGGAATCAGAGGCGGGGAATCAGAGGCGGGGAATCAGATGCGGGGAATCAGAGGTGGGGAATCAGAGGCGGGGTATCAGAGGAGGGGAATCAGAGGCGGGGAATCAGAGGCGGGGAATCAGAGGCGGGGAATCAGAGGCGTGCAATCAGAGGCGGGGAATCAGAGGTGGGGAATCAGAAGTGGGGAATCAGAGGTGGGGAATCAGAGCCGGGGAATCTGAATCAGCGAATCAGAGGCGGGGCAATCAGAGGTGGGGAATCAGAGGTGGGGAATCAGAGGCGGGGAATCAGAGGAGGTGAATCAGAGGCGGGGAATCAGACGCGGGGAATCAGAGGCGGGGAATCAGAAGTGTGGAATCAGAGGTGGGGAATCAGAGGCGGGGAATCAGAGGCAGGTAATCAGAGGCGGGCAATCAGATGCAGGGAATCAGAGGCAGGGAATCAGAGGCAGGGAATCTGAGGCAGGGAATCTGAGGCAGGGAATCTGAGGTGGGCAATCAGAGGTGGGAAAACAGGCGGGTAAACAGAGGCGGGTAAACATAGGCGGGGAATCAGAGGCGGGGAATCAGAGGCGGGGAATCAGAGGCGGGGAATCAGAGTCGGGGAATCAGAGGCGGGGAATCTGAGGCGGGGAATCAGATGCAGGGAATCAGAGGCGGGGAATCAGAGGCGGGGTATCAGAGGCGGGGAATCAGAGGCGCGGAATCAGAGGCGGGGAATCAGAGGCGTGGAATCAGAGACGGGGAATCAGAGGCGGGGAATCAGAAGTGGGGAATCAGAGGTGGGAAATCAGAGGCTGGGAATCAGAGGCGGGGTATCAGAGGCGGGGAATCAGAGGCAGGGTATCAGAGGCGGGCAATCAGATGCAGGGAATCAGAGGCAGGGAATCAGAGGCAGGGAATCAGAGGCAGGGAACCTGAGATGGCGAATATGAGGTGGTGAATCAGAGGCGGGGAAACAGTCGGGTAAACAGAGGCGGGGAATCAGAGGCAGGGAATCAGCCGTGGGGAATCAGAGGCAGGGAATCAGATGAAGGGAATCTGATGCAGGGAATCTGAGGCAGGGTATCTGAGGCAGGGAATCTGTGGCAGGGAATCTGATGCGGGTTATCAGAAGGGGGAAATGAGATGTGGGAAACGAGATGCAGAGAAAGAGGCACGGAAATAGAGGCAGGGAAAGAGAGGCAGGGTATCAGATGCGGGTAATCAGAGGCGTGGAATCAGAGGCGGGGAATCAGAGACACAGAAAGAGAGGCGTGGAATCAGAGGTGCGGAATCAGAGCCGGTGAATCTGAGCCGGGAAATCAGAAGCAGAGCAACAGAGGTGGTGAAACATGGGTGCGGAATCGGACACGGGGAATCAGAGGTGGGGACTCAGAGGCCGGGAATCAGAGGCAGGGAATCAGAGGCAGGTTATCAGAGGCAGGGAATCAGAGGTGGGAAATCAGAGGCGGGGAATCAGAGGCGGCGAATCAGAGGCGGGGAATCAGAGGCGGGGAATCAGAGGCGGAGAATCAGAGGCGGGCAATCAGATGCAGGAAATCAGAGGCAGGGAATCAGAGGCAGGGAATCAGAGGCAGGGAATCTGAGGCAGGGAATCAGAGGTGGGGAATCAGAGGCGGGGAATCAGAGGCAGGGAATCAGATGAAGGGAATCTGATGCAGGGAATCTGAGGCAGGGAATCTGAGGCAGGGAATCTGTGGCAGGGAATCTGATGCGGGTTATCAGAAGGGGGAAATGATATGTGGGAAACGAGATGCAGAGAAAGAGGCACGGAAATAGAGGCAGGGAAAGACAGGCAGGGAATCAGAGGCGGGGAATCAGAGGTGGGGAATCAGAGGCTGGGAATCAGAGGCGGGGAATCAGAGGGGGGAATCAGAGGTGGGGAATCAGAGGCAGGGAATCAGAGGCAGGGAATCAGAGGCGGGAAATCAGAGGCGGCGAATCTGAGGCGTGGAATCAGAGGTGGGGAAAGAGATGTGGGGAAACGTAGGCCAGGAAAGTTGCACGGAAAGGAAGGCGGTGAATCAGAGGCGGGGAATCAGAGGCGGGGAATCAGAGGCGGGGAATCAGAGGCGTGGAATCAGAGGTGGGGAAAGAGATGTGGGGAATCAGGCGGGTAAACAGAAGCGGGTAAACATAGCTGCATAAATAGAGGCAGCGAAAGAGATGGGCGAAACATAGTGGTTGGAACTTGTGTGTTGAAAATTAGGTACACAGAACAGATCAAACAGAGTTGTTGAAATTGAGGGAGGGAAAGAGAGGCACAGAAAGAGTGGAGGGGAAAGAGTGCAGGCAAAATAGAGGCGTAGAGACAGAGGTGGGGAATCAGAGGCGGGGAATCAGATGAAGGGAATCTGATGCAGGGAATCTGAGGCAGGGAATCTGAGGCAGGGAATCGGAGGCAGGGAATCTGAGGCAGGGAATCAGTAAAAAGTTATCAGAGGCAGGGTATCAGAGGCGGAGAATCAGAGGTGGGGATTCAGAAGTGGGGAATCAGAGGCGTGGAATCAGAGGCGGGGAATCAGAGGTGGGGAATCAGAGGCGGAGAATCAGAGGTGGGGATTCAGAAGTGGGGAATCAGAGGCGTGGAATCAGAGGCGGGGAATCAGAGGTGGGGAATCAGAAGTGGGGAATCAGAGGTGGGGATTCAGAAGTGGGGAATCAGAGGCGTGGAATCAGAGGCGGGGAATCAGAGGTGGGGAATCAGAAGTGGGGAATCAGAGGTGGGGAATCAGAGGCGGGGAATCAGAGGCGTGGAATCAGAGGCGGGCAATCAGAAGTGGGGAATCAGAGGTGGGGAATCAGAGGCGGAGAATCAGAGGTGGGGATTCAGAAGTGGGGAATCAGAGGCGTGGAATCAGAGGCGGGGAATCAGAGGTGGGGAATCAGAAGTGGGGAATCAGAGGTGGGGAATCAGAGGCGGGGAATCAGAGGCGTGGAATCAGAGGCGGGCAATCAGAAGTGGGGAATCAGAGGTGGGGAATCAGAGGCGGGGAATCAGAGGCGGTGAATCAGAGGCGGGGAATCAGAGGCGGGGAATCAGAGGCGGGGAATCAGAAGTGGGGAATCAGAGGTGGGGAATCAGAGGCGGGGAATCAGAGGCGGGGAATCAGAGGCGGGCAATCAGATGCAGGGAATCAGAGGCAGGGAATCAGACGCAGGGAATCAAATGAAGGGAATCTGATGCAGGGAATCTGAGGCAGGGAATCTGAGGCAGGGAACCTGAGATGGCGAATATGAGGTGGTGAATCAGAGGCGGGGAAACAGTCGGGTAAACAGAGGCGGGGAATCAGAGGCAGGGAATCAGATGAAGGGAATCTGATGCAGTGAAACTGAGGCAGGGAATCTGAGGCGGGGAAACAGGCGGGTAAACAGAGGCGGGTAAACATAGGCGGGGAATCAGAGGCGGGGAATCAGAGGCGGGGAATCAGAGGCGGGGAATCAGAGGCGGGGAATCAGAGGCGGGGAATCAGAGGTGGGGAATCAGAGGCGGGGAATCAGAGGCAGGGAATCAGATGCGGGCAATCAGATGCAGGGAATCAGAGGCAGGGAATCAGAGGCGGGCAATCAGATGCAGGGAATCTGAGGCAGGGAATCTGATGCAGGGAATCTGAGGCAGGGAATCTGAGGCAGGGAATCTGTGGCAGAAAATCTGATGCGGGTTATCAGAAGGGGGAAATGAGATGTGGGAAACGAGATGCAGAGAAAGAGGCACGGAAATAGAGGCAGGGAAAGAGAGGCAGGGTATCAGAGGCGGGTAATCAGAGGCGTGGAATCAGAGGCGGGGAATCAGAGACACAGAAAGAGAGGCGTGGAATCAGAGGTGCGGAATCAGAGCCGGTGAATCTGAGCCGGGAAATCAGAAGCATAGCAACAGAGGCGGTGAAACATGGGTGCGGAATAGGACGCGGGCAATCAGAGGTGGGGACTCAGAGGCAGGGAATCAGAGGCAGGGAATCAGAGGCAGGTTATCAGAGGCAGGGAATCTGATGCGGGGAATCAGAGGCGGGGAATCAGAGGCGGGGAATCAGAGGCGGGGAATCAGAGGCGGGGAATCAGAGGCGGAGAATCATAGGCGGGCAATCAGATGCAGGAAATCAGAGGCAGGGAATCAGAGGCAGGGAATCAGAGGCAGGGAATCTGAGGCAGGGAGTCAGAGGTGGGGAATCAGAGGCGGGGAATCAGAGGCAGGGAATCAGATGAAGGGAATCTGATGCAGGGAATCTGAGGCAGGGAATCTGAGGCAGGGAATCTGTGGCAGGGAATCTGATGAGGGTTATCAGAAGGGGGAAATGAGATTTGGGAAACGAGATGCAGAGAAAGAGGCACGGAAATAGAGGCAGGGAAAGAGAGGCAGCGAATCAGAGGCGGGGAATCAGAGGTGGGGAATCAGAGGCGGGGAATCAGAGGGGGGAATCAGAGGCAGGGAATCAGAGGCGGGGAATCAGAGGCAGGGAATCAGAGGCGGGAAATCAGAGACGGCGAATCTGAGGCGTGGAATCAGAGGTGGGGAAAGAGATGTGGGGAAACGTAGGCCAGGAAAGTTGCGCGGAAAGGGAGGCGGTGAATCAGAGGCGGCGAATTAGAGGCGGGGAATCAGAGGCAGGGAATCAGAGGGGGGCAATCAGAGGCGGCGAATCAGAGGCGTGGAATCAGAGGTGTGGAAAGAGATGTGGGGAAACAGGCGGGTAAACAGAAGCGGGTAAACATAGGTGCATAAATAGAGGCGGCGAAAGAGATGGGCGAAACATAGTGGTTGGAACTTGTATGTTGAAATTGAGTTACACAGAACAGATCAAACAGAGTTGTTGAAATTGAGGGAGGGAAAGAGAGGCACGGAAAGAGTGGAGGGGAAAGAGTGCAGGCAAAATAGAGGCGTAGAGACAGAGGTGGCGAATCAGTGGCGGGGAATCAGAGGCGTGGAATCAGAGGCAGGGAATCAGATGAAGGTAATCTGATGCAGGGAATCTGAGGCAGGGAATCTGAGGCAGGGAATCGGAGGCAGGGAATCTGATGTGGGGAATCAGAGGCGGGGAATCAGAGGCGGGGAATCAGAGGGGGGATTCAGAGGCGGGGAATCAGAGGCGGGGAATCAGAGGCGGGGAATCAGAGGGGGGAATCTGAGGTGGGGAATCAGAGGCGAGGAATCAGAGGCGGGGAATCAGAGGCAGGGAATCAGAGGCAGGGAATCAGATGAAGGGAATCTGATGCAGGGAATCTGAGGCAGGGAATCTGAGGCGGGGAAACAGGCGGGTAAACAGAGGCGGGTAAACATAGGCGGGGAAACAGAGGCGGGGAATCAGAGGCGGGGAATCAGAAGCGGGGAATCAGAGGCGGGGAATCAGAGGCGGGGAATCAGATGCGGGGAATCAGATGCGGGGAATCAGAGGTGGGGAATCAGAAGCGGGGTATCAGAGGAGGGGAATCAGAGGCGGGGAATCAGAGGCGGGGAATCAGAGGCGGGGAATCAGAGGCGTGGAATCAGAGGCGGGAATTCAGAGGCGGGGAAAGATATGTGGGGAAACGTAGGCCAGGAAAGTTGAGCGGAAATGGAGGCAGTGAATCAGAGGTGGGGAATCAGAGGCGGGGAATCAGAGGCGGGGAATCAGAGGCGGGGAATCAGAGGCGTGGAATCAGAAGCGGGGAATCAGAGGCGGGGAATCAGAAGTGGGGAATCAGAGGTGGGGAATCAGAGGCGGGGAATCAGAGGCGGTGAATCAGAGGCGGGGAATCAGACGCGGGGAATCAGAAGCGGGGAATCAGAAGTGGGGAATCAGAGGTGGGGAATCAGAGGCGGGGAATCAGAATCAGCGAATCAGAGGCGGGGCAATCAGAGGTGGGGAATCAGAGGCGGTGAATCAGAGGCGGGGAATCAGAGGCGGTGAATCAGAGGCGGGGAATCAGAGGCGGGGAATCAGACGCGGGGAATCAGAGGCGGGGAATCAGAAGTGGGGAATCAGAGGTGGGGAATCAGAGGCGGGGAATCAGAAGCAGGGAATCAGAGGCAGGGAATCTGAGGCAGGGAATCTGAGGCAGGGAATCTGAGGTGGGCAATCAGAGGCGGGAAAACAGGCGGGTAAACAGAGGCGGGTAAACATAGGCGGGGAATCAGAGGCGGGGAATCAGAGGCAGGGAATCAGATGAAGGGAATCTGATGCAGGGAATCTGAGGCAGGGAATCTGAGGCAGGGAATCTGTGGCAGGGAATCTGATGCGGGTTATCAGAAGGGGGAAATGAGATGTGGGAAACGAGATGCAGAGAAAGAGGCACGGAAATAGAGGCAGGGAAAGAGAGGCAGGGTATCAGAGGCGGGTAATCAGAGGCGTGGAATCAGAGGCGGGGAATCAGAGGCGGGAAATCAGAGAGGGGAATCAGAGGCAGGGAATCAGATGAAGGGAATCTAATGCAGGGAATCTGAGGCAGGGAATCTGAGGCAGGGAATCGGAGGCAGGGAATCTGAAGCAGGGAATCAGTAAAAAGTTATCAGAGGCAGGGTATCAGAGGCGGAGAATCAGAGGTGGGGAATCAGAAGTGGGGAATCAGAGGTGGGGAATCAGAGGCGTGGAATCAGAGGCGGGGAATCAGAGGTGGGGAATCAGAAGTGGGGAATCAGAGGTGGGGAATCAGAGGCGGGCAATCAGAAGTGGGGAATCAGAGGCCGGGAATCAGAGGCGGGGAATCAGAGGCGGTGAATCAGATGCGGGGAATCAGAGGAGGGGAATCAGAGGCGGGGAATCAGAAGTGGGGAATCAGAGGTGGGGAATCAGAGGCGGGGAATCAGAGGCGGGCAATCAGATGCAGGGAATCAGAGGCAGGGAATCAGAGGCAGGGAACCAGACGCAGGGAATCAAATGGAGGGAATCTGTGGTGGGGAATCAGTGGCGGAAAAACAGGCGGTTAAACAGAGGCGGGTAAACATAGGCGGGGATTCAGAGGCGTGGAATCAGAGGCGGGAAATCAGAGGCGGGGAAAGATATGTGGGGAAAAGTAGGCCAGGAAAGTTGAGCGGAAAGGGAGGCATTGAATCAGAGGTGGGGAATCAGAGGCGGGGAATCAGAGGCGGGGAATCAGAGGCGGGGAATCAGAGGCAGGGAATCAGAAGCGGGTAATCAGAGGTTGGGAATCAGAGGCGGGGAATCAGAGGCGGAGAATCAGAGGCGGGCAATCAGATGCAGGGAATCACAGGCAGGGAATCAGAGGCAGGGAATCAGAGGCAGGGAATCTGAGGCAGGGAATCTGAGGTGGGGAATCAGAGGCGGGGAAACAGGTGGGTAAACAGAGGCGGGTAAACATAGGCGGGGAATCAGAGGCGCGGAATCAGAGTTGGTAATCAGAGGCAGGGAATCAGAGGCGGGGAATCAGAGGCGGGGAATCAGATGCGGGGAATCAGAGGTGGGGAATCAGAGGCGGGGTATCAGAGGAGGGGAATCAGAGGCGGGGAATCAGAGGCGGGGAATCAGAGGCGGGGAATCAGAGGCGTGCAATCAGAGGCGGGGAATCAGAGGTGGGGAATCAGAAGTGGGGAATCAGAGGTGGGGAATCAGAGCCGGGGAATCTGAATCAGCGAATCAGAGGCGGGGCAATCAGAGGTGGGGAATCAGAGGCGGGGAATCAGAGGCGGGGAATCAGAGGAGGTGAATCAGAGGCGGGGAATCAGACGCGGGGAATCAGAGGCGGGGAATCAGAAGTGTGGAATCAGAGGTGGGGAATCAGAGGCGGGGAATCAGAGGCAGGTAATCAGAGGCGGGCAATCAGATGCAGGGAATCAGAGGCAGGGAATCAGAGGCAGGGAATCTGAGGCAGGGAATCTGAGGCAGGGAATCTGAGGTGGGCAATCAGAGGTGGGAAAACAGGCGGGTAAACAGAGGCGGGTAAACATAGGCGGGGAATCAGAGGCGGGGAATCAGAGGCGGGGAATCAGAGGCGGGGAATCAGAGTCGGGGAATCAGAGGCGGGGAATCTGAGGCGGGGAATCAGATGCAGGGAATCAGAGGCGGGGAATCAGAGGCGGGGTATCAGAGGCGGGGAATCAGAGGCGCGGAATCAGAGGCGGGGAATCAGAGGCGTGGAATCAGAGACGGGGAATCAGAGGCGGGGAATCAGAAGTGGGGAATCAGAGGTGGGAAATCAGAGGCTGGGAATCAGAGGCGGGGTATCAGAGGCGGGGAATCAGAGGCAGGGTATCAGAGGCGGGCAATCAGATGCAGGGAATCAGAGGCAGGGAATCAGAGGCAGGGAATCAGAGGCAGGGAACCTGAGATGGCGAATATGAGGTGGTGAATCAGAGGCGGGGAAACAGTCGGGTAAACAGAGGCGGGGAATCAGAGGCAGGGAATCAGCCGTGGGGAATCAGAGGCAGGGAATCAGATGAAGGGAATCTGATGCAGGGAATCTGAGGCAGGGTATCTGAGGCAGGGAATCTGTGGCAGGGAATCTGATGCGGGTTATCAGAAGGGGGAAATGAGATGTGGGAAACGAGATGCAGAGAAAGAGGCACGGAAATAGAGGCAGGGAAAGAGAGGCAGGGTATCAGAGGCGGGTAATCAGAGGCGTGGAATCAGAGGCGGGGAATCAGAGACACAGAAAGAGAGGCGTGGAATCAGAGGTGCGGAATCAGAGCCGGTGAATCTGAGCCGGGAAATCAGAAGCAGAGCAACAGAGGTGGTGAAACATGGGTGCGGAATCGGACACGGGGAATCAGAGGTGGGGACTCAGAGGCCGGGAATCAGAGGCAGGGAATCAGAGGCAGGTTATCAGAGGCAGGGAATCAGAGGTGGGAAATCAGAGGCGGGGAATCAGAGGCGGCGAATCAGAGGCGGGGAATCAGAGGCGGGGAATCAGAGGCGGAGAATCAGAGGCGGGCAATCAGATGCAGGAAATCAGAGGCAGGGAATCAGAGGCAGGGAATCAGAGGCAGGGAATCTGAGGCAGGGAATCAGAGGTGGGGAATCAGAGGCGGGGAATCAGAGGCAGGGAATCAGATGAAGGGAATCTGATGCAGGGAATCTGAGGCAGGGAATCTGAGGCAGGGAATCTGTGGCAGGGAATCTGATGCGGGTTATCAGAAGGGGGAAATGATATGTGGGAAACGAGATGCAGAGAAAGAGGCACGGAAATAGAGGCAGGGAAAGACAGGCAGGGAATCAGAGGCGGGGAATCAGAGGTGGGGAATCAGAGGCTGGGAATCAGAGGCGGGGAATCAGAGGGGGGAATCAGAGGTGGGGAATCAGAGGCAGGGAATCAGAGGCAGGGAATCAGAGGCGGGAAATCAGAGGCGGCGAATCTGAGGCGTGGAATCAGAGGTGGGGAAAGAGATGTGGGGAAACGTAGGCCAGGAAAGTTGCACGGAAAGGAAGGCGGTGAATCAGAGGCGGGGAATCAGAGGCGGGGAATCAGAGGCGGGGAATCAGAGGCGTGGAATCAGAGGTGGGGAAAGAGATGTGGGGAATCAGGCGGGTAAACAGAAGCGGGTAAACATAGCTGCATAAATAGAGGCAGCGAAAGAGATGGGCGAAACATAGTGGTTGGAACTTGTGTGTTGAAAATTAGGTACACAGAACAGATCAAACAGAGTTGTTGAAATTGAGGGAGGGAAAGAGAGGCACAGAAAGAGTGGAGGGGAAAGAGTGCAGGCAAAATAGAGGCGTAGAGACAGAGGTGGGGAATCAGAGGCGGGGAATCAGATGAAGGGAATCTGATGCAGGGAATCTGAGGCAGGGAATCTGAGGCAGGGAATCGGAGGCAGGGAATCTGAGGCAGGGAATCAGTAAAAAGTTATCAGAGGCAGGGTATCAGAGGCGGAGAATCAGAGGTGGGGATTCAGAAGTGGGGAATCAGAGGCGTGGAATCAGAGGCGGGGAATCAGAGGTGGGGAATCAGAAGTGGGGAATCAGAGGTGGGGAATCAGAGGCGGGGAATCAGAGGCGTGGAATCAGAGGCGGGCAATCAGAAGTGGGGAATCAGAGGTGGGGAATCAGAGGCGGGGAATCAGAGGCGGTGAATCAGAGGCGGGGAATCAGAGGCGGGGAATCAGAGGCGGGGAATCAGAAGTGGGGAATCAGAGGTGGGGAATCAGAGGCGGGGAATCAGAGGCGGGGAATCAGAGGCGGGCAATCAGATGCAGGGAATCAGAGGCAGGGAATCAGACGCAGGGAATCAAATGAAGGGAATCTGATGCAGGGAATCTGAGGCAGGGAATCTGAGGCAGGGAACCTGAGATGGCGAATATGAGGTGGTGAATCAGAGGCGGGGAAACAGTCGGGTAAACAGAGGCGGGGAATCAGAGGCAGGGAATCAGATGAAGGGAATCTGATGCAGTGAAACTGAGGCAGGGAATCTGAGGCGGGGAAACAGGCGGGTAAACAGAGGCGGGTAAACATAGGCGGGGAATCAGAGGCGGGGAATCAGAGGCGGGGAATCAGAGGCGGGGAATCAGAGGCGGGGAATCAGAGGCGGGGAATCAGATGCGGGGAATCAGATGCGGGGAATCAGAGGTGGGGAATCAGAAGCGGGGTATCAGAGGAGGGGAATCAGAGGCGGGGAATCAGAGGTGGGGAATCAGAGGCGGGGAATCAGAGGCGTGGAATCAGAGGCGGGAATTCAGAGGTGGGGAAAGATATGTGGGGAAACGTAGGCCAGGAAAGTTGAGCGAAAATGGAGGCAGTGAATCAGAGGTGGGGAATCAGAGGCGGGGAATCAGAGGCGGGGAATCAGAGGCGGGGAATCAGAGGCGGGGAATCAGAAGTGGGGAATCAGAGGTGGGGAATCAGAGGCGGGGAATCAGAGGTGGGGAATCAGAGGCGGGGAATCAGAGGCAGGGAATCAAAGGCGGGCAATCAGATGCAGGGAATCAGAGGCAGGGAATCAGAGGCGGGCAATCAGATGCAGGGAATCTGAGGCAGGGAATCTGATGCAGGGAATCTGAGGCAGGGAATCTGAGGCAGGGAATCTGTGGCAGAAAATCTGATGCGGTTATCAGAAGGGGGAAATGAGATGTGGGAAACGAGATGCAGAGAAAGAGGCACGGAAATAGAGGCAGGGAAAGAGAGGCAGGGTATCAGAGGCGGGTAATCAGAGGCGTGGAATCAGAGGCGGGGAATCAGAGACACAGAAAGAGAGGCGTGGAATCAGAGGTGCGGAATCAGAGCCGGTGAATCTGAGCCGGGAAATCAGAAGCATAGCAACAGAGGCGGTGAAACATGGGTGCGGAATAGGACGCGGGGAATCAGAGGTGGGGACTCAGAGGCAGGGAATCAGAGGCAGGGAATCAGAGGCAGGTTATCAGAGGCAGGGAATCTGATGCGGGGAATCAGAGGCGGGGAATCAGAGGCGGGGAATCAGAGGCGGGGAATCAGAGGCGGGGAATCAGAGGCGGAGAATCATAGGCGGGCAATCAGATGCAGGAAATCAGAGGCAGGGAATCAGAGGCAGGGAATCAGAGGCAGGGAATCTGAGGCAGGGAGTCAGAGGTGGGGAATCAGAGGCGGGGAATCAGAGGCAGGGAATCAGATGAAGGGAATCTGATGCAGGGAATCTGAGGCAGGGAATCTGAGGCAGGGAATCTGTGGCAGGGAATCTGATGAGGGTTATCAGAAGGGGGAAATGAGATTTGGGAAACGAGATGCAGAGAAAGAGGCACGGAAATAGAGGCAGGGAAAGAGAGGCAGCGAATCAGAGGCGGGGAATCAGAGGTGGGGAATCAGAGGCGGGGAATCAGAGGGGGGAATCAGAGGCAGGGAATCAGAGGCGGGGAATCAGAGGCAGGGAATCAGAGGCGGGAAATCAGAGACGGCGAATCTGAGGCGTGGAATCAGAGGTGGGGAAAGAGATGTGGGGAAACGTAGGCCAGGAAAGTTGCGCGGAAAGGGAGGCGGTGAATCAGAGGCGGCGAATTAGAGGCGGGGAATCATAGGCAGGGAATCAGAGGGGGGCAATCAGAGGCGGCGAATCAGAGGCGTGGAATCAGAGGTGTGGAAAGAGATGTGGGGAAACAGGCGGGTAAACAGAAGCGGGTAAACATAGGTGCATAAATAGAGGCGGCGAAAGAGATGGGCGAAACATAGTGGTTGGAACTTGTATGTTGAAAATGAGTTACACAGAACAGATCAAACAGAGTTGTTGAAATTGAGGGAGGGAAAGAGAGGCACGGAAAGAGTGGAGGGGAAAGAGTGCAGGCAAAATAGAGGCGTAGAGACAGAGGTGGCGAATCAGTGGCGGGGAATCAGAGGCGTGGAATCAGAGGCAGGGAATCAGATGAAGGGAATCTGATGCAGGGAATCTGAGGCAGGGAATCTGAGGCAGGGAATCGGAGGCAGGGAATCTGATGTGGGGAATCAGAGGCGGGGAATCAGAGGCGGGGAATCAGAGGGGGGATTCAGAGGCGGGGAATCAGAGGCGGGGAATCAGAGGCGGGGAATCAGAGGGGGGAATCTGAGGTGGGGAATCAGAGGCGGGGAATCAGAGGCGGGGAATCAGAGGCAGGGAATCAGAGGCAGGGAATCAGATGAAGGGAATCTGATGCAGGGAATCTGAGGCAGGGAATCTGAGGCGGGGAAACAGGCGGGTAAACAGAGGCGGGTAAACATAGGCGGGGAATCAGAGGCGGGGAATCAGAGGCGGGGAATCAGAAGCGGGGAATCAGAGGCGGGGAATCAGAGGCGGGGAATCAGATGCGGGGAATCAGATGCAGGGAATCAGAGGTGGGGAATCAGAAGCGGGGTATCAGAGGAGGGGAATCAGAGGCGGGGAATCAGAGGCGGGGAATCAGAGGCGGGGAATCAGAGGCGTGGAATCAGAGGCGGGAATTCAGAGGCGGGGAAAGATATGTGGGGAAACGTAGGCCAGGAAAGTTGAGCGGAAATGGAGGCAGTTAATCAGAGGTGGGGAATCAGAGGCGGGGAATCAGAGGCGGGTAATCAGAGGCGGGGAATCAGAGGCGGGGAATCAGAAGTGGGGAATCAGAGGTGGGGAATCAGAGGCGGGGAATCAGAGGCGGGGAATCAGAGGCGGGGAATCAGAGGCAGGGAATCAGAGGCGGGCAATCAGATGCAGGGAATCAGAGGCAGGGAATCAGAGGCAGGGAATCAGAGGCAGGGAATCTGAGGGGGCGAATATGAGGTAGTGAATCAGAGGCGGGGAAACAGGCGGGTAAACAGAGGCTGGGAATCAGAGGCAGGGAATCAGCCGCGCGGAATCAGAGGCAGGGAATCAGATGAAGGGAATCTGATGCAGGGAATCTTAGGCAGGGAATCTGAGGCAGGGAATCTGTGGCAGAAAATCTGATGCGGGTTATCAGAAGGGGGAAATGAGATGTGGGAAACGAGATGCAGAGAAAGAGGCACGGAAATAGAGGCAGGGAAAGAGAGGCAGGGTATCAGAGGCGGGTAATCAGAGGCGTGGAATCAGAGGCGGGGAATCAGAGACACAGAGAGAGAGGCGTGGAATCAGAGGTGCGGAATCAGAGCCGGTGAATCTGAGCCGGGAAATCAGAAGCATAGCAACAGAGGCGGTGAAACATGGGTGCGGAATCGGACGCGGGGAATCAGAGGTGGGGACTCAGAGGCAGGGAATCAGAGGCAGGGAATCAGAGGCAGGTTATCAGAGGGTGGGAATCAGATGCGGGGAATCAGAGGCGTGGAATCAGAGGCGGAGAATGAGAGGTGGGGAATCAGAGGCGGGGAATCAGAGGCGGAGAATCATAGGCGGGCAATCAGATTCAGGAAATCAGAGGCAGGGAATCAGAGGCAGGGAATCAGAGGCAGGGAATCTGAGGCAGGGAGTCAGAGGTGGGGAATCAGAGGCGGGGAATCAGAGGCAGGGAATCAGATGAAGGGACTCTGATGCAGGGAATCTGAGGCAGGGAATCAGATGAAGGGACTCTGATGCAGGGAATCTGAGGCAGGGAATCTGAGGCAGGGAATCTGTGGCAGGGAATCTGATGAGGGTTATCAGAAGGGGGAAATGAGATTTGGGAAACGAGATGCAGAGAAAGAGGCACGGAAATAGAGGCAGGGAAAGAGAGGCAGGGAATCAGAGGCGGGGAATCAGAGGTGGGGAATCAGAGGCGGGGAATCAGAGGCGGGGAATCAGAGGGGGGAATCAGAGGCGGGGAATCAGAGGCGGGGAATCAGAGGCAGGGAATCAGAGGCGGGAAATCAGAGACGGCGAATCTGAGGCGTGGAATCAGAGGTGGGGAAAGAGATGTGGGGAAACGTAGGCCAGGAAAGATGCACGGAAAGGGAGGCGGTGAATCAGAGGCGGGGAATCAGAGGCGGGGAATCAGAGGCAGGGAATCAGAGGGGGGCAATCAGAGGCGGCGAATCAGAGGCGTGGAATCAGAGGCGGGGAATCAGAGGCGGGAAATCAGAGAGGGGAATCAGAGGCAGGGAATCAGATGAAGGGAATCTAATGCAGGGAATCTGAGGCAGGGAATCTGAGGCAGGGAATCGGAGGCAGGGAATCTGAAGCAGGGAATCAGTAAAAAGTTATCAGAGGCAGGGTATCAGAGGCGGAGAATCAGAGGTGGGGAATCAGAAGTGGGGAATCAGAGGTGGGGAATCAGAGGCGTGGAATCAGAGGCGGGGAATCAGAGGTGGGGAATCAGAAGTGGGGAATCAGAGGTGGGGAATCAGAGGCGGGCAATCAGAAGTGGGGAATCAGAGGCCGGGAATCAGAGGCGGGGAATCAGAGGCGGTGAATCAGATGCGGGGAATCAGAGGAGGGGAATCAGAGGCGGGGAATCAGAAGTGGGGAATCAGAGGTGGGGAATCAGAGGCGGGGAATCAGAGGCGGGCAATCAGATGCAGGGAATCAGAGGCAGGGAATCAGAGGCAGGGAACCAGACGCAGGGAATCAAATGGAGGGAATCTGTGGTGGGGAATCAGTGGCGGAAAAACAGGCGGTTAAACAGAGGCGGGTAAACATAGGCGGGGATTCAGAGGCGTGGAATCAGAGGCGGGAAATCAGAGGCGGGGAAAGATATGTGGGGAAAAGTAGGCCAGGAAAGTTGAGCGGAAAGGGAGGCATTGAATCAGAGGTGGGGAATCAGAGGCGGGGAATCAGAGGCGGGGAATCAGAGGCGGGGAATCAGAGGCAGGGAATCAGAAGCGGGTAATCAGAGGTTGGGAATCAGAGGCGGGGAATCAGAGGCGGAGAATCAGAGGCGGGCAATCAGATGCAGGGAATCACAGGCAGGGAATCAGAGGCAGGGAATCAGAGGCAGGGAATCTGAGGCAGGGAATCTGAGGTGGGGAATCAGAGGCGGGGAAACAGGTGGGTAAACAGAGGCGGGTAAACATAGGCGGGGAATCAGAGGCGCGGAATCAGAGTTGGTAATCAGAGGCAGGGAATCAGAGGCGGGGAATCAGAGGCGGGGAATCAGATGCGGGGAATCAGAGGTGGGGAATCAGAGGCGGGGTATCAGAGGAGGGGAATCAGAGGCGGGGAATCAGAGGCGGGGAATCAGAGGCGGGGAATCAGAGGCGTGCAATCAGAGGCGGGGAATCAGAGGTGGGGAATCAGAAGTGGGGAATCAGAGGTGGGGAATCAGAGCCGGGGAATCTGAATCAGCGAATCAGAGGCGGGGCAATCAGAGGTGGGGAATCAGAGGCGGGGAATCAGAGGCGGGGAATCAGAGGAGGTGAATCAGAGGCGGGGAATCAGACGCGGGGAATCAGAGGCGGGGAATCAGAAGTGTGGAATCAGAGGTGGGGAATCAGAGGCGGGGAATCAGAGGCAGGTAATCAGAGGCGGGCAATCAGATGCAGGGAATCAGAGGCAGGGAATCAGAGGCAGGGAATCTGAGGCAGGGAATCTGAGGCAGGGAATCTGAGGTGGGCAATCAGAGGTGGGAAAACAGGCGGGTAAACAGAGGCGGGTAAACATAGGCGGGGAATCAGAGGCGGGGAATCAGAGGCGGGGAATCAGAGGCGGGGAATCAGAGTCGGGGAATCAGAGGCGGGGAATCTGAGGCGGGGAATCAGATGCAGGGAATCAGAGGCGGGGAATCAGAGGCGGGGTATCAGAGGCGGGGAATCAGAGGCGCGGAATCAGAGGCGGGGAATCAGAGTCGTGGAATCAGAGACGGGGAATCAGAGGCGGGGAATCAGAAGTGGGGAATCAGAGGTGGGAAATCAGAGGCTGGGAATCAGAGGCGGGGTATCAGAGGCGGGGAATCAGAGGCAGGGTATCAGAGGCGGGCAATCAGATGCAGGGAATCAGAGGCAGGGAATCAGAGGCAGGGAATCAGAGGCAGGGAACCTGAGATGGCGAATATGAGGTGGTGAATCAGAGGCGGGGAAACAGTCGGGTAAACAGAGGCGGGGAATCAGAGGCAGGGAATCAGCCGTGGGGAATCAGAGGCAGGGAATCAGATGAAGGGAATCTGATGCAGGGAATCTGAGGCAGGGTATCTGAGGCAGGGAATCTGTGGCAGGGAATCTGATGCGGGTTATCAGAAGGGGGAAATGAGATGTGGGAAACGAGATGCAGAGAAAGAGCACGGAAATAGAGGCAGGGAAAGAGAGGCAGGGTATCAGAGGCGGGTAATCAGAGGCGTGGAATCAGAGGCGGGGAATCAGAGACACAGAAAGAGAGGCGTGGAATCAGAGGTGCGGAATCAGAGCCGGTGAATCTGAGCCGGGAAATCAGAAGCAGAGCAACAGAGGTGGTGAAACATGGGTGCGGAATCGGACACGGGGAATCAGAGGTGGGGACTCAGAGGCCGGGAATCAGAGGCAGGGAATCAGAGGCAGGTTATCAGAGGCAGGGAATCAGAGGTGGGAAATCAGAGGCGGGGAATCAGAGGCGGCGAATCAGAGGCGGGGAATCAGAGGCGGGGAATCAGAGGCGGAGAATCAGAGGCGGGCAATCAGATGCAGGAAATCAGAGGCAGGGAATCAGAGGCAGGGAATCAGAGGCAGGGAATCTGAGGCAGGGAATCAGAGGTGGGGAATCAGAGGCGGGGAATCAGAGGCAGGGAATCAGATGAAGGGAATCTGATGCAGGGAATCTGAGGCAGGGAATCTGAGGCAGGGAATCTGTGG